>NW_027185809.1:43441598-43487862 GCF_028583685.1 Petaurus breviceps papuanus
ATATATATATATATATATATATATATATATATATATATATATATATAGGAAATAAGATATATATGGGGTATAGAAATCCATCTTGCCATACCAGAAAGTTAGAAAGTGTATGGGGGAGGATATAAGAGAGAGCAGAATGGGGGAAGGGGTACTCATTAGCCTTACTATCTTGGGGTGGAGGTAGGGAAAAGACGTGGAGAAAATTTGTAACAAATTCTTATGGAAATGAATGTGGAAAACTAAAGATAAATTTTAAAAAAGAAAAACAAAAGAATGTTAAAATTGTTTTTAATTGAATAAAAAAGCTATCTTTTAATATGGAAAAAAATATTGAGAAGTTAAGTGACTTGCTCAGCCTCACTCAGCCTTTATGTGTCAGAAGGAATCCTTGAATGCATGGCTTCCTGACTCTAAGGACAGCTCAGTATCCTTTATATCGTGGTGTCTCTTGCAGAGAGGGATAATATTCCTTTCAGAGATTTTATAGCTGTAGCCCATGCATAGTGGGAACCTACCCTTCCAATTTCTAGGTTGGTTCGTTAATCTGAATTGGTCACACTGGAAGGTCTGGGGTTTCCAGAGGTGTTACAGCATGGTGCTATTATTCATACTTTCTAGGAGTCTTAGAGCTATCCCGGATTTGTATGTATATAAGAAGGGATGAGAGGGGTACAACACTCACTAATATAGTTTTTATTAATCTCTCTCTTGTATACTACCTGCTTACCTACAATCCATCACAGTATCACTATTGACTTTAAGCACAAAACATACTAAATCACAAGTCAAAAGCAGGAATAACCATCTATCCAATAAAACATAAAAGCAGGAACAATCATAATAAGTACTTCAAGGGAGGCAAAAGTAGTTTAAAAATAATTCAACAGTCACCTTGCAAACTTCAGTCATACTCTGAAATGAGCATCTGGAATGGTAGGAGAATGGGGTAAAGCAGGAAACACAGAAGTGTATAGGAGAAGAACATGAGTTGGGAAACCCAGCAGTTGAGGCAACTCACGATGCTATATGGCAAAGTCCAGGATCATTTTTAAAAATTAACATATCGTATGCCATCTGATGGGTTAAACTGTATTTACTAAATAATAATAGCTGACATGTACATAATCCCTTCACTATGACAGGTACTGTGATAAGCACTTTACAAATATTAACTCATTTGATCTGTGCAATCAATCTTGGATGGTAATATAATTATCCCCGTTTTACAGTTGAGGAAACTGAGACAAACAGAAGTTAAGTGACTTTTCCAAGGTCATGCAGATAGTTTCTGAGACTGAATTTGAATTTAGGTCTTTCTGTACCTAAGTGGTACAATGGATAGAGTATTGGGAATTAGTAAGATTGATCTTCATGAGTTTAAATCTGGTCTTAGATACTTAGTTGTGTGACCCTGGGCAAGTCACTTAACCCTGTTTGCCTCAGTTCTTCATCTGTAAAATGAACTGGAACAGGAAATGGCAACCAACTCCAGTATCTTTGGCAGGAAAACCCCAAATGGGATCCAGAAGAGTTGGACATGAGTAAAAAACAAGTGGACTTCCTGACTTGAAGCCCAATACACTGCCCACTGTTCCATCTAACTGTTTATCTGTTCCACCATCTAATTCTCACAGCTTCCTTCCTGGGCAAAGCTATCTCTTTTCTAGACACTGGCTGCTGACAAGTGCTTTTTTTAAACCAAATAGTCATACTTGGCATGATCCTTAGAAAATGTTACATACTTTAATTGTCAAATAATTCCTTAAAATTAGGGAAATCAAGCTCCTCAAAATCTGCATTTAGGATCTGCAATCGTGGCAGTATACAACATTTTCCTTGCTAGCTCTTTGAAAGAAATGGCTTATTCTTTCTCCAATCAATTCTTAGAAAAACAGTTCTTTCTCAAAGGAAATATGAGCCCCCCTCTGTTTTTTCATTTATTTTTTCTCTCTTAAACCAGAGAGATCACTAGAAGGTGATAAACTCACTCCCCTTTAGGATGAAGATGATATCAGAGAGCAAAAAGTTAACAGAATTTCCACACATTAGCAAAATTTGCCTCTTTTACAATTCATTTTCTGAATTTATAGAACATCTCATTTTTCATCCAGGTCTCTGAGATGACTCAGTTCAACTCATTGTATTCCATTTTCTCTTAGTATCTCCTCTTGCAACCTCCTGCTCCTTTTGACCCTATTGGAGCGTATATGGGCTCATGAATACATATATGAGTATGTGTATATATGAGTACAAGTATACATAGACAGAGGGCACAGGACCAATTGCATAGGAAGGGATGTTACTTAAAAGGTGAAGTTGAGTGGTGAAAGAGGAATATAATGAAAGGGAGAGACAGAATGGGGTACATTATATCATACAAAAGGCAAGGGAAAGTTGTTGCAATCGAGGGGAAGAATAGGAAGGCAAAAGGGAATGAGTCAACTTTACTCTCATTGAATTTGGCTTAGGGAGAGAATGACATACACAATAAACAGGGTATCTTGCCCTACAGGAGAGTAGGGGGGAAGGGGATGAAAAGGGGGATGATGGAAGGGAGAGGATGTTTGGGGGGAGGGAAGTTGTAAGCACACACTTTTCAAAAGGGTCAGTGTCAAAATAAAGAATAGAACAATTGGGGTTGGGATAGGATGGAGGGAAATATAGTCATTCACAATATATCCACTATGTAAATGTTTGAATACCTACACATGTACAACCTATATTGAATTGCTTATCTTCCCAGTAAGGGTGGGTGATGAGGGAGGAAGGGAAAGAATATGGAATCCAAAGTTTTATAATCAAATGTTTAAAAAATATTATAATTATTTTTACATGCAACTGGAAATAAGATACACAGGCACTGGGGTATAGAGATCCATCTTGCTCTACTGGAAAGTCAGAGGGGGGAATGAGGGAGGATAGAGGAGAGAGCAGATTGGGGGAGGAGATATTCAGTGGGATTACTGTTTTGGGGTGGTGGGTAGGGGAAAGACAGGGAGAAAAATTTGTAATTCAAAATCTTATGGAAATCAATGATATAAACTAAAAATCAACATAAAATTTAATTGAAAAAATAAATGTTTCTTATTAATATTCAACCTTTCTGCTATATTGTGGTATACATCTCTCTAGTTGATTCAGCTGCTGCTCAGTGACTGAATTTATAATTCTTACCTTTAGATCATCAGAAGAATGAGTTTTATATGTGTACATGATGGTTTTGATATAATGCCACAAGAAAAAAAAGACTAATAAAGGGAGATACATCAGGTAACTGAGGAGACTAAGCAAGAGGACCTCTTCTTTTCATCTATTAGTCTGAGAAAGTATCATCCAAAAAGCGCCCCAAAGGTAAATACATAGTGATGGGAAGCCTCATCTGATTAAAATTTCAAAACAAAAAAATCAAAATTCCTAAAGCTAAATGAAGATACAAGAAGTGTAAATAATTAAACTTTCAATTGAAGGGTTTTTTTTTTAATTTTTTATAAGTCCATAACCTTTATCCCTTCAAAGTGATTAAAGTTTAAAAACACACTAAGATTTTGGGAACATGCTGTATATTTTATCTGAAAGGCTTTGTTTCTTAAGCTGGTATTATCAAGTTTTCCTTAGACAAATAGACTTTTTCTGCCATGTTCAGAATTAAAATGTCTAAATACTAAAGTGGAAACACTGTACATGGAGCTTGAGTAAAGGAGATATGCATAAATTCCCTTCACAAACATCCTGTCTAAAGGTTCTTGAGGATATGTAGGTTTATACCAGCAGATTTTAAGCACAATCTATCAAGCTGAAACGTTTTAAAATACAAGCCTTGGATTGGCCTATTTACTATGTCTATCTTCTAAAGATTAAACTAGTGAAAGAAGTATCTGCATCTGAACTAGGGAAAGAGTATTCACTCCCACACAGTTGTGGGAGTGTTTAAATAAATATGATTCCAGAAAATGTGATGCTTTTTTCTTCAGTTTTTTATTGGACTTAGATCTCTTTTGTGCATGTTGACATTTCCCCCACTGCCTAAATGAAATCATAGAGAAGGAGGCTGTTTTCTTTGCCATTGAATTTCATTTCTCAGAATGGGGGACTAAACATAGGGGTTTAACCTTGATGAGGATCCTGAAAGTGGTTGCAGGATTTGTGTAAAGGTTGTTGATGAAATATTTATCAATGTAGCCAGGCTAATTTTGAGAAAGTTTCTTTACTAAGTGACCCATTGGATTAAGAACTCAATTTGGAGACAGGCAGAACTAAGTTCCTCAGATACTGGCTATGTGACCCTAGGCAAGTAATTGAGCTTTTCTAGGTCTCTATTTCCTACTCGTAAAATGGAAATAATAATAGCACCTACTTCCCAGGACTATGGTGAGAATCAAATGAGACAATAAAAATGAAGAACTTTGCAAATCTTGTAGTGCTAAATAAATGCTAAGTCATTATTATTCCTCCTCAACAATTAAGTTGTGAGATCTATGTAGATGTGCCATAAGGTTCTTTGATATTCATCCATTACAGTTAACCCTTTTATCTTTCACTTTCTCCAACCATTAGGGATCTGCCTTTTTCAGGGAGCTGTTCTGTGTTTACTGTTGTATTTATTCTCAAGGCCAGTGTTTTCAGATATTACAACCTATAAGCTTCCTTATGAGTATCATTGGACATCGGTTCTTACCAAGACCAATATAAAAATCAATACAATATACATGTTCTATTTAAAAATAAATTAAAAATACTCCAGTAAATAGGGTAGCTTATTGTCTCAGTGTCCATGTTTTTAAGTTGTTGCTGGTGAATTGAAATTAATTTTCTCTTTTTTTTTTTTTTTTTTGTTCTTGCTCTGATGTGTAAGGGGCAGCCAGGTCACACAGTGGATAGAAGTTAGGCCTTGGAGTCAGGAAGCCTAATCTTCCTGAGTTCAAATTTGGTTTCAGACACTTAGTAGTTGGGCGACCCTGGGCGTATCTCTTGACCATATTTGCCTCTGTTCTTCATCTGTAAAATGATTTGGAGAAGGAAATGGTAAACCACTCCATTATTGTTTCCAAGAAACCCCCAAATTGGGTCATAAAAAGTCTGACAAGTCTGAAAACAACTCAAGAACAACAAACTGATCCCCAAGTTCCTGGAGCGTATTTGTCAATGCGTCAATAAATATTTATCAAGTTCCTACAGGGGATAAAATGAAGTATAAATGATAGTCATTTTTCTTAAGAAGACTACAGTCTAATGAAGACAACAATAGGTCAACAACCGAATACAAGCAATAAAGTAGAAAAAAAGATTTGAATTGATACAGAAAGCAGAGATGAGGAGGTCAACCATTTTAGTTATGGAGTGTAGTAAGGGGAAATGTGCAGAGTAAGGAAATGGAGTATATTTTGTGTGGAACATCAATGAGGCTAGTGTCTCTAGATCACAGGAGACATGGGGGAGTGTAAGGCATAAGAAAATTAGAAACATAGTGAGGGGCATGTAATGAAGGACTTTAAATGCAAAGGATTTTCCATTTGATCCTGGATCCTGATAGGGAGGTAGTAGAGATTATTTCATCAGGGTTGTTACATGTTCATATCTGAATTTAAGGAAAATCACTTAGACATCTGATTGGAAGATGGAATAGAGTGTCTAAAGGCTTGTGGCAGACCAGTTAGCAGATTATTGCAATGGTACACGCATAAAGGGTTAGAGGCCTGCACCCAAAGTTTTACAGTGTGGAGATGAGAAAGGCTCATATAGGAGAAATGCCATGAAGGTTAAATCAGCTGGCCTTAGGAACAGATTGGATATTGTAATGGTTATGGGATTTGAAGGTCTTCCATGCCACTTGAACTTGCTGACATAGCAGGAAGGGGTGGGGCAAGAAGAAGTGGGAGCCAAGCTAGAGTGTGTGCTGTGACTGGAAGCATGACAGCAGCAGCAGAAGCAGCGGCGGCAGTGGTGCAAACTCCTTTTGTTTGAGCCAGCCAGAATTTCTGCTAAGGAGTCCTGCTGTGGACTGCCAGGGGCAGCAACTGCGGGGGGCTGGAACTTCTGGGAGCAACCTGCGTGGACACTGAGCAGTTGCCGTGAGTGAGGAGAGGAGGATCTTTGCCTGAGGTAGACTATTCTGTTTGGAAGACTTGAGAATATGGGTGTTTACTACATTAACTTCATGTGCCAACTTCATAACTACTGTGATGGCTTTGACTTTCTGGTTTTGGGACTCAGTTTTCCAATATTTGAATAAATGTTCTAGCTTTGTCCCCCATGTAGATAGCCTGGTATATTTTGTGATTAATCACCATATCAGCATATTTATAGCTACTGTAGGCATTGTGAATATTGCATTTTTGATACAGATATGGAGGAGGTGAGAGAAAGTGAGGAGTCTGGGTCCACCCTCTGGCTGTATTATTAGTAATTAAAATAAAATATCATTATTTGCCTCTAATCTGGTCCTCCCATCTTTCTCTTCTTCTTATAGTTTTTTTCCTCTTAATTCTTGTTTGTCTACCTTGCCCTTTACTCATTTGACCAGACTTTCTTTCTACGTGTTTACTGATCAACAAACATTCAAGTCTGAATATCATTTATTGAGAACCTATAATGTGAAGAGCACAATCAATGGGGTAAGGCAGACCTGCACAACTTGACAGTAGGTAGAGGGACATAATTAAAATGGGCTAAACTTTTTTGAGCTTCAGGTAGGTTTTTAGTAACTCACTTTCCAAGTTAAGGTATAATTAATGATTAAACTATGCTCCAGATAAAAGGGAAATTTCAATTAATTACACTTATTACTTAATACTTTATATATCATGAAATCATATTAATATTAAAAACAATTATTTGTCTAAGCAGTCCACATTTTAATATATTTTTTCAGTTTTTCCTGCTTTTTACATTTTGTTAATGAGACATTATATTTCTTGTTAGTAATCAGTCTATTTTACTCCAGAATCATCTTTGAAATAGATTTCTTTAGAAATCTTAAAACTAACCTCAGTAGCTGCCCTCATTTTCTGAGTTTACTTTCTTGAAAAACTGTTGCTCCTCACTGAGATTTTTCACCAATTTAGATGCTTTAATTAGATTTTCATTGGTGTTCAATTTGCTTAAGTCAGGATGTTTTTATTCGAAATGGTGATGAAGATTGTTTTTCTTTGAATTGGCTATTCCTTCTATGGATACAAGGCACGATATTTTGTCTCTTGTCAGTAAACAAATATTTATTTGTCCACTTTGGATTAAACTCTGTATATTCTAAAAGATCTTCCATTTCTTTTAGTCACCCATTAACAAAGTCACCCCCAAAATTTTATTATCAGACACAAAACTTTCTCCACAGCAACTGCTCTCATACAAAGAAATATTGGACTGAGTGTCTGACCTTGAAGAAAGCTCCAGACACTCATGTAACTTGGAGGGCAGCAGCATAGCTAGGAAGGGGAAGCTGCCCTCACGTTGTTGCAGCTCAGCACATAGTGGGCATCAGTAGTGTTGGCCTGTGGCTGCATTCACTTTGTCCCTGTCCAATGACAGTAATAAAGGAAAACATTACTCTTATTCCTCTCACACTAGAGACAGATTAATGATTGTTGGTTGTCGTGAAGCCCTGAAGAATTTTCTTGTTGTATGTTTACAGAAATCCTGGAAGAGGGTTTTGCTAATGTTTTCAGGGGTCCTAGGACTGTTCTGCAGACAGAGAATGAATTAATGAAGACACTGGCAATGTATCTTGTGGCCTTGCTAAGCTTTGTCTCCCCAGGAACAAAGATTGCTGAGAACTTGCCTTGTGTCAAGATGAAGAAAAGACCTCCATTTGGATATTAAATGCAGTGCTTAAGCTTGTTGTAACTCTGGGGTAGATTCAATTGTGATCCAAGGGTGGGAAACTTTTGACTTTTTTGTGCTCTGTGATTAAACAAATGAATGTACTTTACTTATGATTGGAAACTAATCTCCATTTGAGAAGAGGGGCTTTGTGATGGACTAAATGAATATACAGCCTAGGGGTGGAGTAGTACTTAGAAGAGGGTCTTTGGGATTGTTTAAATGAATGCAATGTCCAGGGGTGGGGTAGTACTTGGAGATTATTGAATCACACTTGGTAAATGCTATATTTTGAATTATGCTATATGTTGATTCTCTCTTTTCTTAATTTGTCACTGAATAAAATGGAGAGCACCTATGCTGGTATGTTGAACCTTGAGAAGTTGAGTTTGTTTTGCATTACAATCCTCTACATTTTTTGTGGGCCACCTAAAATCCCTTGGCCTGCTGTAAGCAGCCAGCTGGGTATATGTTGGGCAGGCCTAGGGTAGAGAGATTTAGCAGACTTTTCATATTATGCAGGAGGGGAAAAGAGTACCAGCATGGTAAAGGAAAATCATATATAGTCAAAATTATCCTTTTTTGAATTCCTCAAGTTGCCTCCAAATTATAGTATATATTGATCCATAGCTAAGGGGAGTTTTCAAAACAAATTGGAAATTTTAAGATTAAAATCGACTCCAAGCACTATGACTCAAAGTGGGCTAGGGCACAAGCTTCAATTGCACCAGGTGCTACCGATATACCCCACTGGTTCTTTTAACAATGCTAATTCCACTGAAACTCATTCATGGTGTAGACATGGATCTTGAGGTCTGCTAATAGAGGACATTATAAGAGTTTGGACTAGGACCTTGCTGATCAGGGAAGAGAACTGTGATAACTGGATATTCTGGATGGAAGGCAGGATGTTTCTTTTATTGATTTAGCTCTCTGACTCTCCCATCTCTTTCTCTGATTCTTTGTTTTTGTCTTGTCATTTTTTTTTCTGTTTGTTTGGTTTTTGTCTCTTTCCATGCCTGCGTCTGTGACTCTGTCTCTATCTGTTTCTGTCTCTTTTCTGTCTCCCTATTTTTGATCCTAGTTCTTATTCATAACATTTGTATGATGAATAATCCCTTACAGAAATATCAACATATAAGAAATACTCCATCAGTGCTGACTAACAAAAGGAACTATATATGCATTTTCTTAAATAATTCCCTCAGCTAGGTGAGTAAAAAGTGAGTAAAATCTCCGGCCCCAGAGTCAGGAGGACCTGAGTTCGTCTCTGGCCTCAGACACTTAACACACACACACACACACACACACACACACACACACAAATAGCTGTGTAACCTTGGGCAAGTTACTTAACACCAATTGCCCTCCAAAAGGCAAAAAAAAAAAATTCCCTTAGCAAGAATATGTCTGTGTGCAGGCATGTGTGCATGTTTAATAGGAATATATTCTTATAATAATTCCTTAGCATTTATGACCCCCTCCCATATTTAGTCACCTGCTCAGACCAGACTAAGAAACAGGTGAACAAAGGAGTTTTCATTCATCTTCAAGAGCATATAAGGAATCTTTCTGGCAAAAAGCCTATTGAAGAGAAAGAGAAGAAAACATTAGCTTAGGAAGTCAATATCTCCATTAAAGATGCCTCAAGTTTTCTTTCTGCCTGTAAGATACTGAGAATAAATTTAGTCCAAGTGTGTTCTTGCTATCTTGCTTACATTAGAATTATTTAGGGAACAATTTTCTAATGTTAAGCTCATGCACACCTTTGAAATCACTTGGTTAGCAATAGTGAGGTTTAATCTTCAAGTAATTTAGATTCCATTTCAGTGGTTAAAAACACAAAATAATTTATATCACAGTCTTACCAGCTCAGACATTATGCCTGGCAAATGGGAGCTATAGTGGCTGCAGAGAACTCTCTAATCCTAATTTAAATCAGCAGATTCAATTTCATATTTTTATGAGCTACCTGAACTTCCACATGGGACCAATAACCTCCAGACAAAAAGATGAGCCAGAAGCCATTCCCTCTTCTCTAATAAAGTCTTGGTAAGAACTTCTCTCAGAAATGAGGTGACACAAAGCCCTTGGAATTTAATTAGTATAATTTTCTATCACAAACCTAAATTTACTCAGAATAGTATTAGAGAATGAAGGGGTTACAGGAGAATTCAGAGGCACTGCATTCTTCTAGCAAACTTATTTGCATAATATTGTTGTTGGAAGAAGTCAGATTTTTAAACAGTAATAGCAGAAAATATGAAAACCTGATATCCTATATGTAATAGAGTTCATCAAAAAAATTACAAAAGCATAATTAAACCATAGTTAAACTGTATCTAATTGTAATAAAAATATGTGACATTGAACTGAGTAATATATATGTATATATATGACACATATTGATTATAATGGAATATTCATTTCACATCAGTTTAAACTTTTTTATGTTAAAAATTAAAATAGAATTTTAGAGGGAGCAAGGACTTTACAGATATTTAAACACAAACTCCTAATTTTAAGGATGAGTGGAGTGAAGTCAAATGACTTGTAAGGTCACACAAATTAAATTAGAGGAGTTATAGAACTGGAAGGGACCTCAGAGACAATTTAATACAATATCTTCATTTTACTTATGAAGAAACCAAGGAATCTATATGCCTTGTCAAAACTCATATATGTAGTAAGAGTGGAAAGTTATATTTGAATCTAGATCCATCTGACTCGAAAGCCATGGTTCTTCCCCCCTAACACACTATGTATATGCCACAAAGCCAGGGTTATAGCATAAACAAAATATGTTTTCTAACATATTTGTAATACTAACTTTCCCACGATAAAATGCTTCCTTTGTTTGTAGGGGAACCAGATATGCCTCATGCTTCCTGCCCTTACATTCACAACCAAAAAGGTATTGTTATTTTTAGTTTTCCAGGATTTTTGATTTTGAGGTATTCAGAATCAGAAGACCAGGGCTCTAGACTGAACACATATGTATTTGCATATTGAAAAAAGAAGCTTCATAAACCTCAAAGTGATACAAAATATGAATTGTTATTATCAGTTACTACTAACACCATTTTCACCTTATGTAAAATCTAACATGCTACTGCATGCCAGCTATGATTGAAAGTACATGCCTCCACATGCATTTTAAATTTTAGCTCTTTATGTTTTAAGCTATAAACTAAATTAAATTTTGACTATGGGATAATTCAGGCTACAAGTTCACTAAGCTAAGGACATAGAAAAATACAACACTGTATTATTCCTATGCAAATTACTATTTTCTATGGATTCCTCATACATTTTCAATTCACATTTCTTGTGTACCTATAAGTGTATTGGTGATCTCCATGCAGCAAGTCACTGAGCCTTTCGTATAGTCTCACTGGTAACAGATAACTTCAATTCATCTCTCAGGTCTCTTACACTGTCTGAAACAAGCTGATATAAAATATCACTCTTTTGTCTCATTTTTTATAATTTTGTGTACTTTTATTTTATAATTTTTAATTTGAAAAATTTAAGATTTTATAACTTTTATACTATTATAAAATACTTCATCTTATCTTTTAGAATTATTTCAACCTTTTTGGAGTTTCAAAAGAGTCAGAACAAAATAAAATACATACGTGTGTGTGTGTTAGGATATACATATATATATATATATTACATATATATATCTCCTAACCATACATATATATGTAATGTGTAGACATACATATGTATATGTATATATAATATATGTGTGTGTGTGTTAGCAATATAGAAAAACACTTAATGCCTAGATTTGGGATAAGCATGATGTAGTGGGATATTGGGGTCAGAGATAACTGGATTCAATCCCTGCTTTGGATATTTACAATCTCTGGGATCTTGAACAATTCACAACCTTTTGGAATCTATTTCCTTTTCTTCACATTGGGGATAACAATAGCACTTACCTCAAAGTTTGTTCTGAGTGGATATAACGCAACATATGTAAAATCCTTTGAATCTTAAAATGCAATATGAGTTTGAGCTGTTCTTATTTATTCAAAGTAAATAAGGTAGTGAGTTTACCATCCCTAGAACTTGGATGGTCAAGAATGTTTTCATGAAATAAATGGCAATTGAGTTAAATTTTGAAGGAAGCTCTTATTATTTTTCAGTCATTTTTCAGTCATGTTTGACTCTTCATGACCCCATTTGGGGTTTTCAAGGAAAAGACACTGGAGCAGTTTGCTATTTCCTTCTCTAGCTCATTTTCTAGATGAAAAACTGAGGCAAATAAACTTTAGTGACTTGTCCAATGTCACATAACTAGTAAGTGTTTGCAGTCATATTTGAGCTCATGAAGGTGAATATTTCTGATTCTAGGTACTGTGCTTTATCCACCATGCCACTTCATTGCCCTTGAAGGAAGCTAAAGTTACCAAAAGTAGAGGAATGCCACATTGCCTCTGCAAAAGCAAAGAAGCAGGATTTGGAATGCCAAGTTCAAGTACTAACAAGTAGGAAAGTTTGATTATAACAGAAGTGTGAAGAAGATTAATGGGAAATAAACAGAAAGGTAGATTGGAAATAAACTGTGAAGGGCTTTGAGTACCAAAGTATGAAGTTATTTTTTTTAATCATATGGACAATGGGAAACTCCTTAATACTATTGGATAAGAAAGTCATATGACCAGGCTGGTGCTTTAGGCAGCTGTGTGAAAGATAAATGAAACAGAAGAGAGAGACTGGAAGCTATCTCAACAAGTTCCAACAAGAGATTATGAGGTTCTAAATTAGGAGTATAGCTTTGTGAGGGAAAAGAAGGGGAGATATTTGAGATGAGGCAGCTGATGGGAGAGTGGAAAGAACATTGAGCCTGGAGCCAGCAAGAATTGAGTTTGAATCTGGTCACAGAAATTTATAAACTGCACAACCACGAGCAAGTCAATAAGCCTCTGCTTGCCTCAGATTCCTCATTTGCAAAAGGAAGATAATGATACCACTTATCTTCCAGGACTTTTGTGAGAAGCAAATGAGATATTTGCAAAAACCTCTTACCACCGTGCCTGAATCTAATAGATGCTATATACGTGATATTCCTGGTCCCCCTTCCCCATGTAGAAGTAGAATCAGTAACACTTGGCAACTGATGAGATGTGGGAAGGGGAAGAAGTGAGACAGTTTAAGCATCATTCTGAAGTTACAAACCTGGGTGAAAGGAAGTGAAGAAAGAAAGAAAGAAAGGAAGAAAGAAAGAAAGAAAGAAAGAAAGAAAGAAAGAAAGAAAGAAAGAAAGAAAGAAAGAAAGAAAGAAAGAAAGAAAGAAAGGAAGAAAGAAAGAAAGAAAGAAAGAAAGAAAAAAGAGATCGACTTAAAAATCAAAGAGTATTACATAGAAAAGATGCTAGAACCACATATAGGTATTTAAATTGGGAAAAGTATTTCCTATGTTACCTTTTCCCTGGTAAAGTAGTCTATGTTGACTATCATTCCAGACTTTCTTACCTCTTTGTGATTGATAACATAAAAGCAACTTTGGATCAATGTGAATGTTGGAGGCTTAAGGAAGACAGATTTGAGGCTACCTGTTACTTCATTATTTACATCTTCTAATCCTGCCATTTACTTTCAGGATTCAGCTAAAATATAATCACACTCCATTCTATATTTAACAAAGTGTGTGAGAAAACAGAGTCCTTTCAGATGACATTAAACTATTTTGCACAATTAATAAAGGCAATTTGGAATAAGATTGTTATTTATTTTTAAATATATATTTTAGTTATTTCATTAAATATTTCCAAGTTTCATGTAAGAAAATTGATAATCATTTAAAAAGAACTGAATTCCAAATTTTGACCTTCCCTGTTGTTCCTTCTCTACCCATGGAGAAGGAAAACAATTTGATTTAAACATACATGGGAAGTCATGAAAAACACATTTCAACCTTAGCCATCTTGGAAAATAAAACAGACAAAAAAGCAAAGCAAGAAAAAAAGAATGTTTTTAAAAAGTGTGTTTCATAAATGTTAAAAAAAATTGTTGTTACATGCAACTGGGAAATAAGGTATATAGGCAATGGGGTATAGAAATCCATCTTATCCTATAAGAAAGTAAAGATGGAGGGGGGAGGGGAAGGATGTGAGGATATGTGAGAGGGCAGACTGGGGGAAGGAGTAATCAGTATGCTTGCCATCTTTGGGTGGGGGTGGGGGAGAAGGGGAGAAATTTGGAACTCAAAATCTTGTGGAAATGAATGTTGAAAACTAAAAATAAATAAATAAATTATGGGGAGAAAGTTTGTTTCAATCTCACTGGAGGTAGATAACATTTTTCATCATGGGTCTTTTAAAATTAGATCATTGTCTTGATCAGAGTAGTTAAATCTTTAACAGATGATCATCCTTATAATATTACTGTTACTAGGTTCAATATTTCCCTGCTTTGCTCAATTCACTTTGTTTCAGTGCATATAAGTCTTCCCAGATTTTTTTTTCCTGTGTAATAGCAACTACCCTAGCATACCCAGGATGTCTGCTAGCACAGCTTCTTTGATCTGCTTATCTAAAGGAAAGAAGATCAAAAAGGGATTACCAATTTTACTTTAATCAAGCATATATAAATCATTTACTTAATTCAGGGGAACAATTCAGCACACTGAACTTCAGAAAATACAAACAGAAATTACAAGCAGATAAAAAATACAGACAGAGAAAATAACACAATTCAACAGAGCAACAGATAGGGCTTCTATTCCACTACATTACATTATTACATACCATTACATACATACAGTGTTAGTTACCAGAGAGAGAAGCACCAACATCCTTAGAAACAAGCTTCCCTCAAACGAGCTTCTCCTATTGTGCTCTGCTCAACCCTTCAGCACCCTCCTCCTACTAGAGGCTCCATGTAACCACATTTACCCTATTAGGGGGCAGAGTATGTGTTCAAATCAGGGAAGGTCTTCAAATTCCCTTAGGCTTATTAAGGGGCAGAGAAAATCTTCAAATTCTCATAACATTCTGAAACCATGTACCAAAACTTCTTCAGTAATTCCCCAATTTGTGAGCATCATGTCAATTTCTAATATTACCACTAAAAAAAATAAGTTATTTTAATTACTTGTCAACAGCAGATCATTTTCCCATTTCTTTTGATCTCTTTAGGCTACAGACTATTTCACAGATGACACAAAGGAGGCACTGGAATTTTCATATTTCAGCCTTTAACAGGTTAATTCTTCCTCTAGTCAGACAGGCAGATACCTTTGTATGTCTTAACAATCAGCTTTATTTTAGTTTAGTCTTCAATTAGGGCTGCTGATAATGGGAGCACTAACTCTCACAGAAATCTCTAATCACCCTTCTCCTAGGGTCTGTGTTATAGGAATGTAAATTTTTAAGATCTTCCTTGCCCCTAGGTTAAGTGCACTTGGAGCCTGTGGTGGGAGGCTTGTTTTTCAGGAACACCCACACCTTGGTGCTTTGTGATTGGGCAGTGGGTCAAGAGGGTTGTTACATTCTCTGAGCCAGGAGAAGGCTATCTAAGCCCTGATGGGAAGCTTTGCTTTGGGGCTCACTTTGAGAAGTGTTGTTTGATTTGAACAAATGAGACTCTGGGCAGCCGTTGAGAGGCCCCTGGCTTTGAAAAACCCAGATATTGATGCTTCCCTCTCTGGTAACTGTGATTTGGTATGGATGTAATGGTTGGACAGTTTGGAAGCCTGTCTGCTTGATTTGTTTCTCTGTCTTTTAACTTCTGTCTGTATACTCTGAAGTTTGGGGTGCTGACCTCTTTCCCCTTAACTACGTAAATGATATATGTTTGATTGATTAAAGTAAACTTGTTAACTCATTTTGAGTTGCTTTCTTTAGAAAAGCAGACCTAAGAACCTGTGTTGGCAGCCATCCTGGGGAAGCTGGGGTGCTTGCTGCTATAGTCTGCCATGAAAGCAGGGGCAACTACCAATATCTCTTGATGGGGTCAGTCGAGATAGGTACAGCTTGCAGCACTCTCCTAAACCCTCTCAGTCCTCAGTGGGGGCTGATTGAGGCAGGTACATGCATTCCTTTATGCATTACCCATAGGTTCCGCACTCTCTGACCAGTTCCCAATTGCTTTATAGGGCAGCAGAAATAGAAGGCAACTTGCCAACATTAAACTCAAAAGTCACTTTAGCAATAGTGTCATTTTTCGCAAGTGTAGTTAATATCAATTATGTCACCCCTGTATCTTATGGTGCAGCCTCAGTAGGGCTGTCTGTCACTATGTTTCTAGAATCCTTGGTGCTATTCTGGGAGTTATTACCTAATACCTGGAAACTAGACATTGCCATGGTCATGGATACTGAGAAACTTAACTAAAAATGATAACAAAATCCTCCTTACATATATAGATCTAGTAGTGATATTGCTTGATCAAAGGTTATATACAAAGTTTTACCACTCTTTAATCATGGCCTCCAATATTTGCCATTTTCCTTTTTGTCATGTTAGTTAATCTGATAGATATGAAGTGGTGTAATTGGAATGTAAAGGGAATATAAATGTAAGATCTTCCCTGCCCCGCGGCGATTTGATAGACTTAAGCACACCTGGAGCCTGTGGTGGGAGGCTTGTTTTTCAGGAGATACTTTGTGATTGGGCAGTGGGTCTCAAGAAGGTTGTTACAGTCTCTGAGACAGGAGAAGGCTATATAATCCCTGATGTGAGGCTTTGTTTTGGGGCTCACTTTGAGAAGTGTTGTGTGCTTTGACCAGATGAGACTCTGGGAAGCCGTTGTCGACCACCCTGACTTTGAAAAACCCAGATTTGATGTTTCCCTCTCTGGTAACTGACTAGGTATGGATGTTATGGTTGGACAGTTGGAGGCCTGTCTGCTTGAAATATTTCTCTGCTTTGTAACTTTTGCTTGTAACTTCTGTCTATATACTCTGAATTTTAGGGTGCTGACTTTTTCCCCTGAACTAGGTAAATGACATGTTTGATTGATTAAAGCAAGAATGTTAACCCATTTTGAGTTGCTTTTCTTTACAAAAGCAGATCTAAGAACCTGTGTTGGCAACCATCCTGGGTATGCTAGGATGCTTGATGTTACAGATGGTATATCAGAGTTGTTTTAGTTTACATTACTGTAATCAGTAGTGATTTAGGGACTTCTTTTGTGACTATTGACAACCTATTTTTTTTTCTTCTTCTGGAAACTACCTGTTAATATGCCTTGACCATTTATCAGTTGGAGAATGATTTTTATTTTATAAATTTGACTGTTTCCTATATATTTGAGAAATGAGGACTTCATCAGCGATGCTTTCTGAAATTTTCTCCATTTTCTGTCTTTAACCACTTATTTGTAAGGATAAAATTATTTATATTCAGATAAATTTTAAATATGTTTCTATGGTCCTTAATTGAATGTAATTTTATTGATTATGGTCTTAAGAGGGTCAATTTAATATTTCTGTTTTTCTGCATTTTGTTGAGGATGTTTTCCTTTAATACATGGTTGATTTTTGTGAAAATGCCATTTATATTTACAGCTTAGAAAAAAAGGCATACTCCTTTCTATTCCCATTAGGTTTTCTCCAGAGGTCTGATAGAAATGTAACTTTTCAAAGATTCTATTCATCTTTTTGATCTTATTTCTTAATATTTTTTGGTTAGCTTCATCTATCTCTTAGAGGGGAAATTAGAGGTCATCCATTTGTATAGTTTTACTGTCTATTTCTTCAAGTAAATCATTTAATTTAATGAGCATAACAGTTTCTGCTCCAGGCTTTGGTTTTAGCTCTGGGTGCGTATTTATTTCAAGTATTTTTCTTGTAAACAACACATTGTTGGATTCTACTTTCTCATCCATTTTGCTATTTGCTTTCATTTTATTGGTAAGTTCATTTCATTTATACGCACAGTTATAATCACTAGTTGTGCATTTCCCTGTACCCTATTTTTTTCAGTTTATTCTTTTCTCTCTTTTATTCAGTCAATTATCTAAATACTCTTTTGCTTGTGATCACTGCCTTCTTTCATTTGCCTTCTTATTTGTAACTCATCCTGTTTCCCTTGCCTCCTTCTCCTCCTATTTCTGGGTTGGATAACATAGTTTTCTAATCTATTAACAACTGTATGTATGTGCCAGTTGAATACATGTGTAAATCAATTTAGATGTGAGTGAGGTTCAAACATTGCCCCCTGTATCCACTCATCCTTAACATCTGTGGCTTGAGAGCTCCTGAAGCTACTCCTCCTTCTGTCACCACCGCTTTCTCCCAGCACGAGTGTTTCATCCATGTGGGCTTCAGATCAGCTTCCACTTCTCTGTCACAGATCTCTCTGCTCTCCTAAGTTGTTGTGGACTGGAAAAAAAAATGAGTCATTTGATTTGAAATAGTATTTTAAAGTTATTTGGAGGGAAATGTTGTGAGAACTTACCTGAGTGCTTTCTTGGTTCTGACCCCAGATGTCCAGATTTAACTATTTTAGTCAAACAATATGCCATTTCTTTAAGGTACTGTAATTTTGTCAGTGTAGGGCTTTCTTCTGCTGATGCAGATTCCAACTCTTCTTTGTAACTTAGCATAAGGTCTTTTTGAGGTTCTGTGGCTGAAAAAAAATCAATTACCCTTTAATATATTTCATGGTGATACTTCTTGAAATTAGGCTGGTCAAATATGGGACACACAGATCTTTGACTGAATATTAAATGAATATTCTGTCTAAATAAGTCCTCAACAGTCTCCTTCTTTGTGATTCACCATTTTCCTTATCTCTCAAGGAAATTTTAAGTTTCATTCATTAGGAGAACTCAATTAACTAATGGAAAAAAAATCTTGGATATATTATGGCTTTAAAGAAGAAGTCAGGGCATCCTTCAGACTTAGATATTTAAAGCAGATCTCATGACAAAATAGCATCCTATTATAATTATAGTCCTCAGTGGATTATATATATATTCTCAGTTCAAGAACCAAAAATGAAGAGTCACTTATGCTCTTTGTGACTCACATTTCTCATTTGTAAAACTAGTTATAAAATATGAATTCTACAATTTAATGTCAATAATTACCACTTAAAAATAAATGAAAGGAAACATCAGTGGAGAAACTTTTTTAAATTAATTGCTTTAGGAGGGATTAGTGGGTATATATTATATTGTTATTTTTCTTATTATATTATGTCATATATTAGATTAATTATAGTATAGTTTGTCCTATCCTGTATCATGTCATTTGTCATATAACATCACATTATATTATGTGAATTATAGTATTGTTTTAAGGACAAATCTCCTGGTTTTTTTTTTCTGTATTGGGATTTTTTTGATGAGATTTTCTTTCTTTCTTTTTTTTTTATTTTTTGGAGGGGAGAAGGCAGGTCAATTTGGGGTAAGTGACTTGCCCAAGGTCACACGGCTAGTAAATGTGTGTCAAGTTTCTGAGGTCAGATTTGAACTGAGGTCTTCCTGACTCTAGGGCCGATGCTCTATTCACTGTACCACCTAGATGCCCCTGAGATTTTCTTCTGATGGTTGCCATCATAATTATTGCTTTTGATTATTTCAAATTTTGATAGTTTAATTTTAATTTTGATATTTGTTAATAGTGAATTTCCTGCTTATCACTACTTCTCTACCATTATTGTTATTATTATTATTATTTCTTAAGTCTAGAATATACATATATGGAACCTATGGTGCAACTGATATCACATATCACATATATCACATATATTATCACATATTTATCACATATATTATATTATCACATATAAGTTTCTATGGTTAGCTATCTCAGATATTCAGGCTATTTTCTAGGACCTCATCTACTTACAAAAAATAGTTCATGATCACTTACTTATCTATTTATTAATTCTCTAGTTAGTCATTCTAATATCATAGCTTAATTAATGAGACTCTTAGAATCTTTACATTGGGCAAGTCCATATCAAATTCAGATGACATACAAATAAAATTCATACTTTAGGACAAGAAAGATCTTTTTAATATTATGATAGCTCTTGATAAGCCATGAGAAAGAATTCCAAATAAACAGTAGGGTCAAGCCTTGATATGCCAATGAAGTAGTGTGGTACAGTGGGGGGAAACAAACAAACCAAAAAATATATTTTATGCACACAAATATGTGTGTGTGCATGTGTTTATGTGAGAGAGAGTAAGAGAGAGAGATGAAGAAATGAATTTAAGACTTTTTCTCTTCAAAATTTACATGATATTCTATAATAATTAACCTGTTGTGTCTTTGTTTTGAGGATCAAATAAGCTAATATAAGTGAAAGTGATTTATTCTTGAAATGGTCTATATAAATGCAGCTATTGCTAAGACTAGATCAAGAAAGAATGATCTAGTTTGTACAGTGGATAGAATATTAAAAATGAAATCAAGTATCCCTAAAGCAAATTCTACCTTGGACACTTAAGAGCTATGTGATCCTGGGTAATTCCCTTAAACTCTCCTTTCTTCACTTTATTTCATCTATAAAATGAAGGGTTTAGACTCAGTTTTATAATGTCCCTTCCAGCTCTTAATACATTATCCTATGACTACATTCCTGCACTTGTTCAGGCCTACCTGTCTTTTACCATTTATGCTAGCAACAAAAATTTTTTATTTTGAACAAGCCAATTCTTGCCATATCCTATCTGAGAAGTATTGTAGCTCAGATAATATTTTGTTGGGACTTTTCCTACTCAAGGACATTAACTAAAATCTTAAAACAGTTTAATTTATCAATAGATAATAGTGAGTGTGATAGGAAACATTGGTAAATAGTAAGGGAGGGTTACCTCAGTCAAAAGTCAGCAAATCAACCCAGCAAGTGAGAGAATATAGCCAATGACATGAAGGTCAATAGAAGTTTTGACTAAGGATAATTAGGTCAGATAGGAAACTGCCTCATATTCTTGTGAGTGGCCACATTTGACAATAGGGCAAATGGATTTTATTAGAATGTAATTAGTTATTAAGATGCTCCACAACTAATTGAATAGACTCATCATTTCTAACTAGTTCTACATGATGTCCAATTAATTTTAGAGATATCTGTGGAAAGTTCAATTAAACTGGTTAGTTGTATCACATAGATTAAAAAGACCAGGCACCATTTATTTAATTGGATTCAATCATTATGTATTATTTTAAAACAATTTTAATGAATTCATTGAAACAAGTCTCTTTGTATAGGAAGATTAAAAATAAATCTAGAAATCAAGATCTATCTGTAAATGATAGATATATCTTACAGATGCACATAGACTTATACATATACTGACAAAATGCAATGAAATAGTTCCATTCAAATCAGATTTTCATTTTGACTTCACACAAATTGGAAAATAAAACTGTTTTTTTAAAGATCAGAGTCAGATCTGTTGTCTGCTTCTGCTTTGCTAATTAATTAAAGACAATTTGTTCAAGTTTGAATATCTCTTAACTAATGGTTATTAATTAATTACTGTTACTTGTATTGTCATGGATATGAAGTCAGGAAGCTGTATCCTACTATGGAATTATAGCTTTGTGTGACATGAACAAGTCAAATCCTTCAGAAACCTTATATACAAAATGTCTGGCAAATTCCTCAGTTATTTTAGCAATATGATCAATGTTAAAAATCCTTTGAACATTTAAGAGCTCTGTATTAATGTCACATGTTACCTTTTTTGTATGTTAATCACAAATACATATAGCTTTGCATTTCACCATCCAGACCAGACTTTATTTGGTTTGGAATGGACTCAGTGTTTATTCGGTTAGATATTAATATTTCTTTCAAAAATATCTTCAACCTGACCTTTTTTGTTACAGTATTTTAGTTATAACCAATTGAAAGGGGGAAAATGATTATTAATACTCTATTTTCAAAACTAAATATTGTGTAGCTTACTATGATCATCATGAGTCACAATATATAGTAAACAAATCACATTAATCATTTCCTATGTCTATTAATAGCAGGCAATTCCATTTTGTTACTCTCTTTCTATGTGATTCCTTCATTCATTTATTCATTGACATCTATCACCTAGCACAGTGAGAGTTCAGATTCAATACCATAAATGACAGTCACTTTGTGGTTTCAATCTTTTTACAAATAACTCTTATCATTCCACTAATTCTGTAGCATTCTAATTGGCCATTTCCTGTTCCCTGTGTTCCAGAGGTTGTTTCTTATTCCACTGAAAGGACCATATTGATAAATTGCATACCCATCAAAGAATCAGAGAAATAATGTAACATGCAGGCCGAATAGCTTGAGTGTTACCCAGATTAAGTTGAGTCGTTGAGTCAATAAACACTTATGCTAAAAGCTAGAGATACAAAACAAACAAACTAAAAAACAAATACAGTTCTTGCTCTCAAGCATGTCACTGTCAAATGGGAGAAACAACATGCAAAAAAATGTAAAAGCAACACGTGTGTTTGTGTGTGTATTCAACATGGGGAAGCATTACAATTAAGAAGAATAAGAAAAGGTTTTCTGTAGATGGTGGGATGTTAGCTGTGACTTGAAGGAAACAAGCAGAAGAGATGAGGAAGATAAGAATTCTAGGTATGGGGAAGAAACAGGGAAAATGCCCAGAACAGAGAGATGGATTATCTTGCTGTGGCTTTGTCCTCCATTCTGGAAGAGGACAGTGACATCAGGGAGATGATGACATGACTTGTAATTGACTTTGATTTGAGCAAGGGAGGACTGTGCAAAGTCACCAGCCTCACTTTCTCCTCCAGAGCCATCTGGGTCCAGTGACCAGATATCAATCAGGAGGACTAGTGATGGCCGAGGGAGACCTTGATCCTTTTAAGTTAAGGTTTTTTCAGGTTCTTACTTTGAGGGAGGCAATGCCCATTCAGTGAATAGGCCTCCTTAAAAAGTGAGTCAAAGGATGACCTCTTTTTTTTTCTTTTTCTTTTTTTTAGGAAGGCCTCTTTAATGAAAAAAAAAAACAAAATTAAAATAGTTGGGGAAGACCCTCAGGTTTGTTGTTGAAAAATAAGAACCAGTTACTATTTGCATTCACTCTCATGCAGGAGGGCCCCAAAAGTAACCATTAAGTGGTGCTTGGGCAGGGATCTATTGCTGTCTAATCCAGGATATCCAGAGTGAATTGTATTTAAGACTTGGTCTTTGAAAAAGAAATGTAGCCAGTAAACCCTAAGTTAACTAGGTTGCTTTCAGCCATCAATATGTACCTCATTTTGGGCAGAATTTGTGCAAGGAACAACAAGCAGTTTAAGAATTGCTGTATTACAGAGTGCGTTGGGGTTGAGGATGGTGGTTGTGATGTGAAGTAGAAAACTGTAAAGGGATGGGGCAGGAGCCTCAGGGTCAAATTACAAAGTGATTCAAGTGACTTAAAGCTGAATCTTACAAGGTTATACTGAAAGCAAAGTTAGTGTCAGCAGTTCCCTGGAAGTGGCAGGCCCTTTTGAGTTTTGTTAACCTGTACCTTCAATTTACAAAATACTGAGGTATGCTGTATGCCCCATTGCTTGAAGATGCATGGTGACAAAAACAGTAATGTCCTAGCATTGAGCTACACAAAGCCTTCTTCCAGTGAGAGATATTTTTGTTTTGTTTATATGAATCAGAGGGTTGGATATAGAAATACTAGCAGGAAGGGGGAGAGAGAGACAGAGACAGACAGAATCATAGAGGTAGAGACAGAGAGAAACAGAGGAAGAGAGAGGAAAAGAGGGAGAGAGGGAGGAGGAAGAAAAAAAGGGAGAGAAGGGAAAATGTTGGCAGTGCCCTTATAATAGTTCCTAGGACAAATTACCTGCTAACCACATTAGCGGGATTTAGAGTAGTGGAACCATCTCTTTGGAAGGGATCTGTGGGAGCATACATTCTATATACCTTCATCACACTGGCTTGTGAACTTGGGTCATCTGAGCTACTTCATCTATTACTCATTTTCTACAGGCCTCCCCATCATCTATTGCATTTTATCCTTACTTACATTACTTAATTGACATCTCTTTTTGCCATAAACTTCTTCTAATGTGTCTACCATTCATGATATTTTCTAGATTTCATTTGTCAAATAACCATATAAGCTCCTTGAGGACAGGGATTGGATCATTCTTTATCTTTTCCCCAGTACATTGTATAGTGCTTTGATAATAACAGGTACTGGGTGGAACAAAGATGTTCATTATCACCACTGTTATTCAATATGGTACTAGAAGTGTTAGCTTTAGCAATAAGAGAAGTTAAAGAAATGGAGGGAATTAGAATAGGCAATAAAGAAACAAAGCTGTCACTCTTTGCAAATGATATGATTACAAACTTAGAGAATCCCACAGAATCAAGCAAAAATACTACTTGAAATAATAAACAACTTTAGCAAAGTTGCAAGATATAAAAAAAAACTTCACATAAATTATTGACATTTCTATATATTCTTAAGAAAGCCCAACACCAAGAGAAAGAGAAACTCTATTTAAAATTACTGCAGATATTATAAAATATTTCAGAGTCTGCTTGCCAAAACAAGCCTGGGAACTATATGAACACAATTACAAAACACTTGTCACACAAATAAAGTCATATATATATATATATATATATATATATATATATATATATACTGGGAAAAGATCATTTGCTCATAAGTAGGCCAAAATAATATAATAAAAGTGACTATTCTACCTAAATTAATTTACTTATTCACTGTCATACCAATCAAAGTACCAAAACATTATTTTATAGAGCTAGAAAAAAATAGTAACAAAATTCATCTGGAAGAACAAAATGTCTAGAATATCAAGGGAATTAATGGAAAGAATGCAAAGAAAAGTGGCCTAACCATACCAGAACTTAAGTTGCAATTATTAAGCAGCAATGGAATAGGTTAGGTACGCAATACTCAGTGGTCAATGATTATAGTCAGTTACTGTTTAATAAACCCAAAGACCCAAGCTTTGGGGATAATAACTCATTATTTGACAAAAACTGCTAGGGAAATTGGAAAATAGTATGGCAGAAATGAGGCATAGACTAATATCTTGCACCCTATATCAAAACAAAGCCAAAATGGGTACACAATTTAGATATAAATGATGATAACATAAGCAAACTGAGAGAGCAAGGAAGAGTTTACCTGTCATTTTTTATAGAAAATGGAAGAATTTATGATGAAACAAGAGAAAGAGAGTATTATGGAATACAAAATGGATAATTTTGATTACATTATATTGAAAAGTTTTTGCACAAAGCCAATAAAATCAAGATTAAGAGGGAAATGGAAAACTGGGAAAGAATTTTTACAAGCAGTATCTCTGATAAAGGCCTCATTTCTTTTAATTTTTTTTTTTAATTTTTAAGCAATTGGGGTTAAGTAACTTGCTCAAGGTTACACGGCCAGTTATTTCTGGGTGTGGTGCTGAGCGCCTGAGCCCGGGATTCGATCTCCAGGTCATCCCAACACTGGAGCCGGTGCTCTTACTCGCTGAGCCACCTGGCCGCCCCTAAAGGCCTCATTTCTAGAATATATAGAGAGCTGAGTGAAATTTATAAGAATATAAGTCATTTTCCAATTGATAAATAGTCAAAGGCTATGAATAGGCAGTTTTCAGAGGAAGAAATTAAAGCTATCTATAGCCATGTGAAAAAATGCTCTAAATCGCTATTGATTAGAGAAATGCATATCAAAACAAATTTTAAATACCATGTTATACATATCATATTGGCTAAACAGGGAAATAATGAATGCCAAGAAGATGTGGGAAAATTGAAACACTAATGCATTGTTGGTGGAGTTGTCAACTGATCCAGCCATTCTGCAGAACAATTTGGAACTATGCACAAAAGCCTACAAAACTGTATATCCTTTGACCCAGCAATATCACTTCTAAGTGATAGCCTAAAGATATCATACAACTGAGAAAAGGACCCACAGGTACAATATTTTTTATATCAGCTCTTTTTGTGGTGGCCAAGAATTGGAAATTCAGGACATGTCCATCAGTTGGGGAATGGCTGAACAAGTTATGGTATATGATTGCAATGGAATACTATTGTGTTATAAGAAATGATAAGCAGACTGGATTTATGTTTTTATTATTTTTTATTTTTTAGTTTACATCATTCATTTACACAAGATTTTCAGTTACAAATTTTCTCCCCACTTTTCCCCTACCCACCACCCCATAACATTGATCCCACTGAATATCCCTTCCCCCCAATCTGCTCTCTCCTGTGTCTTCCCCCATCCCCTCTCTGATTTTCCAGTATGGCATAGTAGATCTCTGTCACAGTGCCTGTATATCTTATTTCCCACTTACATGTAAAATTATATATATATATATATATATATATATATATATATAACATTTTATTTTAAAACTTTGAATTCCAGATTCTTTTCCTACCTCCCTCATCCCCCACCCTTACTGGGAAGACAAGCAATCCAATATATGTTGTACATGTATAGCTATGCAAAACCTTTCCATATTGCATATATTGTGAAAGACTGACTATATTTCCCTCCATCCCATCCCATCACCCACTTCTTCTGTTCTCTACTTTGATCCTGCCCCTTTTCAAAAAAGTGGATGCTTCCAAATTCCCTCCCCCCAGCCTGCCCTTCCTTCCATCATCCCCCCCTCACCCCTTCCTCCCATACTCCTATAGGGTGAGATAACTTATTTAGTGTGTATGTCATTCCATCCCTAAGCCAAATTCATTGAGAATAAGGTTGATTCATTCCCATTTGCCTTCCTGTTCTTCCCCTCCATTGTAACAGTTTTCCCTTGCCTCTTTTAAATGAGATAATTTACCCCATTCTATCTCTCCACCTCTCCTCTCATTATATTCCTCTCTCACCTCTTAATTTCACCTTCTAAGTATCATCCCTTCCTATTCAACTGTTCCTTTACCCTCTGTCTATGTATACCTGTACACATATGTGCACATACTCACATATGTATTCATATGCCCATATACTCTAGTATATAGACATACACACACACACACACACGCATATTTCTATTGCTTTCAACTGTTTTCGTACTGAGAAAAGTTTTATAATTTACAATTATCATTTTTCCATGTAGGAATGTAAATAGTTCAACTTTGATAAGTTCCTTATTATTTCTTTTCCCTGTTTACCTTCTCATGTTTCTCTTGCTTCTTGTATCTGAATGTCAAATTTTCTATTCAGCTCTGGTTTTTTCAGCAAGAATGCTTGAAAGTCCTCTATTCTACTGAATGACCATATTTTCCCCTGAAACATGATACTCAGTTTTGCTGGGTAGGTGTCAGTCTGATTTTAAAATAATTGATGCTGAGTAAAGTGCGTAGAACCAGGAGAACATTGTACACAGTAATAGTCACATTGTGCAACAAATAACTTAGATAGACAACTCTTCTCACTTAGGCAAGGACCTAAGAGAAATCCAAAAGACTAATGATGGAAAATGCCATCCAAATCCAGAGAAAGAAGTATGGAATCTGAATACAGATCAAAACACACTATTTGCTCTCTGTCTTTTTTTCCTTTCTTTCTCATGGCTCTTCCCATTCATTCTAATTCTTCTATATGACTTGACTAGTATAAAAATATGTTTAATATGAATGCATATGTCTAATCTACATCTGATTGTATGTTGCCGTGGGGAGGGTGGGGGAAGGGAGGTGGAGAAAATCTAAAGCTCAAAAACTTTTGGAAGTGAATTTTGAAAACTAAAAATTAATAAATTATTTATTTTAAAGAAAATGCAGGTACTTATTAAATACAATTTTATTGAATTAAATTGAATTGAACTGCACTGAATCACACTGGTGTATCTTATAGAGTATTTTTAATCCTCCCCCACTGCACATCCTCTGTATTTAATAGGTAAATGTATTTTAATTTATTTACCCACATTTTAATGCACTTGTAAATATACATTCTGTACCAGACCTCTAGTGTGATAGAGACATAAATAAAACATGAGCCATGACCTCAAGGAACTTGTAATCTAAATTATCAGCAATTAAAGAACCATCATATATGAGTACTAAAAAATACCTTAGAGACAACCTGGTCAAAAACACTTGCCTGACATCATGCTCTTCATAAATAAATCAATCAAACACTTGGATTGGTAGTAAGTATAGTTGTTTAAGATTCTGGAACTTCTGCTAATAATGTCTTGAATGTCAGCCAAGTATCTTCAACTTATAATTCCTAGACTTTTAAGGTCAAAAAAGGAGAAGGTGTTTTAAGACCATTGCTGGCTAGAATTGAAGTCAAGACTGACTTGAAGTCAAATACTTTATCAGATACTTATTAACTGCGTGACTAAGCAGAAGTCATTTAAATTCTCTGCGACTCAATTTCCTCATTAGTAAAATGAGGATAGTAATACCCTCTAGTATCTGCTATAATGGGTCTATTTTAGGGGAAAAAGGTTATGTACGTTCAGTACATATCTATTTAAACCTTAAAATGTTTCACAAGATGCCTGCCATTATGACTAGAAGCAAAATATAACAACTATCTTCAATAGAATTGGACATTTGGAGTGGAGGCAAATTGCATGAGTTCACTGAAGACTTAGTGGAACTCAGAAAAATTACTGACATCAAGGCAAATGCTTTAATAACTTCTCCTTGGAGTTTAGACATTGAGGGTTATAAGTAGTTTAACTCAGTAAGATAAAAATGACAAGTGCTATCAATTCCTCAGGCTTCTGAGCCAAAAACAATTATTAGTCAGGGCAGAAAGAAATATTTCCTATGCATTGCACAAGTTTAGCTGGATTTTATAGATTACTCTGATTCATTTGACATTGGGAGGTAGGAATAATATTTCTGTTTTTATACCTCATCTGTTGTAACCAAAAAGTCAGTCAAGACAGCCACAAGGTCACTACTATTAAAACCATCTGGTATATTTAACCAAACCAGGACAGACATGTGTTCTTGCTTCATTTTGGAAAGAAGATCATCAATCATTGAGACTTCATGTAGTCAAACCGAGTTGTATGACATGTCAGGGCCTAAGCTAGGAGAACCATTGTTCTGCTTAGCAGCCCTGTTCTTACTCTCCATGACAACTTGGTCAAATCACTATCTTCCCCATTAGTGAAAGTATATTAAGATGAGGTCAAGGCTTTCTTATAGCTAGGCAATAGAAGACTGTTTTTTTTTGGGGGTGGGGATTACAGGGGAACTAAAATGTCCTCATTTTCCAAAATATCTTTGTCACCAGCTGATTGTTTTTCTTAAGGTGCTAAACATCCTTGATTTGATAGATAGATAAATATAGTTATAAGCATTTATCCATCCATCTATCTGTGCACAAACATCAATAATACACATATATTTATACACACATACATATATACATATGTGTATATATGTTTATATAACCAGGGAGTGGTTATATATTGGACAAAATTAAGTTTATAAAATTTATTAAACATCTGATGTTTGATAAATATTGAATATAATAAAACATGGTTACTACCTTAATGCTTAAAATTTATAGCATTAGAAATTAGCATATTTAAAAAATATATATTTATGAAATTGATAAAAAGCAACATACATTAATATGCCAATATTAAGATAATAACAAAAGAAGAGAATGGCATATGAAAGTATATACTTACATCATTTACATTTTGTCTTTTTCCCCACTGTGTACATACAGCTTGTTGTTTTTTTTGGAAGTTTAAATTTACCATGGTAGCCTAACATGGACAAAACTTGTCTGTGACCCACTCTGAGATTCCTTTTGCTCTCTTCTATTTATTTTTTAAGTTATACATGATCACTCACTCTTTCTTCTCTTCATGTTTTTAGTATCACAAACTCCATTTTCCTCCCAAATATCCCAAAAATAAAGCAAATTAATTTTATTCATCTTTTCTAATATATTAATAAATATCAAGAAGTAGCCAAGTTAGCAATCATTTATTAAGTGATTATTATTATCCTGACATTTTACTAAGCACAGAGAATACAAAAACAAGCTCAAAGACATCCCCTCCTCTCAAGAAACTACTAATGTGGAACACAACACATAAAGTAAACTGAAAAATGTGGTAGGAGAAGAGTCTGCAACCTGGAGGAATGGTAGAGAATGTCCCTGTGATAGGAGTGAAGGAGTAGATATCTAGCAGATTGAGTTGAAGAAGAATGAAGATATGCTGATCTCCCCTCCTTCCTTAAAATGAAGGTGCTGCAATGAACCAACTCATCAGAGTAAGGGACTTCATGGGGGAGGTATGTCCTTCCAGTCTGAGTTCAGGGATAAAGTGAATGTCCAAGGTGTGGAGACTTCTGTGCAATACAAGCGGAAGTCTAGAGAGTCAATTTTCAGTGATAGAAAAAAGTGAACATCATATTTGTGATTGGTATTTAAAAAAAGGTACAGTTACTCAAAACAAATTCAAATATTGTCTGAAAGTTCAAGCCTCACTCTGCAACTCTAGTCTGTCACTTCTTTGTTATGAGGAGGGAAATGTGCTTCCATGTGGATCTTTTGGAAACATTGGTCATTACATTAATCAGAGATGTTTAGTCTTTCTAAAGTGTTTTTTTCAATGTGTATTCATTTCACACTTTCTGTACTACTGGTTCTGTTGATTTCATTATATATCATATCATGACTAGGTTTCTTACTGTTGTTTCTTACACTGGAAAAAATTTCATTCACATACCAAAATTTGTTTAGACATTCTGTAACTGATGAGTACTCACTTTCTTTCTAGTTCTTTCCCTTAAAACATGGATATATATATATATATATATATATATATATATATATATATAGATGAAGAAGTCATTTCCCTCTTACTCTGATCTGTCTGTAATATACACATATTATCAGCATCATTGAGTCAAAGGGTTTACACAGTTTAGTGATTTTGTGAATAAAGTTATAAATTGTTTTTAAAAGAATGGGATGGGGGTTAGGGGGATGGAGCCAAGATGGCTGAACAGAAGCAGTAACTTTTCTAAGCTTAGTCCATAGGATAAAAAAAAAGAAAGAAGAAAATCAAATTATGACTATCAAAAATGAAAAGGGTAAATCTAACTCCAATGAAGAGGAAATCAAAACAACACTTAGAAATTATTTTTCCCAACTCTATGCACAAAAATTTGAAAATCTTAGTGAAAGTGACGAATATTTACAAAAATACAAGTTGCCCAGATTAACTGAAGAGGAAGTAAATTACTTAAACAACCCCATATCAGAAAAAGAAATCAAACAAGTCATCAGTGAACTCCCTAGGAAAAAAATCTCCATGTCCAGATGGATTTACTAGTGAATTCTATCAAACATTTAAAGAACAATTGATTCCAATACCCTACAAGTTATTTGGAAAAATTAGTGAAGGAGTCCTTCCAAATTCTTTTTATGACACAAATATGGTACTGATACCTAAATCAGGAAGATATAAAACAGAGAAAGAAATTATAGACCAATTACTCTCATGAATATAGATGTAAAAATTTTAAATAAAATATTAGCAAAAAAAAACTAGAGCAACTGATCACAAGAATAATGCACTTTGATCAGGTAGGATTTATTCCAGGAATGCAAGGATGGTTCAATATTAGGAAAACCATCAATATATTTGATCATATCCACAATAAAACTAGTAGAAGCCACATTATTGTCTCAATAGATGCAGAAAAGGCTTTTTCAGAAAATATAACATCCATTCTTATAAAAAACACTAAAAAGTAGAGGAATAAATGGAGCCTTCTTTAAAATAATAGGTGGCATTTATTTAAAATCATCGGCAAGTATTATATGTAATGGGGATAAGCTAGAAGTATTTCAAATAAGATCAGGGAGTTTACAGGAATATAAGGATTCCTATGTATTTCTATTGAAATTCAACAGCAAGAGATAGAAAGAGAAATCCCATTTACAGTTACTGTAGACATTATAAAATATTTGGGAATATACCTGCCCAAACAAACCCAGTACCTATATGTCTACAACTACAAAACACTTTTCACACAAATAAAGTCAGAACTAACTAATTGGAAAAAAACATCAATTATTCATGGCTGGGTCGAGCTAATATAATAAAAGTGGCAATTTTACCTAAATTAAATTATATATTTAGTGCCATACCAATCAATTTACCAAAAATCTACTTTATAGAGCTAGACAAAATAGTAACAAAATTCATTTGCAAGAAAAGAGGTTCAGAATATCAAGGGAATTAATGAAAGGAAATGCTAATGAAGGTGGACTAGCTATACCAGATTTCAATATGTATTATAAAGCAGTAGTCATCAAAACTACTTGGTACTGGCTGACAAATAGATTGGGCACAATCTATTGACTCAGAAGTCAATGACTATAGTAATCTATTGTTTGATAAACTGGAAGACCCCAGTTTTGGGGATAAGAACTCAGTATTTGACAAAAAGTGCTGGGAAAACTGGAATATAGTATGGCAGAAACTGGGCATAGACCATTATCTAACACCATATACCAAAATCAAGTCTAAATGGGTGCATGATCTAGATATAAAGTCTGATACTCTAAGCAATCTAGGAAAGCAAAGCATTGTTTACTTTTCATATTTGTGGAGCGGGGAAGACTTTATAACCAAACAAGAACTAGAGAGCATTATAAAATGCAAAATGGATAATTTTGATTACATTACATTGAAAAGCTTCTGTACAAACAAAGCCAATATAACCAAGATTACGAGGGAAGTGGGAGACTGGGAAAGAATTTTTACATCCTATGTCTCTGATAATGGACTCATTTCCAAAATATGCAGAGAATTGAGTCAAATCTATAAGAATACAAGTCATTCCCCAGTTGATAAATGGTCAAAGTATATGAACAGGCAGTTTTCAGAGGAAGAAATTAAACATATCTATAAGCATATGAAAAAATTCTCTAAATCATTATTGATTAGAGAAATGGAAATCAAAGCAACTTTGTGGTACTACATCTCACCAGTAAAATTGGCTAAGATGACAAAACAGGAAAATGACAAATGCTGGAGAGGATGTGGAAAAATTGGGACACATACATTGCTGCTGGAGTTGTGAACTGATCCAACCATTCTTGAGGGCAATCTGGAATTATGCCCAAAGGGCTATAAATAATTTTCTGCCCTTTGACCCAGCAATAGCACTTCCAAGTTTGTATCCCAAAGACATCATAGAAATGGGAGGAAGACCCATATGTACAAAAATATTTATAGCAGCTCTTTTTGTGGTGGCAAAGAATTGGATATTAAGGGGGTGCCCATCAATTGGGGAATGGCTGAACAAGTTGTGGTATATAAATGTAATGGAATACTATTGTGCTATAAGAAATGAGGAGCATATGGACTTTATATTTACCTGGAGAGGCTTATTCGAACTGATGCTGAGTGAGAAGAGTAGAACCAGGAGAAATTTGTAAACAATTACAGACACAACATATGTTTGATGACCAACTTTGATAGACTGGACTCTTCTCAACAATGCAAGGTTATAAGTCAACCCCAAAAGTCTCATGATGGAGAGAAATTTCTACATCCAGGGAAAGAACTAGAAAGAACTGAGTTTGAATCCAGATTCAAGCAAACTACCTGATCTTTTTCTTGTTTGTTTTTTCCTCTTGCCTATTTTTCATTCCATCTGATATAATCCTTCTTTATAACCTGACTAATGTCTAATGTAAAAATATTTGCAGATTCTATACTTGATTATATGCTGTCATGGGGGGGGGCAGAAAGGGGAGGGAGAGAAAATTTGAAATGCAAGGAATTGTGGAACTGAATCTTGTAAACCAAAAGTAAACAACCAAATAAATAAATACCTAAAAATAATAAAAGAGTTGAATATTCTACAGTCCAGCCAAAATTCCATTAGTGTTCCTGTTTTACCACAGCTCTTCCAATAATTATTTTCCTTTTTTATTATCTTTACCAATCTTTAGGTATTATAACAAACCGTGACGCTAATTTCATTTGGAGTTACCATATTTTTATTAATTTGTAATATTTTATAGAGAAATGGGGTTTTATAAAGTATAACAATTCTTATCATATGACACTTGTAGAGTATATATTTCTTTTATAGCAACTCTATGAGGTGAGTAGGGCAAGCCTTATTACTTCCCTTTAACAAGCTCAGATAGAGATCTCTCTGGAGGAGAAAGTGACTTTGCACAGCCCTCCCTCACTCAAATAGAATTCAATTGTTAGTCATGTCATAATCTCCCTGATGTCATGGTTCTCTTTTGGAATAGACAAACCACAACCTGTGAGTAGTCCAAGCTGGGCTCTTCTAGTTGGACAGCTCAGCTCCCTTCCCCTCCTCTCCTCTCCTCTAGTATTCTGCCCAAATTAAGGTAATATTGATGGCCAAAACCTACCTAGTTGATTTGGGGTTTACTTGCTAGATTTCTTTCTCAGAAACCAGGTCTTAAATCCAATTCACTCTGAATTTCCAAGTACCACTTAATGGTTAATTTTTTATGGTCTCCTTGCTGAGAGTGAATGTAAATAGAAACTGTTTCTCTTTTGGCCAGCAACCCTGAGAGTTTTCCCCTCCTAGTTTGATTTTTTTAAATTATTATTAAAAGGCCCATCCATTGACTCACTTCTTAAAGAGGTCTATTCCATGAATGGGCACAGCCTCACTCTATGTAAGAACTTGAAAAGATCTTAGCTTAAAAAGACAAAGTTCTCCATTGCATCCTGGGCCACCTCCAGTCCTCCTGATCATTTTCTGGCCACTAAACACAGATGTCTCTGAAACAGAAAGTGAGTCTGGTGATTTTGCACAGGTTTCCCTCACTCAATGCCCTTAAGCCTAGTTAATAAACATTGCAGTTTGGATTTGAATCTAGGTCCACTTACTTGCAAGGCCAGTTTTCTTTTTTCCCTACACACATTGCTACCCAATGCGGTAAAGTCTCCGTGAAGTGCTGCCTGGCAAACCAGATTTACAGCATTGGAATTTTGGGGGATTAGGACAGATTGAAGGTAGACTCAGAGGTCCAAAGAGAGGAAGAGACTAATGAAAGGAGCACCCTCAACAAGCTTGATTTACTTTATAATTTTGCCTCAAGCTGGTATCAAACAAGAAAAATCTTCATTACTTAGTCCTTCATAGAAATCTTAAAAAATAAATAAGGATCCTAAATAAAAGTAGTATGTTCTAATGGGAGCCTACAATAAGTTAGGAAAATTAAACAAATGCCTTTCTATCTTCAAACTGAAGATATGATATATTTTCAGATTTCATATTTTCTTGTAGGATTATACATATTTAGGGATTTTTCTCTGAGTAGGATTACATAATTGCCATTGACCAATCAGCTTATTACAATAATCCAAAAGAGAACAAAAGTAGAAAGTATACATTCACACACTTATATGTATGTATACACTCCCCACACATGCACGTGTGGTATTATAAGCAATTATAATAAACATATAATATGAATATTATAATATTTATTATATAATATAAATAATTATATATATAATTATAACATATAATTATATATACCATAAATAAAATATAATATATATATATAAATATATAATAAACGTGTGTGTGTCCATGTATCCCTGCATTTTCAGTGAAGAACAAAGCAATAGCAGTGAGCAGATGTCTACAGTCAAGAATTGACCACGTGTGGCATGACTGGGACTCTCTCTTAGTGTATATTCTCTTTAAAGAAGGTAGGTATCCAATGTCCATAAGTGACAATTTTCAAGATCCTCTTTATCCATATCCTGGTTGTATAATGAAAAAGAAATAGATTTCCTTAAGAATAAAGGGTAAAAAACAGAATAATGAAAAGGGTAAAAATGCTGAGGTATAAATGGCAGAGCAAAGGAAGGATGGGAAAATGATAATAATTGCAAAACGAGTTACACAATTTTGCAAATGACGAGTTCAAATACCTACTAAACCATGAAGATTACCATGGTTGCTTTCCTAATGATGTCTTGAGGATCAGGTTTTAGCCCTGGTCCCATACTCACAATGTAAGATCTCTCTCATCTCTTCTTGTGGTATTTTACTCTCCATGAATAGAGTTATCACATTCATATTTATATTGATTATAATCACACTCCTTTTGCCATTCCTTCTAGATGGTAAGACCTCTTAACACAGCAGCTATGTATTTCTTATATGTTTAGCTTCATCAGTGACTCTGATTATGTATTGCACATAGCATAAGCTTATGAGATAATTGCTAAATGAAAGGAAAAAAATCAATGAATTATATAGTGGAAAGAACAATGAATCTGGAATCAGAAGACCTGGGTTCAAAGCCCACCTCTGAAGCTTTTACCTAGGTGAGTTTGAGCAAGTCATGTAACCTCCATAGGTCTAAGTTTTCTTGTAAAATAAGAGGCTTGATGGAGATGGCATCCTAAATACTTTCCCAAAGTATGAATTCCATGCACCATTTTATGTCAGTTTCTGGGAAAAATGAATATTTAATTTAACACAGTGTACTAAGGTTGATTTTAATGTATTATAGCAGATGGCCCTTTCTCACTTACCCTTACTTTTCCCTTCCTCTCTCACTTTCTGTCCTGGTAGGAAATAAAAATGGTACACACCAATGCATAGGGCCCATAATTGGTACAGGGTAGGACTAGCACTTGGCAGAAACTTGAAAAAGAAGAAAAGAATGAAGTCAAGGAACTAGGAGCTACACTACTTGGAGAGAGGATGAGGACACTGGAAGCATTGTCCTCAGCTTATATTAGAAAGATGGAATTAAAATATGGAAAGAGCACAGAAACTTGTATTTGTCTTGAGTTAACTGAAATACTACATGAAATCATTGGGAATAATGGTCTCTTTCTTGTTTTCTTCCTCTTAATGCAATTTTCTTATAGTAGTGTCAGTAGTAGTAGTAGTAGCAGTAGTAGTAGTAGTAGTAGTAGTTTTAGTAGTAGTAGTAGTAATAGTAGTCAAAATTTATAAATCAGGTACTATGGAGTCAAGGTCAAATAGAAATGGGACCACTAAACCATATATAAGGATCATGCCCGACTGTATATTGTCTTAGAAAGTCAACCCATGGGGTGGATAAGTGGTTCAGTGAATAGAACACTGGCCCTGGAGTCAGGAGGACCTGAGTTCAAATTTGGCTTCAGACACTTAACACTTACTAGACATGTGACCTTAGGCAAGTCACTTTACACCAATTGCCCTGCCCTCCACTCTCCAAAAAACAAAACAAAAAAAATGAGTCAACCCATCAATAGTATCTATGTTTTACTGTATTTTTGTTTATTTTGTTAAACATTGCCCAATTTTAATTTGCTTAATGTTACACTTAGCAGTGTTTTGGCCTGTGCTTCTACAGTTCATATGATTGACACCTCTGTATTATAGTAATACTGTACTAAATTCTCTCTTTAATACCTGTAAGTAGAAATGGTATCCTATATATTAGTATGTATTCATTTCTCAATATTTTTTAGTTGGGAACCATGAGAAGATATAATTACAGCATTCCTCAAAGAATACCTCATACCCTGGGTAGTTAGATGACTCTGTGGATAGTGCTGGACATAGAATCAGGAAGACCTGAGTTCTAATTTTGTCTCAGATACATACTACCTTGGCAACCCAGAGAAAATCACATAATCTCAGACTCAATTTACTCATCTGTAAAATAGTGACAATATAGCATTTATTTCTTAGGGCTGTTGTGAGGAAAACATATATGTAAAGTTTGTAAAATGTCACCTAGTGTTATTATTACAAGTCTCTGAGGCAAAGAATAAGTATATATTTTCTCCTCTTTCATCACATTCAAAAAGCTCATAGATGATAAAGGTGGAGGTGATATTGATAGAATAGAATATAGATTGTCAAGTGTTTTATATTTATTGACCTAATTTGATCATCACAAAAAGCCTATGAAGTGGTTACAAAAATATTATTATAATCATTTTGCAGATGAAGAAACAGACTTAAAGAGGCTAAACGAATTGTGGGAGTTCACTTCTAATGAAAATTAAGTTTAAATAAAATATTACATGACCAAGGATAATAAGGTCTTTGTTTCAACTCCACTGCTGAACATTTCATATGTCTGTGTATTCCTCTACTGAAAGTTATCATTAAGTTATAACTGGAACTTCATTAGTAGTACAGTTTCTATCTTTCTCATGATTGATGATAAGGGAAACACCATATTTGAACTCAATGTACTGTGTGGAAATAGAAAAGAACTATACAATGGGCTTAGGAAGAATGGTTGAAACTGACTAAGAACATATGAATGAAAGCCATGCTAAGATTAAAGCAATTTTGAAGGCAGTCAATGATTACTTTTCAACTTATCTCAGTGAAGATTGCAAAAGCATCTCCCCACACCCAATCGAAAATAAAGATATATCATTACCAAAAAAAAAAGAAACTATCAAAAGCTACTTATAGACAACAGAGAAGAGAGAAATATGTGGCAGGGACACTGTTCTTTTGAATCTTATGGTACAAATGTTCCCACTCTCTTGGCTGTCCACTACCATTATCATTCCCAGGGACTTGTCACCTACTTGTCCCCTTCTCTTAGCCTCTGCTTTCTACCATTGCCAGCCCCTATCTTTCCTCTTTCCTCTATCTTCATTGAAGAACTTTCTTCTCTAGATCCCACCCCTATTCCATCTCTCCTACATCCTTCCCACAGGACACCAGGTCCATGGTCAATAGCATCCTCTTAGATTTCCTCTTCACTTAATTGAGTTTACCTTGGGTATTATAATTTTTGGTTATGGTAGTATACTTGTTTTGTCATCCTTTGTGGTCCAGCAAGTCACTTTAACCTCTCTCCACTTTAATGTCCTTATCCATCAAATTGGGTTACTGATAGCCGTAATCTCATAAAAATGTGAAAATCAAGTGTAATAATATATGTAAAGCTCATTTCAAACCTTAAAGAGGTATAGAAATGTTAATTGCTATGCTTGTCCTTATTTTTATGAAATCTTTAGGAAAATTGTCTATGTAATGATAATTCTTGGTGAAAATGTGTAGGCAGATTTTTTTTTTTACAGAGCTTACTATAGTCCAGCATATATTTAGTCACAAAATCCACTAAAATGTAGAGACTTTAAAAACACACTATGACTTTTTTGTTAAAAATACACATTTTACTATGTAGATCAAAGCACAATCTTAGAACTTCCTCTGACAAAATATCTCTTTTGCTTACGTGAATAGCATACATGATTCCTTGATAGAACAAACAGAGATAATTTTGTTGATGGGTCCTCTGATTCTAACTATTATGCAAGGCATAAGCCAGGGGAATTTAAATTTGACAAAAATGTCTGTCATTGAAAATATCCTTTGGAGTCCAAAGAAAAGAGGACCCCCCACAGTCCCAGAATAATACAGTTATGGAGTACAACGCATTTTGCTATCTTACAAGAGTCACAGGCTTAGTTGTCAATATAGTGATGAACACCAGACTTGCAGTTAGAAGACTTGGATTTGAGTCTTGCCTCTGATAATTGATAGCTATGGGAAAGTCCCCAAACCTCTCTTGATCTTACTTTTCTTATCCGTGAAAACAAGAACGAAAGGTACTATGGTGTTGTGGATAGAGAATTGGCCTTGGAGTTTGCTAGGCCTGGGAACAAGTCGTGCCTCTGACACTTACTGGGCATGTGACCCAAGGCAAGTCACTTACCCTCTCAGTCAGCACTTGTGCCAACTACTAAAACTGTACATTCCAGAGAAAATTCTGATTTCTATTGGTAGAATGAGCTATTCACTGAAAGTTTCACAAACTAAAAAAATCACAAATCTGATTAAATAAAGACAATGATACCTGCTCTCCATACCACACAGAGTAAGAGTGAAACTCATAGCTGATGCCAAGCTGTAAGGCTGCTATACAAATGTAAAAGACAATTATTTTTCTTAAGGTTAACAAAATACGTGATTACATTCTGAATCAACTCATTATAGTTCACAGGAATGCCAAGTATTCCTTGAGAGCTCACTCTGTGCATTATAATCTCCCAAGTGTTCATCTAATGGTATTGATTCAAAGGGACTGAATATGCTTATAATGTTGTTAGCTTTAACATTTGAACATAATAGTGACAGTAATACAGCCAATCCCCATCTTAAGAACAGTTCATATGCAAGCAAATTGGTTAGAACTGGGGATGTATTTTCCCATAGAAAAGGTATTATAATGGGTAGTTAGGCTTCCTATTACACAGACAATGTACCTTATATGCTGCAGTATACTTACAGAGCTATAGAAACAAAACACCATATCTGACACTCTTATGAGAAAATTGATCTAAAGGTTATGCCAGGAACACATTTGATTCCACCTCTGCAATGGGAACCTAGCCCAGGTTTGAGCTAATTATTAGGTCTCTGAGACCTGGCACAGAGAACATAACAGGATCAAATCTAATAAAACCCACAGAGGCCTTAATGTACTAAGCTCTACACTCCTAAGGATGAGGGGAAAAGTATGACAAAAGGGACAAGGGGCCTGTGACCATTGTAAAGGGGGCGGGTACTTTCTGGGTAGATTTAAGATTTTGAAAGGAAGATGTCCAAAAAATGTTAGAGGGAGGGATAGATGTATAGATAGATAAATGATAGATGCATGGATGGATAGGAGGATGGATGGATGGATGGATGGATGGATGGATGGATGGATGGATGGATAGATATTTCAGTTTTCTGTGCTCACTTCTTAATGGTTGACTGGCTCCAAATGTGAACTCTACCTTCTCTCTTTTTTGATCGGTTTTCGAGGGGATTAACTTTTTCCTTTTCCTGTTCCAGTCTTCATGTTTTTCCCCTTCTACTTAGACCTTATAAGGCAAGTTGGGCATAGGCTCTAATGGGGTATTTGATACAGAAGAGATCATTCATATTTGGTAGTAGTGGCATGTAAGAGAAGAGCTACACTTGTCATTTCCACATAACACAAGGTAGGAAGAAAATAATTTGATGATAATGGAAGAAAGTAGCATTGGGGTGGGAAAGGCTAGGTGTGGATGAAGATTGTCCTTAGTGAATGAGGAAGGGGTGGTTAATGGGAAATCCCAAGGCATACTGTTGTTTGGAAGGGAGAAAAAAATTTCCTGCTCTTACATGGTCATCTAGCACCTGTGACAATTGATTATAAATTAGGAGGTAGAAGGAACCTGAGCGTTCAGTCCTTTCATTTAACAGATGAGAAAAATGAGGCACAGAGGGGTTATAATCTTCTCTGGATCACACTGCTATCAAGTATCTGGAAGGGATTTGAGCCTAAGTCTTCATGACTCTTAATTCCAGTGTTTTATTGAGGGTGTCAGATCACCATTATGTTAGTAGATCTAGCAGATCTGCTATAGGGTGATTGTATAATTACTTAATTCTTCATCAATAACTATTATAAGTGTCTGTCCTATTGCATCTTAAGGGAAACTCTTTGTTAACTTTAAATTCACTAACAAGATTTTTCTTTAATTTTTCCCTCTCGAGAGATAGTCAAAATGATGTAGGGAAGTAGGGAAAGAAAATGTGGTATCATAAAAGAGGCACTCAGCTGAAGTTTTCTTATTTTGTCTACTGATGTACCTCAACCTCTTTGACCCTCAGTCTTCTTTTCTAGTAATTGGAGGGATTATTTCTCCTCCCTCCTAACTATACAATTCTGACCATGACATAATATTTTATCTGCCTTATATCCCATATTTATTATGTACACGATACTGCATGTCACAATTATTTTAAATTATTAATCCAAAAGATTGCCTTCTGATTTTCTATCCAGATAAACCAGGTAAAAACACGACATGTAGAGATTATCTCATTTCCCTACTAATCACAAAGTAAATATCACTCAGGTGAATGGGAAAAATGTGTAGGTTTGTGTGAGTTTCTCTTAGTCATGTTGTTTGTGTGTGTGTTGACAGAGAGAAAGAGAGAGAGAGAGAGAGACAGTATCATTACCTTTCTTCTTTTTTCTTTAGTTTATCAGAAGAATCCAGTGTAAAAAGAAAGGAATAATGTAAAGAGCTGTATGCCTGCTTCAAGGTTTTACAAGTGAAATGCAATGTATCTTTAGCTAAAACATACACACACCCCTATATGCATACACACATATGTATATTACTTTCCCACATATTATTTTCATTATACATGAATATACATACATACTATATAATAAATATGTAGGTATACACATGGAGAGCAAGACAGAGACAGGGAGAAACAGAGACAGACAGGGAGACGAAATAACACAGAAACAGAGAAAAAGGCAGAGGCAGAGAAACATAGACTGAAAACAAGACAGAAACAGATATCAAGAGACAAAGGCTGAGACAGAAAACTAACCCATTGATGCAGATGCCATATTATGTATACCTAAAGCTAATAAAGACTTGGACACTTAATGCAGAATACCAATTTACAGATTAATAAATAGCATGCAATCATTTTATTCATCGGCTCAACCAAATTTTCAAAGCAATTGCAATTTGTAGGTAATTAAAGAGATCATTACTGATAAAGTCACTTTCAGAAAAAGGATTTCTTCTACTTCTCTCAGATATTGTTGAACATACCAAATGATGCTATAAACAATAGCGATGACTGCATAACTATAATATATGCAATGAAATTAAAGGAACTGGGTCAGTGTTATACCAGAAAATATACCAGAAAACAGAGAAATTACCTAGAGAAATTGAATGATATAGACAATCAATCCAGGTAATTCTGGTGTCCAAATTGCTTATTTTGTCAGTACTTTCTAACTTCTTGGAATAGAAGTAAAATACACATTAATAAAGGTTAATGAGAAGATATAAGTAAGTCCTAAAAATATGATCAGATTAATACAAATTAAAAAGGTTTATAATTAATTTTATTATACTCCTGAAAAACAAGTAGAATTAATGCAAACATAATAATTTGACTGTCAAAATGAAAATGATAATGATTTTAATAGCGATTCATTCATCCTTTCCACATTTTACTGAGAACCTAGTGCCTGAACGGAGAGGGACTAGATAAAATTAATTAAGTGGTTAGATAAGTCAGACCATGCTTCATTAATATTTTTTGTCATAAGTACATTGTAAATTCATGGGTAGTATTAAATTGTTGGTGCATATAATTAAATAAGATCTTACATTTTAATAGTGCTTTGCAGTTTACAAATCAAATTAATATATAATATCTCATTTAATCCACAAAAGCAACCCTAGTGCGAGTAGCATTATCCCAATCTTTAGGGACAGAAAACTTAGGCTTAGAGGAAACTTGGGATCAGAAAAGTTAAGGTCTTCCTTAAGGCCACATACTTATTCCACTTATTGTAATGGAAAGAGAACTTGACTTGGAGTAGGAAGATTGGGGTTAAGTCATGGCACCTGTTGTGTAATTTTGAGCAAATCACTTCTTGACCTATTAATGTTTTTGGTTTATTCGTATATAAAAGGGGGTAGTATGGATCAATAATTTTGTGGTTGCTTCCATCTGTAAAGATCTTTTGGGATAACAAATTGTTCTCATGCTCTTCTTTGAAAACAAAGGACAAAGGGCAACAAGGATTGTTTTGTTATATGATGTTGTAGATCTGGGTTTAAACATTTCCCTCTTCTGACTTCCCATCAAACCACTCTTTTCATTAAACTTGCTACCTTATATTAGGGGTCCTGTTTAAGCACCAGGATAGAAATTATGAAAGCTTTTTCATGGGACAAGTCACAGGGATAGCACTTAACAACAAAAAGTCTTGGTCCTCTATAATGTCACCTATTGAGAAGGGGATCTGTAAGTATGGCATATATTTGCAATCAGTTCTAATTTTCTCCAGTTCACCTGGGAAGCCATGAAGAAGAAAATCGAACTTGCCAAGTAGTTTTCCTCAATTTTCCTCAAACAAGCAATAAAAAAATCTAAGATTAGAAAAAAAGTGAAATAGACCAGTTTAGTTTTAATGTTAAAATATTTTAACCATTGGATGAATCATTTCAAGAATTCATTCCCATGAAAATATATTATCCCTAGTACAGTACTAAGACCATTGTCTAAGGAAATTACTGACTGCATATATATGGAAAATAAAAATGAAATTTATTAGGCTCTTTAAGGCGAATGTCTAAACAGGGGAGAAAATTAAACACTTACCTATTCGCACAAACAGCATTTCCAATGTCCTTACAATCTTATCTCTGTGATGCTGCATTCCTGTGATCTTCCTCAATTGGCTTATCAAAATTTCAGATTTGGGTATATTTGGGAGATATCTTTGAGAAGAAAATCTTCATACCGATTTAGTGACCATATCTTGGGACAGATCAATTTGAAGGACAAAGCAAAAAGGGGAATGGTGCTGGGGGACAAAAGATAAAATATCAGAAGACACAACTTATCTCTTAGTCTCTCATATATATAAATGAAAAGTCAGAATCCTTTATCTCCTTCCTTGTTCTTCATCTTGCCAATACTTAGCAAATAATAACTATCTCTGTCTCTTTCAATTTCTGTGTATACATATATATGTATACCTACATACATATATAAATGCACACATATACAAATTTGAATAATAGCTACACAAATATAATTGCTTAAAGACTGTTATCAAATAAATATTAACTTTGTTCCTGAAGAAAAAGGGGGTTCATTGAGCTCATTCATTCATATACAATCTCATTTTTAATAAATACATTAGTCTTTTTGTAGTCTAAAACCAAAGAAATAGAAACCAGTGGGGATAGCAATACTTACTAATGAAATGGGAAACTAGGATACTTTTTGGGGAAAAAAAGTACCAATTTCAGCTTAGACATACAAATTATGAATATAAAAGTATACTTTTATTTATGCTTAAATTATTTGGGCAATTACTTAAAGGTCTATTTTATTTAATTTTGTTTTTAAGATCTGACCAAGTACTCTCATTGTTGTATTCCATATAGGTAGATAAAAATGAACATTTCATCACAAAAGACAGTAGCCAATATTTATTCTACATAGTATAAATACATCTGACAAATGAATACACTATTTGGATGATTCATCTTCTGATGGGTCATCTCAGGGATACATACCCTATAAGACTAATATCAAATCCTAAAGTATAAGTTCTCCAGATAGGCAGTGAAAAACAAAGCAAGCCAATTCAATTTCACATAGAGCAAGTAGAAAGAGTAGGACAGGGGGGCGGAGCCAAGATGGCGGAGTAGAAGCACGACCCTCCCACAGCTCCGGCTTCCACCCTCCCAAATCCATGTAAAAAGGGGATTCTAAACAAACTTTGGAGCTGCAGAACCCACAAAATAAAACAGAGAAGCTAACCTCCCGCTGGGGACAGCCCGGCAGGCCAGCAGGAATCTGCCAGCGCAGCTCTCTGGGAGCCGAGCCCAGCCCCACGCCGAGGCTTTAGCCCCAGGGTGGGCCTGACCAGACACCTGCCAGAGGGACTCCAGATCAGCAGCAGCTGTGGCCCTTTCCAGATTTATCCATACATAGATGCGAAGGACAAGGTGAGAGGCCAGTGCAGTCTGGACTTTGGGACCCAGTAAGTGGGAGTGCTTGGCTTTTACCCCCGGGGTGAGAAACCACTGAGATGACAGCACAGCCTGCCAGCACCACGTGGTGGCTTCAGCTCCTGGCCTGCAGAGTTTAGGGGAACCAAACACCAGTCTGAGGGGTAATCACTCTTGCTTTAACCTGCTTGGATCTGGATTGCACTCTAGGGTGGAGGTCCTGGGGTGTGTGTCCAGCTTACCAAAGCATGTGAAGACCTCAGAGAAGGCACCCATCTAATAACTCTGGCAGCTGAGAAAACCCCAGCTTTTGGGACAAAAACTCCCCTGTCTGGTGGCAGAGTCCTATTGTGCAAAAAGCCCAAAAGTCAAATAATTGAGTGGCAAAATGAGCAGGCAAAGGAAACAAAGCAGACAGAAGATTCCAACATTACACCCCTATTTTGGGGATAAGAAGGAACAAGGCATGGAACAGGAGGAAATCAGTGAAGTCAGACCTCCTGCACCAAAAGCTTCAAAGGAAAATACAAGCTGGTTACAGGCCATAGAGGACTTTAAGAAGCAGATAAGAGAAGTGGAGGAAAAATTGGGAAGAAAAATAAGAACAATGCAAGATAATTATGAAATGAGGGTCAACAGCCTGACTGAAGAAAATAATACCTTAAAAAACAGACTGACTCAAATGGCAAAGGAGGCTCAAAAAGGCAATGAGGAGAAGAATGCCTTAAAAAGTCGAATTTGCCAGATGGATAAAGAATCTCAAAAGCTCAATGAGGAGAATCATTGCTTCAGAATTAGATTGGAGCAAATGGAAGCTAATGACTTTATGAGAAATCAAGATGCTGTTAGACAGATCCAAACAAATGAAAGAATAGAAGGCAATGTGAAATATCTCATGGGAAAACCACTGACCTGGAAAATAGATCCAGGAGAGATAATTTAAAAATTATTGGCCTACCTGAAAGCCATGAC
>NW_027185809.1:43492862-43557692 GCF_028583685.1 Petaurus breviceps papuanus
AATGAGAGGATATGGGAAGAGACAGAATGGGGTAAACTATCTCATATAGAAGAGGCAAGGGAACATGGTTACAATGGAGGGGAAGAATAGGAAGGCAAAAGGGAATGGGAAAACCTTATTATCATTGAATTTGGCTTGGGGAAGGAACAAAATGCACACTAAATAGGGTATCTCATCCTGCAGAAGAGTAGGGGGAAGGGGATTATAGGGGGGCTGATGGAAGGGAGGATAGGCTAGGGGTCACGGGAAGTTGGAAGCACCCAGTTTTGAAATGGTACAGGATCAAAGTAAAGAATAGAACAAGTGGGAGGTGGGATAGGAAGGAGGGAAATATAGTCAGTCTTTCACAATATATCTACTATTTTAATGTTTTGCATTAGCTACGCATGTACAACCTATACTGAGCTGTTTATCTTCCCAGTAAGGGTGGATAACAAGGGAGGAAGGGGATGAATCTGGAATTCATAGTTTTAAATTCAATGTTTAAAAAATATATGCATTTATGTATATATATGTATATATATAACATATACACACATACATACATACACATATACATATATATATGTATACTATTATTTATATTATTTTGCGTGTAATTGGGAAATAATATATAAAGGCACTGGGGCATAGAGTTCCACCATTCCCTACTGGAAAAGTTGAAAGGGTTATGGGAGAAAATATGGGAGAGAGCAGATTGGAGGAGGGGATATCCCGTGGGACTGCTTTTTGGGTCGCTGGGTAGGGGAAAAATTGTGAGAAAATTTGTAACTTAAAATCTGGTGGAAATGAATGATGTAAATCAGAAGCTAATAAAGGATTTGAAAAATGAAAAAAAAAAATGGAAAGGGAAGCAATCCAGATCCAAACAGGGTTTGTTTTGTGATCAACCAGTGTAAATCAGGGAAGCTATAAAATAACAAATTTTGATGGATACTCAGGAGTTACTTAGTCCAAAGCATACTTGAGAGGATTCCTTACTATAACATACCTCACAAGCCACCATACAGTCCCTTCTTTTTTGAATTTATGTATATATTTTTAATTTTAAACATTCATGTTCACAAGATTTTGAGTTACAAATTTTCCCCCCATCTCTCCCATACCCCTCATCCCAAGAATGTAAGCATACTGAATACCCCTTCCCCCAATCTGTACTCTGTTATTCTTCCCCTTTACCCCCCCCCCTTCCTTTGTAGGAAAAGATGGATTTTTTTAAAGCAGTTGGGGTTAAGTAAGTTTCTCACGGTTACACAGCCAGTTATTTCTGGGTGTGATGCTAAGTGTCTGAGCCCAGATTCGATTCCCAGGTCATCCCGACACTGGGACCAGTGCTCTTACTCGCTGTGCTACCTGGCTGCCCCTAAGCAATTGGGGTTAAGTAACTTGCTCAAGGTTACAAGGTCAGGTGTTTCTGGGTGGATACTAAGTATCTGAGCCTGTATTTGATTCCCCAGGTCATCCTGACACTGGGTCCAGTGCTCTTACTCGCTGTGCTACCTGGCTGTCCCTGACAAGATGGATTTTTATAACCCATTGCCAGTACATCTTATTTCCTATTTGTATATATATATATAACATTTGTTTTTAAAACCTTGAGTTATGGATTCTCCCCTTCTCCCCTCCTCACCATCCCCCATTGGGCTGACAAGCAATTCAATATAGATTATACATGTGTAGTTATGCAAAACATTTCCATAGTAGTTATAATGTGAATGACTGTATTTCCCTCCATTCTATCCTGCCCCCATTTATTCTATTTTCTTCTTTGACCCTATCACTTTTCAACAAAGTTTGCTTCCAACTACCCTCTCCCACAATCTGCCCCCTCTTCTATCATTACTCCTCTCTCCCTTCCCCCTACTTTCCTGTAGGATGAAATTCCCAACTGAGTGTGTATGTTTTTTCCTTCTTAAGCCAAATTCAATGAAAGTAAAGTTGTCTCATTCCTTTTCACCTTGCTGCTCTCCCCCCACTTTGTAACAACATTCTCCTGCCTTTTTTATGTGAGATAATCCACTCCATACTATCTCTTCCCCTCTCCTCCCAATATATTCCTCTCTTACCTCGTAATTCTATTTATATACTTATTTTTAAGCAATTGGGGTTAAGTAACTTGCTCAAGGTTACAATGGCCAGTTATTTCTGGGTGTGGTGCTAAGTATCTGAGCCTGGATTCAATACCAGTTCATCCTGACTCTGGGGCTGGTTCTCTTACTCACTGTGCTGCCTGGCTGCCCCTCTTAATTTTATTTTTTAGATAGCATCCCTTCATTTTCGGCTCACCCTGTGATCTTTGTCTATGCATATATGTACACATATATACACACATATGCATATAGAAACATATATTCACTTATACATGCATATATATGCATCCATGTAAAGACATATATATTCCCTTCAGATATCCTCATAGTGAGAAAAGTATCAGGAGTTACAAATATCATCTTTTCATACAGGAATGTAAATAGTTCAAGCTTAATAAATTCCTTATTAGTTCTCTATCCTCTTTACCTTTTCATGCTTCTCTTACTTATTGTATTTGAAAATCAGAATTTCCATTCAGCTCTGGTATTTTCATCAAGAATGTTAAAAGTCGTCTATTCCGCTGAATGACCACATTATCCCCTAAAGTATTATGTTCAGTTTTTCTGGGTAGGTGATTCTTGGTTTTCATTCTAGCTCCTTTGACCTTGGAATATCATATTCCATGTCCTTTGATCCCTTAAGGTAGAAGCAGCTATATCTTGTGTTATCCTGCTTGTATTTCCACAATACTCAAATTGTTTCTTTTTGACTGCTTATAATATTTTCTCCATGACCTGGAAACACAGGAATTTGTCCATAATATTCCTAACAGTGTTCTTTTTGGCATCTTTTTCAAGAGGCAATTGCTGAATTCTTTCAATTTCTATTTTGCCCTCAGGTTCTAGAATATCAGGGCAGATTTCCTTGAGAATTTCTTTAATGATGGTGTCTAGGTTCTTTTTTTGATCATGGCTTTCAGATAGTCCAATAATTTTAAATTTATCTCTCCTGGATCTTTTAACAGGTCAGTGGTTTTTCAAGTGAGATATTTCACATTGTCATATATATTTTTCATTTGTTTAGATCTGTTTTATAGTATCTTGATTTCTCATAAAGGCATTAACTTTGATTTGCTCCAATCTAATTTTGAAGAAATTATTTTCTTCAAGGAGCTTTTGAAGCTCCTTTTCCATGTGGTTAATCTGATTTTTAAGGCATTCTTCTCATTGCTTTTTAGACCTCTTTTGCCATTTGAGTTAGACTAATTTTAATGTGTTATTTTCTTCAGTATTTTTCTGGGTCTCCTTTAGCAGGCTATTGAATTGTTTTTCATTATTTTCTTGCATCTTTCACATTTCTCATCCTAATTTTTCCTCTGCTTCTCTTACTTGATTTTCAAAATCCTTCTTGAGTTCCTCTGTGGTATGTGTGTAGTTCATATTTTTTAAGCAATTGGGGTTAATTAACTTGCTCAATGTTACATGGCCAGGTCTTTCTGGGTGGGTGCTAAGTATCTGAGTCTGGATTCAATCCCCAGGTCATCCTGACACTGGAGCCAGTGCTCTTACTCGCTGTGCTACCTGGCCGCCCCTGCAGTTCATATTTTCTTGGGAGATTTTGATGGCAGTATTTTGACTTTGTTGTCTTCTTCTGGTTCCATGTTTTGATCATCTCTGTGCCAAAAAAAGTGATTCTACAATTTGATTTTGCATCCTCTCTTTGCTCATCTTGCCATTCAATTATTTGTCTTTTGAGCTCTTTGCTACAGTAGAACTCTGTTTCCAGGGTGGAGAGTGCTATGTCCCAAATTTCTTGGTTTTTGCACAGATGTAGTCAGAACTTCTTCTAGGTACCTGCCTCAGAACTGTGAGGAAGAATGCTTCCATGACCTCAACAATCTCTCTCATGCTAGAGCTTTTCAACCCAGGACCAACACCCAAGATTGTGATCCATGACTGTCACCCAAGACTGTGACCCAGATTCAAGCAGGGCTAAGCAAGAGAATCCTGCCTCAGAGCCAACAAACAGATTCCTGCAATTTCCCTCTGTTCAGCCACTTCGTCCCACAATGACTTATGAGCCTGCAGCTCAGGAGTCAGTGGCTGCAAACTCTACCACCTCTGCTACCCCAGGGCAGTGGCTGAACCATGCTCTTCTCTCACCCATGATCAACTAAGTTCCCACACAGACCTTTTAATTTCTCTTTGACATTTATGGGTTGAGAGGTCTGGAAAACATCACAGCTGGCAATCTGCTCCTACTGGTCTGTCTCACTGCCAGCATGGCCCATGCAGGACTTTGCTTTGCTCCCAACCTGGTGCAATAGAACCTTCCTGTAGGTTTGCCAGACCTTCAACAGGATATTTGCTTCTCTCTGTTACTTTGTGGGTGCTGTAGCACTAAAATTTGTTTAGAGTCATTTTTTACAGGTATTGGATATGGTTGGAGTGGGAGTTCAACCAAGTTCCCACTTTTACTCCACCATCTTGGCCCCGCTCCCCATACAGTTTCTTTTTAAATGTCACCACTGAGAGAAAATCCACAACTTTTGATCCTATGAGGTCCTTATGTTCATTTTGCAGCAATGAAAATACTCCCTGTGTCCCTCAACTCTTAATTTTTTCTCCAAATTTTATAATTACTAGTAAAACTTTCACAGTTCTTTCTTACATCATTACTTTTCTCCATTTGAAGTGTCTAGAACAGTGTGAATGGTCATCAGATTTGACAAATGTTGAGATCTTGACAAATGTCCAACATATAGTGGATATGTGCCCAGAGAAGTTGGCATACATCCTTTTTTTTCATCTTGAATCAGTGAATGGCTATCTTCATATATAATGACAATTCCTCATTTCTTCTTCCTTTGACCAAAACTGGATATCCTTTTATCTGTCAAAGCATATCTTTTGTTGGTGCAAAAGAAACTATTTCATCTTGAAAGCGTATAGCTCTTCTCTCTAGAAGAAGTCATATATTTCATATATTGTTCCACATTTTCAAAGGCCCTTCCCCTCTCCTCTTTATGCATCACATTCTCCCACTCTTCTTTCTTCTAATACAGAACAGTATTGACTCTTGCATTTTCAGATTGCTTTTCTTTGTTCTTTATAGTTCTTTTTCTATTCTTTCCACAAAACTTCAGAATCACCCAGAGTTCTGATAGAATGCTGTCCAGAACTCTTCCATATCACTTCTAAGCTATTAGCTACAAATCATACCACTTCTAATTCAACCTCCATCTTCTAGAAACTAGGGATTTTTTCCTTGAAATACAGGTTGTGAATCTTCTCTTTTTCTTGCCTGCAAATGATTGCCATCTCAATTCCTGGTCACCCTACATCCTTATGAAATCCTCATTAAATATTTTCTTCCACACTAAAATATAAACTTCTTGAGAGCAGAAATGTTGTTGATTCTTTTAATTTATATCCACAGTGAGAAACACAGTGCCTAGCATATGGTAATTGATCATTAATGCACTCTCTACTTCTCTCTCCCTGTCCCTCCCTTCCTCCCTTTCTCTCTCTCTCTCTTCTTGAAAATATGGACACATTTCTCTTACCTTTTATCTTCTCCTTTAGTAGAGAGACTGATTTGCATTTTTTGCTTGCTGAAGGATTCCTTTGAGATGGAAGAAATACAAACATACTCTCTGTAAGTCTCTAGAATATTTCTCTTATTCTTTAAATGTGAGACCACCCCTGTCAATTTTGATCATAAGTCTCATAGCTAATTCTCTAAATTACTTATTTCTCATTCCTCATAATCATGCTGGGATTCAATAGATGAGATTTGTAGAATAATATTTTATTTATAACTATCTTTTCGAACACTTCTCTTAATAGGACATTAGCTTTCTCAGTTCGCTTTGCTCTCCAAATAGCATTTTTGTGTGAAAGCCCTAATACAAATAGAAGCTGCTCTCAGGAATTTTCTTTGAGAATATCTTAAGTAGAAATCTACCTTCTAGTCGCTTTTTGTGCCTTCTTCCTTCTTTTGTCTTTTCCCCATTGCTAGCACATTCACTGCCTTTCTGCCACCTCTCTGTCTCAGTATCTTGTGCTTCAGACAGGAATCACACTCACAAGATTGTCTGAACTTGGTAATTCATTTAACATTCCTGGGTCTTAATTTTCTGATGGATGTGAAATATTTGGACTACAGTAGAGTTCTAAAAAATCTCTAAAGATCTCTAAAATCTCTTAGGCTCTAAAGTTTTATGTATTCATAATATTACAGGAGCCACTAAAAGTGTAAGATACAGTATCATCTTTTTAAAGAGGTTATAGTGTTATAAGAAAAGATAAGACTTACCAAATACAATCGATTTTTCTGCACTTACATGAGCATACTCACCACGTTTCCAATTTATGTTTTCTCTTTTCCTTCTTTATTTCTGTGGTGCAGTGGACCATGGCACTTTTACTGAATCATATTTCTGACCTCCTTATCAGGTATATGGGACAGACCTCTCGTAATGCAGGCTGCAATACTCGTCAAATCAAGCCTGGGAAAGAGCAGCTGTATGTTCTTTGACCCTCTGTAGAAATCAACATCCTATCTGTATTGTAAAGTCAGTTCTAATAAAACACTAGCCCATCCCCTTTCAGAAATATGAGCCTTTCAGGATTGTCTTTTATTATTACAAAAACTCACTTTTAAAAGCATCTGGCAACTAAAGCTTGAGGTCAGGTCCATACAACATATATGCTTTGCCTGTTATAATAAACTCCTTTTTGTCTCATTTTCCTAAGCTTTCTTGATTTATTGGGATGAAACTCTAACCAAAATTTTTCTTCCCAAACTGTCCTTATTCTAATAAGCCCTACAGGGGTCAGGCAGTGCTGGAGGCCCATTAGGCTTAATGCCTCATGAAAGTTAATCATCACTTGAGCCCTGAAGTATACTTACTAAAAGCAGCCCTGAAGTTAAAGAGACCTGAAAGGTTTGGGAGCATAATCAAAGAGACCAGAAGAGTCTTAAATGAAGAGAAATAGGTCAATAAAAAGTATAGGCATGTGTCCTCTGTTTGGGAGAACTTGCCCAATGAGAAAGCTCTCCGAGGACAAGATAGCAAGTACTAAGCTACGATAATCTGTTGGACAAGATAGCAAGTACTAAACTACGATAATCTGTTCAGTTAAGCATGGTGTGGATCGTCAACCACTCCGGCGTCTTGGTTCCTCCTATTGTTCTTTTCCATTTCTTTCCAGCTTGTTGAGGAGGGTTTTGAAATGTGTTCATGGAAAGCAACACCATCCATTGGGATGACTGGACTGTCTCTTCAGGACGACCCTTGTTGCTCTTATTAATAGAGAAAGACCCTGCACTTATTTAATTAGGATTTAATAATCCTAATGCAAATTCTTTCAAGGTATTGTTTTCATTTGTTCCTCAATTTTTTCTCCATAGAGGAAAAAGTTTAAATAAAATAGTATTATCGCTAAAATCAAATATTAATCCATCTGTTTTCATTTTGAACCCTTCACATCCTGGCTCCAACCTATACTTCCAAGCTTATGACAATGTTCCCCTTCGCATACTCTATGCTCTAGGCAAACAGACCTCAGTCTTCTTCATGGATGATGAGTCGTCTCATCCGCATGACTTTTACAAAGATATAATTATGTTTAAAATGAATCCTCCTTTCCTTTCCACCTCTAAGAATGCAGAGTTTTCTTTAAAACTCAACTCAAATGCCTTCACCAACATACCCCAACTCCCAACATTGCACGCTATAGTTACCTTTATTTTCATTCTGTATTCATTGTCCTTTCTTTTATATATAATGATTGTTTCCTATGATAGAAAGTAAATTCCTCATGGGGATGGATTGTTTTATGTTTATCTTTTTATCTCAAGGCCCTAGCACAGTGTTTGCAATTATAGTAGACATTTAAGTTCTTATTGATTCACTGATGATAAAGAGAAAATTGCTATTGTCTACGCAGAGAAATTGTTGAATTTCTGAAAGTCACCTCCATGCTCAATGCTGCCTCAACCACAATCCAAGTCAAATGTTGAGGGAGATTACTCTGCATGTTTGCTTGATTATGGGAAACGTCTTCATGGAAACTGGAAACAATAATTAAGAAGTTACCAGTCTTAATCAAGGGTTTACTAATGTCTCAGTGATGAAAGACTAGCAAATAAAAAAAAAATATGTTTTGTTTTGATTAGACAATATCTGCTTTCTCATCCCCCCAACCTATTTACCCCTAATGTATGACACAAGAAAAACCAAACAATTACAAAAAAGTATAATCTTTATTTTTAAATTGCAATATTGGCTATGTCCAAAAAGGGAAAAAAAAGAAAATTATCTTATTCTGCATCATATACCTCTCTAGAATTCCACTTGGTTAATATGCAGATAAGAATTCAGAACAGTAATATGTCATTACATTTTCATACCATAACGTTTTCAAGTGTTGATTTATTCCCCAACTTCTGGGCATTCTACGGATTCCCATTCTTTACTATCTCCAAAAGACTCTCATTCTGTCTCTTTCTGTCTCTGTCTTTATCTCTGTTTCTGTCTCTGTCTGTCTCTGTCTCTGTGTCTCTCTCTCTGTCTTGCTCTCTCTCTCTATATATATATATATAAAATCATATCTTTCCATATGTATACATACTTACATACCCAACATATATACATATATGTTTCCTTAACGTTTGTTTTGCTTAGGATTAATCTTTTCCATAAGCTACCCTTTCTCTAAATTCCCTTCTCCACCTTATCTTTTCCCCTCCTATTTTCCTAACCAGTTGAATGTACTTCGATGCCCAAGTCTGTGTTTGTATTTTTTCTTCTTTTGACCAGTTCAAATGGAAGTCACTTTCAGATGAAAATTTCAGCCACTCATCCCATCCTCTACTTATTTGTATAGTTATCTATTTTGGCACTTTTAATATGAGATAATTTACACTTAAGTTCCTTTCCCTTCCCTCTCCCAGATTATTCCTTTTTACATTTCCTTCCCATCTTTTTTTTTCAAATGCTTTAATAACTTCTGATTTACATCATTCATTTCCACCAGATTTTGAGTTACAAATTTTCTACCCATTTTTCCCTACCCACCATCCCAAAGTAGCCATCCCACAAGATATGCACTCCTCCAATATGCTCTCTCCCATATTTTCTCCCATACCCCTTTCGACTTTTCCAGTGTATCTCTATGCCCCAGTGCCTGTATATCTTATTTCCCAATTATATGTAAAATAGTAGGTGTATATATATTTGAGTATTTGATTTTAAAACTTTGAATTACAGATTCATTCCCTTCCTCCCTTGTCTCCCACCCTTACTGGGAAGATATACAATTCAGTATATGTTGGACATGTGTGGCTAATGCAAAACAATAACATAGTAGATATATTGTAAAAGACTGACTATATTGCCCTCCCTCCTATTCACCTCCCACTTGTTCTGTTCTCTACTTTGATCCCATCCCTTTTCAAAAGTGAGTGCTCCCAACTTCCCTCCCCAGCAGCCTGTCCTCCCTTCCATCATTCCCCCTCTCATCCCCTTCCCTCTACTCTCCTGTGGGGTGAGATACCGTATTTAGTGTGTATTTCATTCCCTCCCCGAACCAAATTCAGTGAGAATAAGGTTGACCCATTCCCTTTGCCTTCCTACTCTTTCGCTCCATTGTAACCATTTTCCTTTGCCTCTTTTATGTGAGATAGTTTACTGCATTCTGTCTCTCCCCATCTCCTCTCATTATATACCTCTCTCACCTCTTAATTTCACCTTTTAAGTATCATCCCTTCCTATTAAATTGGTCCTGTGACCTCTATCTATGTATACCTGTAAACATAAATACACACATTCATATATGTATTCGTGTGCCCATATACCCTCATATATAAACATACACACACATATATTTCTATTCCCTTCAACAATTGCGAAAAGTTTCATAAGTTACAATTATTGTTTTTTCCATGTAGGAATGTTAATAGTTCAACTTTGATAAGTTCCTTATGTTTTCTTTTCCCTATTTACATTCTCATGCTTCTCTTGCTTCTTGTATCTGAATGTCAAATTTTCTATTCAACTTAGGTTTTTTTCAGCAATAATGCTTGAAAGTCCTCTATTCCACTGAATGACAATATTTTCCCCTGAAACATGATACTCAGTTTTGCTGGGTAGGTGACTCTTGTTCTTAATCCCAGCTCCTTTGTCCTCCAGAATATCATATTCCAAGCCCTTTGATCCCTTAGTGTAGAAGCTGCCAGATCCTGGGTTATCCTGATTGTGTTTCCACAATATTCAAATTGTTTCTTCCTGGCTGCTTGTAATATTCTCTCCTTAATCTGGGAATTCCAGAACCTGGCTATAATATTCCTAGGAGTTTTCTTTTAGGGATCTTTTTCAGGAGGTGATTGGTAGATTCTTTCAACCTCTATTTTGCCCTCTCGTTCTAAAATATCAAGGCAGTTTTCTTTCAGAACTTCCTGGAGGGTGATTTCTAGGTTCTTACTTTGATCATGGCTTTCAGGTAGGCCAATAATTTTAAAATTATCTTTCCTGGATCCATTTTCCAAGCCAGCGGTTTTTCCCATGAGATATTTCACATTGCCTTCTATTCTTTCATTTGTTTGGATCTGTTTAACAGCATCTTGATTTCTCATGAAGTCATTAGCTTCCATTTGCTCCAATCTAATTCTGAAGGAACGATTCTCCTCATTGAGCTTTTGAGATTCTTTTTCCATCTGGCAAATTCGACTTTTTAATGCATTCTTCTCCTCATTGCCTTTTTGAGCCTCTTTTTCCATTTGTGTTAGTCTATTATTTAAGCTGTGATTTTCCTCTGTCAGGCTGTTGACTCTCATTTCATAATTTTGTTGTATCGTTCTCATTTCTGTCCCCAATTTTTCCTCCACTTATCTTATCTGCTTCTTAAGGTCCTCTGTAGCCTGTAACCAGCTCCTATTTTCCTTTGAAGCTTTTGGAGCAGGAGTCCTGACTTCGCTGTCTTCCTCCTGTTCCATGCTTTGCTACTTTTTATCCCCTAAATAGAAGTCTAATGTTAAAATCTTCTGTCTGCTTTGTTTCCTTTGCCTGGTCATGTTGCCCCTCAGTCAATTGACACCTGGTCTTTTTGCCACAGTAGGACTCTGCCACCAGACAGAGGAGCTTTCTTCCCAAACGCTGGGGTTTTCTCAGCTGCCAGAGGTATTAGATGGATGTCCTCTCTGAGGTCTCCACAAGCTCTGGCAAGCTGGACACCGCCCCCCCCCACCCAGGACCTCCACCCTAGACTCCAATCCAGATACAAGCAGAGTAAAGCAAGAGTGATTACCACTCAGAGTGGTGCTTGGTTCCCCTACACTCTGCAGGCCAGGAGCTTAAGCTGCCATGTGGTGCTGGCTGGCTGTGCTGGTGTCTCAGCGGATTCTTACCCTGGCGGCCAAAGCCATTCACTCCCACTTACTGGATCCCAAAGTCCATACTGAATTGACCTCTCACTTTTTCCTTCACATCTATGTGTTGATAAATCTGGAAAAGGCCAGCACTGCTGTTGATCTGGGGTCCCTCTGGCCAGAGGTTGGTCAGGCCTTCCCTGGGTCTAAAGCCTTGCGTGGGGCTGGGCTTGGTTCCCAGCGTGCTGTGCTGGCCGATTCCTGCTGGCCTGCCAGGCTGTCCTCAGTGGGAGGTTAACTTCTTTGTGTCATTTTGTGGGTTCTGCAGCTCCAAAGTTTGTTTAGAATCCACTTTTTACATGCATTGGGGAAGGTGGAAGCCAGAGCAGTAGGGAGGTCCTGCTTCTATGCCACCATCTTGAATCTGCCTCCCCCCATCTTTTCTTAAAATCATTAAGATGTAACAAGCTGCAAGCTCTTAGTGCTCTCAAAGTGGTTTGATATGGCAAAGTGTGTTTGTTGCTCTCTATCCCTACCTTGGTCTGAGTTCTGAAAGTTCTTGTCCTGGATTTGGACCTATGTAAGAATAGACAATTGGACTCTGTCCCATCAAAAATCCCACCAATCAATTATAAATCTATATTGATCTTGAGTGGCAAAATCATAGATTTCCCTTTCTCCTTTCACTATTCCTTTGCAGACTGGGCTAGATGCTGGAGGTGAAATGCTTCTCTGAATTTGGAGTCTGAGCCACAGTGCTACTCTTTGCTTGCTTCTGAAAATCATTTTCTTTTCTTAGTACAATGCCTAGGGCCTCCCAATCCTTGACAATAGGTCCTGTTATAGCCAACCCAAGTACTGGGAAGAGGGTGAAAAAACTGCCAATTCTCACCTGGCCCTCTCACATTGGCCTATATGGATCTGGGATTTCTACCCATTATGTACAGCCTCTCCCTAAGTGCCAGAGTGCATTTCCCCTGTGCCCCTATCCTTCCCTTCTCTCTACATTTACCTATCTCCTTATACCAACCTGAGTTAGACAAAGAACTCATTGTGACAATTTCAGGATCTCACTATCAGGATTCAATCTGGTTCATGTTCTAGTTCTATTTGGAATAATTTGTGGGTCAGAGTTCACCACATTGCTTCTTAATACCTGCTATCTCCCCTTTCCCTTTGATTGCAATTCTAACACACATCCTTTTGCCTTTCCATTTATTTGTCTGATTCTGTGTATCTCTGTGTGTGCTTTAGGGATAGGAGAAACTAATCTATGAGGTCTGATGTTCATCAACTAATTTTATCTCCTTTCATCTGTCATTTCCATTCCTTCCAACAAATATTAACAAATTCCATATAAAATAAAAAAATAGGACTGAAAAGGATATACAGCATAATAAAACATACCCTCATTGTCCATTTACTCAAGGAGGTTACAGCCTAAAATAAGATACACATGTATACAAAAATTATAACACAAGGTATTTTAAGTGTAATAAATTAACATATAATAAGTAAACATGTGTTGTGGAAAATAAAATTGCAATAAAGGCATACCAAGACAGTTCCCCCCAGGGAAAGATAATGGTTTATTAACAGTGATATATGAACTCAAGCTGGGTCATGCTGGCCATCTCAGTCAAAGAGTCAGGGACCTAAGCATGATCAGTTTATAAGTTTAAGCTAGCAATAACCATTACATTGAGTCAATGGCCTCCTTTAAGGAACAAAGACTCCTAGTGAGAGTCAACCAGGTCTTTTAAATCTAAGTCTGTCCTCTGGGCCTCACCTTCCTCTAGTATTCTTGACCAGAAAATCAGAAAAATTCCCATCAGGTTCCCCCAAGGTTTAACCTCCTCCTTGGAGATCAAATCTCCCCTAATTTTAACAAGAGGCAGAACAGGGGAGTTGACCCCTGAGAAGGGCCTAGATTTGTTGTGGTTCTGTCTTTATGTGTGAATAGAGGAAAGGCTATCACTTAAAACTGGTTAGCTAATGAGTGCTCTCTGGGGGAAAGGAGTGATCACATTTCTTCACCACCCTGACGACTAAGACTGAAAAATAGGGTTTTAACTAGATAGAGAAAAGGATGGGTTATTGAGTAATAATAATTTTTAAATGACATAGCATAATATTAATTTTCCTTGGTGTTATGAGATTACAGAGAGAGGAGACATAACTTTTAGTCCAGAGGGTTTAGCGAACATTTAGTAACATCTCATATTTTCATACTTTACAAAATAGTTTCCCATATGGTATCAGATACCTTCCCAAAACACCAATTAAGGTTGATAGAGGAGGTAACATTTCTGCATTTCTTTAATGTGAAACCTGAGGTTTAGAGAAATTAAGAAAATCACTTGAGATCATACAGCTTCTTAGTGACAGAGCCCAAATTTGACATCAAGTAATTTGAGTCCTTTTCTACATTCATTCCATCACATCATAATGGTTTTTTTTTATGGAATTGATTCTGGCTAAGGACATAAGTTATTTTCTTGGCTATTATTATTACTTTATTATTCTTCCATCAATTTTGATAATCAAAAGCCTCGTCAGAATCCCCATTATCAGAAATCTGTCCCTATTATCTTATCAGTGGAATGTTGGGTCCTGGTGAGAAAAACTTAGAAAGACAGGAATCTGGAAGTCCTAAAAATGTGAAAGCCACTGAGATGAGGGACAATCTGAAACTTTAAAGAGAAGCTCAAAGCTGCCTAGAAAATGTTGAAGTACCCATGGAAGATCCAGACTGCAGTTATGGAAAAATAAATGAGATATGGCAGGCTCCATGTTGGGGATGTTATTTAGGTACACCTGAGCTGTCTTGAGATAAAAAAGTTTTCATTTAAATAAATTCATAATCCTGGCCTAACCTCTTTGCTTCGTCAATCAAATCCTTTCTTTCTAAGCTTCTTGAACTCTTTACTACTGGCACTTGCCAAGATTACTTAGTCTAATCCACTCATCTACAGTAAATTATGCCTATGACAATAATGCCTGAATTCCTATGGTTAATGATTAACTCAAATGGATCCCATCTGCCTTAAGAGCAGTCAATGTTTGAACCTCCAAGTTACAAACCCAGTGTCCAGTGTAGAGCTCAAGACAGTGGCTTATCATATTGTGATAGTCATGGAATATAAAGATCCCCATGTATTTGGCTTGGTTTTTGGTTTGATTGTGTTAAAACCCAGAGCTTGTTAATCCCACCTGTGGAATGGACTTGTTGACATGAAAAGAAAGTCCTGAACTGGGAGGAGCTGGTGACGTCGATTTGGAGAGACACAGGAGAGAGAGGCAGAAGAACTTTTTGGAAGCAGCACTCTAGTGGAGGCAGAGAGAGACTGAGAGGATTGCTGAGGGCCGCTATGAATTGCCCTGGACTTTTGAGACCTGCCCCTGGAGCTGCCAAGGACTGAGGAGACTTGGCTGTTTTGCTGGTACTTTGTCTGTTTTGATGTTGTTTTGCCAGATTTGTCCACTGGTGAAAGACAGTCCTGTTGTTGAAGAAGTCCTGGAACCTTTCTGTTGGTTCAGAGCTACTGAGACTGTCCTGCAGACAGAGAGTGAATACTGTCCACTGGTGAAGGACAGTGCTATTGTTGCAGGGGTCTGGGAACCTTTCTGTTGGTTCAGAAGCCCTGAAGAAGGATTTTCTTGTTGTATGTTTACAGAAATCCTGGGAGAGGGTTTTGCTAATGTTTTCAGGGATCCTAGGACTGTTCTGCAGACAGAAGATGAACTAATGAAGAGACTGGCAACTTATCTTGTGGCCTTGCTAAGCTTTGTCTCTCCAGGAACAAAGATTGCTGAGAGCTTGCCTACTGTGAAGATGAAGAAAAGACCTCCATTTGGGCATTAAGTGCTGTGCTTAAGCTTGTTGTAACTCTGGGGTAGATTTAATTGTGATCCAGGGGTGGGGAACTTTTGACCTTTTTGTGTTCTATGATTGAACAAATGAATGTATTTTACTTATGATTGGAAACTAAACTCCATTTGAGAAGAGGGGCTTTGTGATGGGCTAAATGAAGGTACAGCCTAGGGGTGGAGTAGTATTTAGAACAGGGACTTTGTAATTGATTGAATGAATGTAAGGTCCTGGGGTGGGGTAGTACTTGGAGATTATTCAATCACACTTAGTAAATGCTGTATTTGGAATGATGTCATGTTTTGATCTTCTCTGTTCTTGGTTTGTCACTGAATAAAATGGAGAGCACCTATGCTGGTATTTTGAACCTTGGGAAGTTGCCTTTCCTTGGCATTACATTACACATATAGAACTACATTCTCCTACTAAATTATCTTTTTTTCCAATATATTAATCCTTATAAATCAGTCAACATATTGCTCTTGGAGGGGATAATCAAGTTTAGCTAGAGAAGCCAGTAAGAGCAGTAGAGTATAAGACTCTCATAATTAACTAACATAAGGACAGATTTTGGTACTTCTTGCCCCATGTCTATGTTGTTTTGTTGTCTTTGTTTTCTTCATGCAATTATGAGAAGCATTATGGCATGCCAAAGAGAGCTAGCTCAGAACCAGGAAGATCTGGATTCAGTTTCCAGTTCTGATACATACCCACTATAAAGCCCCCCCCCCAAATGATTTAACTTCTCCATCTAACACTCTAAATTTATAAATTGCAGAGAAAGTGTAAGCTTGCATTAGTAGAAGGAATTCTCTCCCCTGTCAATTTTCTATACCAGTGAAATTGGGGGTTTTGAAAGTTGCAAAATAGTTCTTTGCCTTTCTGTATATGGAGTTTCCTACCATGTATCCCAAGATAAGTGAAATGGTGCCTTTTGAAGAAACAGGAGAGTGGAACCTGAACCTTTTAAAGTTCTTATAAATAAAAAATGCATTTTACCATGGTTGAATGAACTCTATTTTCTCATATATTAGGAATTTCATGCTTGCATCTCATGTGGTGCTAAAATCCAGATGCCACAGTATTATAGAATCTTGAAGAATCAACCAAATGATTACAAATCAAGACTCATTAAGGGGACTAAGATATTTGTTTAAAAACAATCCTTAGGATATACTAAATATATCTTTGGGAGTGCCTTTGAGAGCTTAAAGTATTATCATGAGTGAATGTGTTTTTAAAAGGACTTTAAAATCAAAATCACAACTCTTGAATTTTGGTAGGGGGGGATCATTTCTATTATTGATGACTGCTCTATTTAGGAGCATTTTTAAATCTGTATGGTACATTTAACTATGCTAAATAAGGACACAGACTATGACCTTGCAGGAAAAAATGAATTGGCATTAAACAAGTTGACAGAGAGAAGTGGGAGGTTTCACTATAGCTATAAAGCTTTATGAAAGAACTATAGAACTATATAAGAACAATAAGGATTCTGCAAGGAGACAGAAAGGGGGAAAATGGACAAAAAAAGAGTACATTGTGGGCAATGACAGTAACTGAACCTGTGATTTCCTTTGTCTAGGGAACTCCAACGTGAGAAGGCTCTCTCTACTAGTATAGAAAGGCACTTATTCTGAAACTTTTCATCTTAAAGAATTGAATATAGCACTGAGATGCTGAGTGATTTACCTAAAGTTACACAGCAGTCTGTTTTAGAGATAGGAATTAAACCCAGGTATTCCTGGCTACAAGGCCAGTTTTCTTTCCACTATGATAAGCTCCCTCTCTTATATAATCAATGAGAAAAAATGCAAAATAACTTGGAACTTCCTGCATGAAAATGGTGGGATGGATCATCACTGGAAAAAGGCAAAAGTATGAAGCAGAAGGCAGCTATGCCATTAACCTAGTGACAAAATTGTTTTAATAGAATTTGAAGGATAAGAAGCAGAAAGTCAATTAACAAATAAGCAGTCTTAAGTATATCCCCAAAACGTTTTGCTTATGTGTAATGGGTGATGTAAAGTGAAGATAAAAATTGTGGAAGTTAAGAAGATTTAAAAGCTGGGAATACAGGTTGTTTTGGAAAGATATAAACTTATAAATAATAAAGGTCTAAATTATAAGCATAGTTGTTCTATAGCAATCTGTGAGCTAGGCCCTGAACTTCTTGAAAAAGGAGGGTGCATGACCTTGGGATATATGCATATCTTTCATCAGGATCTTGATAGTATGATATAACTAGCTAGAGGTAACTGCTGAGTAATTGTAAAAAAAAGGAGAATGTGTATGAGGCAGTGTGCCTACTGTTCCTGAATTACCATGGGTGAATGTCTGTGTTAGACTTGACAGAAGGTGAAAATAATACACTTTCTTATGGGGAGACATGTTTTTCCATGATTGTATTAGGTAGAAAGGTTGTGAGAAGAAAAGGTCTAATGCAACCAACGATTTTGTTTGTTTTTCCTAAAATGCATCTCCAAGAGGCACAAAGGAATGTTAATTTCTAAAATAGCTAAATTAAAAAGGTAAGGCCGACATGGATGGGCATTGAGAAGCAAGCAGTTATAGCAAGAGAAGGAGATTTTTATCTAGTCAGCCTTGAACTCTAAAGCACATGGATGGAATAGAGACAACGATTTCCTAACTGATTAGTAGTGTTCCACCCTTCTTAGTGACAATCAACTGTAGCTGTGACCTAGTCTTTAGGTTAGGATTAATTTGTTAATGGCATCTCCATAGCAAAAGATGAAATGAGATATCAGGGAGGAGCGGGGGAGGAGCTAACAAAAGTCCTGGTGTCTGCGTCCTTTTGGTTATAAAGGATTGAGAAATGGTTGATTCACTTTCATTAAAGTCTAGGTGTTCCAGGTCTGATGTGGATTATATTTTTCCTTGCCTTTGTGTGAGAAGAGGGATAATTTCTGCTCCTTGGCGTGGCCATAATTATCTTCAGTCTCCAATTTACAAATAAAGAAACCAAATCACAAAAAGGTAAAGTAAGTAATTAGTTGAGTCACAATTCTAATTCATGTCATTGACTCCTGACTTCCAAAACATTATTTGGAAATCTTACAATGCTAAATGAATATGGCTGTGACCATTTATGATTAATAATTAAATTCTCACCAATCTACTAGGTTGTCTATAATTTCATGTTGAAAACTTAAAACCTCTTTGAAAAACAAATTATTCTATTAGAATAACTTTTTGTCCTCATCTATTATCATCAGATGAGCCAGAGATGATTTTGTCATACTTATAGAGATGTTTCCCTAGATAATTCAACCACAGAATGCTCTTTGTTTTCTATTTTTTTAGCACCAGCACTTTGTTTCTCTGTCTCTGTCTGTCTGTCTCTCAGCATCTAAATACTTATTAAGTTAATAAAGTACAAAAAGTGCACAGTCAAATGATAATGAAGATCTCAGAATACCTCTTTCATTTCTAGATAAATCTAGAAAATGTTTTTTTAAACTAATGACACGTATAAAGTTATAGAAATAATTAGTGTTGAGAAATCTTTGGTGATTCCTAACTGGTAAATAATAGGAAGATAGATATTTCTTTACAAAGATATACTCAAATAAAGACCCACATATATACATATCTTTACTAACCAAAATATAATAAAATTATATTTAATAATTGGTCTTTGAAGAATATAAAAAAAAGAGAAAAAGTAATTTAGGGGGCGTCTAGGTGGTGTAGTGAGTAGAGCTCCAGAGTCTGGAGGACCTGGGATGGGTTCCAGCCTCAGACATTTAATACCCACCCAGCCGCCCCCCCCCCCACACACACACACAAAACTGGCCGTGTAACCTTGGGCAAGTTACTTAACCCCAATTGCTTTAAAAAAAAAAGAAAAAGTAATTTAGTCTTAATGGATTAGTGTGTTAAAGAACAAAAAAGAGCAATACGTTTTAAAATATCATCAAAGGAAACAGCAAAAGTAAAAGAACTTTCTATAACTTTGGGTTTATAGCCAAAGCATTCCTTAAGGGAAAATTGGCAGCTAGGTAGAGAAGTAAATAGAACAAGGAAATTGGAATCAAGAGGTCCTAAGAATAAACCTTGCCTCATTCTCTTATTAACTAAGCAGACAAATTGAATTAAAAAAAAGAATAGCTGTCTTGTTAAGTTAGATCCAATAATAGGAATAAGTAGCTAGAAGATCTAATATTTTAGAACAGACAGAAAAAAACGAATTTGCCAATATCAAAAATGAAAAAGGAGGAATTACAGCAAATTAAAATAAATTAAAAAGAATCATCAAAATAATTTCATCTAAATATATGCCAACAAATTTAATAGCTAGATAAAATGGAAGAATATTTCCAATCAATGAAGTATCCACATAAAAAAAACAATAATCCAAATAATTCTATTTCATATCAGGAAATAAAACAAGACGTGAATTAATTCCTAAGGGAGTAGAAAACCCAAACACAAGTGAATCATCAAATGAATTCTATCAAGGAATCAAAGAGTAATTAATTCCAATATTTCATAAAAAACTGTATGGGGAAAGAAAAAAAGAAAAGGGAACCTGCCAAGTTTCTTCTATGATAAAAAAAAATGTTTTTAATAGCTAAATCACACAGAGAGGGGAAAAACAAACAAACATTAAAACTTAGTGTATCCAATGAATATAAATGAAAATATTAAATATATCCCAAAATTATAACAGCACAATCAATATTATATACTCTTGTTATGGTGATTTTTTTTAAACCAGGAACACAAAATTTCCTTAATAGAAGGAAATTTACAAATAATAATGGAGAAAAAGCATTTGTAGCATTTGTTCATATCAATAGGTGCAGAATATAAAGTTTTGACAAAAGGTAACATCAGTTTCTGTTATAAAAATATATACACACAAAATAATATAGGTGGATCTTTCTTTATTATAAGAAATAATACCTATCTAATACCAAGATCTAGCATCAGTTTTAATGGAGAAGTGCTAAATGCATTTCCAATAGTATCAGGAATATTCATTATCACTATTATTATTTTATAAAATTCTAGAAATGCTAGCGAAAGCAGACAAGAAAATAAAGAAATAAAGCTATTAATTATTTTTAGAGAAATCTAAAGAGGAAAAGTTAAATGAAATAAGTTGATAGTACAGTGATAATGTTTTAAATTAACTCACATAAATCATCATCTTTTCAGTAAATTCTAAATAAAATTCAGTAGGTAAAGACAGAAAGAGTAATTCCATTGAAAATAACTGCACAATGCATAAAATGTTAGAGTCTACTTAGAGTCTACTAAGACAAACACAGGTACCACATGAATGCAATTAAAAGCATTCTTTACTTAAATAAAGACAAACAAAGAATAATTGGAGAAGTATTAACTGCTTGTGTCTAGGCTGCACCCAATTAATAGGACTCTCATGTTTTGACTTCTGGGAAAAAGACAATATTATAAGAAGAGAGGCTTTTAAGTCTCTCTAGAGCTAAAACAAAGCTCTCAGTTATTTGATTCAACATTTTATTTTTAGGCAAAGGATAGTAATGAAGGGGCCATGCAATTTTGTTTATTTAGGTAAAGAACAACTTTCCAAACCAAGGCCAGGTATAACTATATGAGGACACATATGGCATCTTCAAATGTATGCACAGCTTAGATGTAAAAATTGTCCCCATCAATATTTAGAGAAATGGTGATTCTTGTCATAGCTGTGGATAAGATCTGGATGGGGGTTCCTGAAGCAAAAAAAAAGTGATAAGAAAAATCAGAAAAGATAAAATAAACATTTTTTGATGAAATAAAATCAAATAAAACTTCTACACAACATAGTACATTCGAGCAAGTTTATTTTATTTTTAAATAAAATTTGATTTTCCCCCAATTACATGTGAAAATATTTTACAATATAAAAGTAATTTTTATTGCAGATTAAAAAAATATTCATTAAATTCTTCTGCTTCTACAATTAGTTGTGAGGTTTTTATGCCCTAATACACAATCAATTTTGGTGTAGATGCCATGTACTGCTGAGAAAAAAAAAAACCTTACATTCCTTTCTGTTCCCATTCATTTTTTCCCAAAGATCTATCATATTCAAGTTTTCCAGAATTCTATTCACTTTCTTAGCTTATTTTTTATTTAATTATTTTTGTTAGAGGTATCTAGTTCTGCGATTATCAATTCAAGGACCCTCAGTAACAGAATTCCTCCTGTAACTCATTCAACTTCTTTAAAATTTAGATGCTATACTATTGGATGCATATATATTTTGTATTTATGTTACTTCCCTGTTTATGGTGCCATTCAGCAACATACATTTTCCTTCCTTATCTCTTTCAATTAGACCAATTTTTGCTTTTGATTTATCTGAGATCATAATTGCTAATCCTACTTTTATTGCTTCAGCTGAAGCATAATGGATTTCGTGTATGTCTATATTTCAAATCTGTTTCTTGTAAACAACAAATTGTAAGATTTTTAATCCATTCTGCTACCCATTTCTGTTTTATGTGGTAGTTCATCCCATTCATATTTATAGTTATGATTAACTGTATTTCCCTCCATCCTATTTTTACTTTGTTAATCCTTCTCTCTCTCTCTCTTACTTCCATACTGTCCTTCCTCAAAAGTGTTTTTACTTCTGTTCACCACCTCACTCAATCTACTTTGCCTTCTATTAGTCCCTCCCCATTTCTCTTATTTCTGTCCCTTTTTACTGTCATAAAGCATTAGATTGATTTATGTATACACCTGAATAAATATGTTATTCCTTCTTTGAGCCAATTCTCATGAGAATACGGATAAAACTTTGCCCACCATTCCCCTGTCTTCACCTCTGCTTTGATGTAGCTCTTTCATGCCTCTTTTATGTGGGATATATTATGCCATTTTATCCTCCCCCCTTGTTTTCTTAGTGAAATCTTCTTTTTCAACCCTTTATTTTATTAATTTTTGCGGGGGGGAGGGTATCATCCCATAAAAGTCACTTTATAGCCACACCTTCTGTCTATAAATGTTCCTTCTAATTACCCTTAAATTAGTAAAGTTCTTAAGAGTTACAGATATTGTCTTGCCATGTAATAATTTGAACAGTTTAAATGTCTCCTGCTTTTTCTTTCTTTTTTCTTTTTTACCTTTTATATATTTCCCTTCTATCTTGTGTTTGAAAGCCATTTTAAAAATTCAGCTCTGATCTTTTAATTAGTAATACTTCAACATCCCCTCTTTCATTAAACATTTATTTTTCCTCCTGAAGAATTATACTCAGTCTTTCTGGCTAGGAGAAACATGGTTTTAATACTACCTAACTCCTTTGCTTTCTGGAATATCATATTCCTAGTCCTTCAGTTCTTTAATGTGGAAGCTGCTAAATCCTGTGGACTCCTGACTGACTCTGAAATATTTGAACTGTTTCTGAATTACTTGCAGTATTTCCCCTTAATCTGAGAGTTCTTCAATTTAACTATATTGTTCCTGAGAGTTTTCATTTTGAGATTTTTTTCAGGTGGTGATGAGTGGGTTCTTTCAGTTTCTATTTTGCCCTTTGGCTCTAGGGTAGCAAGGCAAATTTTGTTGATAATTTCTTGAAGTATGATATCCAAGCTCTTGTTGTTTTTGGTGGTGGTGGTGAGCATGGCTTTAAGGTAGTATAATAATTATTAAATTATTTCTCCTGGGTTTATTTTACTGGTTAGTTATTTTTTCCTCAAAGATAAATTTCACATTTTCTATCTTTTTCTTCTGATTTTGTTTTATCATATCTTCATGTCTCATGAAATCACTAGCTTCTACTTGCCCAATTCTAATTTTTAAGGAATTATTTTCATTAGTAGGTTTTTGCACCTCCTTTTCCATTTGACCAATTCTATTTTTAAGGAGTTATTTTCATCAGTGATTTTTTTGTATACCTTTTTATATTTTTTGTTTTTCTTTTACCAAGCTGTTGACTCTTTTATTTTTTCTTTTTCTCATTTATTTATTTATTTTTAGTTTTCAACATTCATTTCCACAAGATTTTGAGTTACAAATTTGCTCCCCATCTCTCCCCTACCCCCACCACAAGATAGCAAGCCTACTGAATAACCTTTCCCCCAATCTGTTCTCTCTTATATCTGTCCCAATCCCACTTCTAATTTCTATTAGGGCAAGATGGATTTCTCTACTCCAGTGCCTATATATCTTATTTCCCAGTTGCATGCAAAAAAAAATGTTTTTAAAACTCTGAGTTCCAGATTCTTTCCCTTTTTCTCTCCCCACCCACCCCCACTGGGAAGACAAGTAATTCAATATAGGTTATACACTGTTGACTCTTTTCATGATTCTCTTGCATTACTCTAATTTCTTTTCCCAATTTGTTTTTTCCTAATTTGCTTTTTCAAATCTTTTTAAAGCTCTTACAAGAATCTTTTTGGGCCTGAGATCAAATCATATTTTTCTTTGAGCATTCACATATGGCCATTTTAAGAGAGTTGCCCTTTTCTAAGCTTCTACCTTGGTCATTCATTTCACCATTGTAATTTTCTCTAGTCACATTCTTTTGGTGTTGTTTTTTATACATTTTATCTACCTGTTTTGTGACTTAATACTTTATATGACAGTATCTGTTTCTGTACTATCCCAAGCTTTTTTTTTTCAGTGTTCAGGGCCTTGCTACTGGCTTTTACTGGGCCTATATGTCTAGCTGCTACCTTGCATTTGAAAGGGAGGGATGCCCTCTGCTGCCTTGTATTAAGGGTCTCTCTGTTGGCCTGCCTTATGTGTAGAGTTTTCTGCCCTCCTGTCTCAGGGGTGTGATCTTGATCTTGGCTTGCTAAATAAAGCAACAAGGCCTCTCTCTTGGTCATTCCTAGGGGTATGATATTGGCTGACTCTGGGGTTATGGTATCTCTGCTAGCAAGATATGGGGGTATGGTCTCACTACTGGTCAACAATGGGGGTAAGGAATCAAAGGTGGCCTGGACTGGGGGTAGGGTCACTGGGGTGGGGTCATATTGTGCTGCAGAGACTGCTGGCTTGTCTTGGAGCTACTGGCTTACAGGGATGTATGACCATACTTGTGGATTGCCCCAGGGCTCTGGTCCTTTCTGTAGACCCCTACCAGTGTTGTTTACTGTTTCTGCTCTCCAATCTTGCTCTCCTCCCACCCTAATGAGACAGACCTTTCCTGCTGAACTAATAAGCTGCTTCCTTACTCCTAAATAGGTTCAGATGTCATTTTAAAATTGTTTGAAGGGGAATCTGGGTAGGTTTCAGGGCCTTCCTTCCTCACTCAACCATCTTGGCCACATTCAGGTAAATTTAGAAGGGAAACTTTTTGTTTTGGGGAAAAATTATATATACATATAAATATATATATGTATATATTTGTAGCAAATTTTCCTTAGAAATATCTGATGTCCAAGATATATAGGAAACATTTAAATATTGGAAAAGGAGCCATTCCTCAATAAATAACTGGCCAAAGGATATGAACAAGCACCTCTCAAGAAAAGAAACCCAAGTAATCAATAATCATGAAAAATGCTTCTAATCACTAATAAGAAAATGTTAATTAAAAGAACTGTGAGGTTCCAACTCATAACCATCAGTTTGACAAAGATTAAAATCATACTTATGGAAAGAATATTATAGAAGATTGTAAAGCCAAGCATGAGCAGCTTTCCAGAGGACTGCTGCTGTGAACAGCTTTAAGGTTCTCATCACATAGTATAGGGAACTCTTTATTTACTCAGCAGAAAACTAAAGTAAAACATTCACAGAAACCAAAATACAGCATTTGCAATACTATAACATAACAACTTATCATTAAAATGGCCACGTAATTTTAAACAAAATATATCATTTAGTAAATCCTTAAGTCAGTCATCCTTAAGGAGCAAGCCTCCTTAAGGGACACAAAGTACAACCATCAAAGTTCTCCACCCCCAGGTCATATTGTCTTAATTTCTCAAACAAAAAGTCTTCTTTCTTCTTGATTGGAGATTAGTTTCCAATCATCCTTAAGAGGCACAAGGTACAGAGTTAGAAAGTTCTCCCACCCCTAGGTCACCATAAATCATGATCTTCTCAGTCAGCACTAAGTACCCAAGGAGAGGTCTTTTCATCTTGATGCAAGGCTGGGTCCCAAATTCCATAGTTCCTCTTCTATGGTCCCAGCTTTTTCCGGGATTTACCCACCTTTCACCTGGATTCAAAGGTAGGAAGCTCTCAGCTCCTCATCCAGTTCCTCATCCAGTTCCCATTCCATATTGAAGCTCATAGTGCCTACTTCACAGTTTCTATTTCTGGAAAGACAAAGCTTAACAGAGACAAAACAACATTCATGCACATTGCCTCCACCATTGTCAATTCACTTTCTTCCTGTGAAATCAACATAGACCCACAAAGAAAGTCTGAGAACTCAACACAAATTGTCAGTATACTTCTAGGTCCTCTGAAACCTTCCTGCAGGACTACTATAAACAGACAACAAGAAAATACTATTTCAGGGCTTCCAGTAAGGTCCTAGGGCTTCTCAACAAAGTATTACAAACACAAATCAACACAGACAGAACAGAAAAACAGAGTGCCAGAATACCACAAGTTTTCTGCCTCTCAACTCTGCCACCAAGAGTGTTCCCTTCTCAGTTTTTCTCTCTCCCAGTTTGTGCTCAGCTTTTTATCTTGTCATTAGCTCCTCCTTGTTCTGCCCACCTCTTTCATCCTCCCTGCTCCTGTCTTTGGCAAGTTCTGTTTCTCAACAAAGACTGCATATAATCATGGGCAAGGCTCAACTGAAACAAGGTGCTAAGTGATTGTTTGCTTGCCATTACAAAGAGGCACCCTAATACCCTTTGAGAGATGGTACAGATGAGTCCAAAATATTACTAAATTGTGTATACCCATTGATCTAGAAATACCACTACTAGTCTTATGCCAAAACAACCAACAAAAAACAAAAACTCAAAGACAACGAAAGGATCTTTTTGTACCAAAATATATCTAGCACCCCTTTTTAAAGTTTCAAGTAACTAAAAAATCGAGGTATTCATTATTTTTTAATAATATAAGATTATCTTCTAAGAAATGATGAATCAGCTGAAGACTTGTATGATATATTGTGGAATGAAATGATCAGAACTAGAGCAATGTATACAGTGACTAAAAATTATAAAGAAATTTTTAAAAATCCACTTTGAACTACAAAACTATTCCAATTAATGCAATGCCAAGTTGAAGTCTAATGAGAAAGCTTATTACCTACCTCCAGGTAAGGAGATGATCTAATGGAGATAGGGAATAAAATACACATTTTTTGACATGATGTATGATTTTTTTTTCATGAGAGACTTTTATAAAGGGGAGTTTTTGCATGGTTGTTCCCTCTTTTGAAACAAAAATTCAGGGAAAGATAAATTAATAAAGGTGATGTGGCATCAAAACACATAAGAGAGAAGAGAGGGAGGTTTGTAGGAGAAAAAAGTAGGAGAGCTTGGAAATAAACATATTGAATTTATTATATGCTTAAAGAAGTGAGGAAAACAGTTTGCAATAGAGAAATATGATTTTATATGCAATATCCTTTTCTATGCTCTTTTTTTGCATCTGGAAATACACATTAACTGCTGTTAATTACATGAAGAATAAAATTTTAATAATTATTTTAAATATTTATTAAATAATTTTTGAAAACCAAAATTAGAAACTGTTTAGCCAGAGATCTAGGGTGAAATGAGGCTGTGTACACTGGACAACTAGTTTAATTATTTTAGAAAATGAACTGTATTTTTTAATCACTATGATTAATGATTTCACTGAGAACTAGGACTCCTGCTGTGTAAATTCTCTCTCTCAATTCAATTATGCAGGTCAGAAACTTAGAGTTACAGAAAGCTTTCTGAGAACGGTAAAGAGTTAAGTGATTTACCCCATCTCATATAGCTTGTACATGCCAGAGATAGGGATTGAACCAGTTCTTCTGTTTCCCAGGCCATCCTATAGTCATTATGTCATGCTGAAGTTCTATACTGTGACTGCAAACTAATAACCAGTTAAATCAGCCAACATAACAGCATTATTGGTCAAAGCAAATCCACTCATTAAAAGTAGTGACAGTAGTTGAGGAATATACTGGCAAATGTTGAATAACATGATATCAAAAAAGGAAAAGACCAACTTTCAAGTTTAAACTACATTATAACTTTTTCTCTGTTACTTTTTTAAGTCTTTGCAATGAACAAAACAATAAATGGAACCCTGGTTTTAAGCATTTGCTTAATTGAATTTGAATTGAATTGAAAATTCTTGCTATGAAATTTTAACAATCAGCCCTCATAAGCTGACTGGGGTTGACTCCAGCTCATCCAGCTCCATCACATACCTACAGTAACTCCTTCTCTGCCATCAAGGAATCGTGTAGCCTGTTGAGAAGTATAATTGGTATCATTGCTACCTACTTGAAATTCTACTAGGAGAGAGTTTAGAAGTGGAATTCACATAGTAAAGTCTTTTCTGAAACACAAAGGTAAAGCAGCAGATGCTACCATGAATAATAATATTACATGCAGGGATTAGCAAAGGAGATTAAGCAGTGTTCGGTGGAACATAAGTATACAATTTCAAGTTGGTTCACTATAATGTTTCACATGAATGATATTATATTTCTCAAATATATATTATTTCTACATGTTGAAAACAAATCCATCTGTGTACTCCTACAGGGCTAAATCCAAACATTTCTGAAAAATGAGGTTTACATGGTGTATATCACTCAGTTATTTACATTGATTTATTGTTAATTTGCAAGTATCTAATTGATCAGTAAGTACTCTGTAAATTGAGTGTAACCAAGATTTTTGCTCCATTTACATGCCATATATAAACAGTTTAATCATTTTAGAAAGTATCTGGAGGAAAAATGAATGCAGATTTGAGATTAACCCCAGAGGAAATAATTTTACATTGAAAAATTTATAATAGGCATGAGTGGCTATGTCATGCAGGAATGTGACTAGGGGAGGGGAATGGCAAACAAAAACCTACTGAGAAGTCATCCCAAGAGAAATAAAAAACTCTCAGGAATCAAATTCCAAAGATAAAAAGAAAAGAAAATTGTTAAATTGTGGAAGAAAAATGGGAGCTGAAGAGACTAATATTGATGCCCTGAGAACTCAACAGCTAATGTATCTTTAATACTATGTTCAAAAGATAAAAGGAAGTCAAGACAATTAATAGTGGGGTGTGTGTGTGTGTGTGTGTGTGTGTGTATGTGTGTGTTTGTGTTGGGGGAGCATTGCATAGTCCTAATAAAATTATGTCACAATGTCAGAAGTGGTAACTACCAGAATAATGTGAGACAAAGAGAATAAGATTTTTAAAATAAAGTTCATTTGCTTATTTCATAGGACCATAAAGTAAGAGATAGAGTTCTTATTTTACAGATGAGGAAAGGTAGGCCCAAAGTGACTAAGTGAGTTGCTCAAAATCACAGAGAATCAGGATTTGAATCTGGGTCTTCTAACTCCAGATTGAGTGGTCCTATTAAATTCAGTGAAAGATGAAGATCAAAGAAGGCACAGGACCACTGCTCAAGGTAATTGGAGTGATAACCAGCAACACAGAGAAGGCAAATCTACTCAATATTTTGCATTTTCTATTGCCCATAAGGGTGTCTTTTGAACCATAAAGGACAAAATTTGCTAATAGATAGGTAAAACCCAATATTTTTAAAATAAATAAATAAGAGATGTTAAGAGAGCACTTATTTATTTAAGTCATCTGGCACAAAAGAACTAACCCCTCTGGAAATGAAAGAATTTGGTGGATGTCGTTACTGAGTTATTCTTAGTGTGGTGGAAAGAGAGAAGTACTAGGAAATTCAAGAGAAAATGTTTCAGTTTTCAAAAACTGGGAAGGGAAGGGAAGGTAAAAACTATAGTTCACTGATGTAGATTCTTAGGCCTGTCAACATTCTAGAAGAGAGGGGCAGCTAGGTGGTTCAGTGAATAGAGCACTGGCCCTGGAGTCAGGAGGACCTGAGTTCAAATCCGGCCTCAGACACACACACACACACACACACACACACACACACACACACACAAAACCAGCCATATGACATTGGGCAAGTCACTTTACCCCAATTGCCCTACATTCACCCCTCCAAAAAGAAACAAAACAAAACAAAATAAAACATTCTAAAAGAGATTTTTAATGAACATCTAGAAATGGAATTAGCAATCAAAATAACTTCATCAAGAATGGGTCTATTAAACAGGCAGATCAGGGGAACATAACAAATGTTCTTTGCCTTGAATTAAGTTAAACATTTCATAGATTATCTCATGTTAATCTTGTGGAAAGGATGGAAAGTTGTGGGCTAGATGATTTCTACAATTAAATAGAATAAGTAGTAGTTAAGATCCTTGATCAGAAATGTAGACATTCATAAATGACTCAATGCCAACCTGGAAGGAGGACTCATAATGAATTTCCATGGTGATTTTATTTGTTTTATGTTGTTTAACATGAATGATTCCATTAAAGTTATAGATCTCCTTTGTCAGATTTGTAGATGACATAAAACTGGAGGGATACCTGACTAGAAGACAAGAACATGAATCAAAAAGACCTTGATAGGCTAGAAAATTGGGTCAAATATATATTTGTTAAAATCCTTAATAGTGATAAACCTAAAGTCTTAACATTTGTGTTTGAAAAATCATCTTCACAAGTATATTGTGGGGAGGCATGACTAGAAAGCAATTTATCTGAATAAAATCTATGGATTTTAGTCTACCAAAAGTTCCATAAAATTGAAGTGCATGATATGGGAGTTAAAATGATATTAATCAGTATTAAAAAAGAATAGCTTCCAAGAAGGGGTTGGATCTCACCACACATGTATCATTATATTCAGAATATTGATAAGCTGGAGAACATTTTTTGACAAGTATGATGAAAAAGCTTGAGTCTACAGCATAGAATCATCAATAATTAAAGAGAAAAACTATTTAAAATTAAAAAAATTTCTTGGCTCATTATTTATATTGGAATAGGCAGTTTGCCAGATTTGGCTTGCAGGGTAGAGTTTGCAGATACATGGTCTATGCTCCATGCAGTTGGTTAATGAAGTAGCTTGGTTATCCAGGAAAAATGGAGATCCGGGGGATAAGATAGGTAGTTTAAGATCTTTATTAACTACCTATCTTTATTAAGATAGGTAGTTACCTCCAAGTATTTGAAGATGCATGGTACAAAAATATTCATATTGGATTTGGAATCACATTACCTGCATTCAAATACCAGCTGTTTCAAATGTTACCTGGGTGACCTTAGAACAGTCACTTAATCTTTTCTAGGCTTTGGTCCATCTCTAAAAAGAGGCAGTAGCAAAAACTGCCTAAATTATGCATAACCTTTGCTCCAGAATACTACCAATATTCACATACACCAAAAGGTCAAATATAAAATGAAAGGAATTACATATATAAGCATATTTAAAATGCCACTTTTCTTTTTAGAATAGAACTGGAAATATAGTGCATGATCAATAATTGGGAAATTGATGAATACATTTTGGCATCTGATTATAATTGAACTGTACAATGCAGTAAGAATTGATTAAGGTTGTGTGTGATGAAAAATCTTATCTAAAATTTAATCAAGAACACAGAGATCTCTTAGGATAGGAACAGGAATTTATTCTCTTCCCCAGGTGAAGAGGGCAGTTTTCCCCATGACTAATCATGAGCAAGAGGCATTTTACAAAAGGCAGAACAATAATTTATACCCTAATGGGGTCCCTTCTCCTATTGGTTGGTGGGGTGGGCTCAAGTGTCTGCGAGAACATCTTCCTCAATGGTAAACAACAGAGGAGCACACCAAGGAGGCTGATTGACAGCAAGGGAAAGGGAGGAGGGACCCACAGAGGCAGGAAATCTGAAAGCCTCCTGAAAGGGCTTGCTGCTAATTAACAGCAGAAGAAGGGAGTGGGGGAAGAGAAAGGTGAGTTCTGAGTTTTCACTCCACCGCCCCCCCCAACACAATCTGAAAGATTGAGAAAAATCTGGTAAGATTTGTATGAGCTGATACAAAATGAAGTGTGTTGGACCAAGAAAACAATATATACAGTAATCACAATAATATGAAAGAAAACAATTTTTAAAATATTATGATCCATTTAATGACCAATTATGAATCCTGAAGACTGTTGATGAAATGTTTCCTATTTGATACATCCAATGTAACCCCTTGATAATGCTGAACCAAAAGTACAAGATGAAGCATACATTTCCAGTCACTGCCAGTTTGTGGATTTGTTTTATTTCAATGTGTTTAATTTTTAAAATTCAGAACTTTTTTCTTTGTGAATATCAGTTTGATGGGGAGAGTTCATACATAGGAAGAGTGAGTCAATAATAATAATAACAATAATAATAATAATATAAAAAGAGTATGAAAGAATTATTATTTTTATTTTTTTGGAAGAATTATTTTTAAAAGTACATAGAATAGAGCAAGAACAAATTCAGGAGGGAACAAAGAACCCACTTGTTTTGGTGACACATATCACTTATATCTCAACATATACATTCTGATTACCACCATGGACAAATTAGCCTAATACAAGATGTAATAGCCGGTTTATGATTATGAGTATCCCCCATATATCCTCTGGCAGTAATAACAGTGCAGATAGAATCCATTTCGGTTGTTTCCCAGAGTTCAATTTCATGAGCAACTCAAGGAACTCTCCCATACAATAAACAAAGTACCATCTCCACTTTTGCCTATCTGAGCCTACTAGTCTCATTATAGCTAGTATACTGATATTTCAGGTCTAATTAGCTCTGAGAGCACGGTCCAATCAATAAAATTTACTGAATCTCAGTTCCCTCAACTGTAAAGGAAGCTTTAGAGAACCCATCTCATTGTGTTGTTTGAGGATAAAAGGAGATAATTAAAGGAAGAATAATAAAAGGAAAGCACTTTGTAAACTATGTAAGATCAACTGTATATGTCACCTTCTATTATCATGTTTGGGCCTTTGGCATCATATTAGTATTTTATTCCTTTTATGTTCTTGTTCCTTTGGCACTCCCTTAGCTGAATACAGTAGTACTTTTCTTGTATGGACGTTCAAGTGAAAATCTATTTCTATCATGGTTATTTACTAATATCAAATACAATCGCTGATGTCATATCAGTCAAAAGGCCCTAAACAGACCATCTGATCCAACCATTTTGTAGAAAGTAAGAATCAGTTTATTATTTGTTGGCTTCCACTCCTCTCTTTACTTTCTGGACAAAATTACTATACAGAATGGATATCTAACTGAACTTTTCATCATAAAATCATTTTAGACAGAATTCTTTCAAAAGTTCAATATTAGTGAGAAATCATTGGAGAGATTTGATAATGGCCGTTATCTTGCTAATATGTTCTTATCTTTTCTCAATCGAATACATATGTTATTTATAGTTGGGAAAATTTTCATTGAGGACTTTTTAATGTTTCAAAATTGTCCTTTGAAGCAGACTTCTGGGGAAACGTTGCATTAATAAAGTAATGAAGTAATGAAAGATTAGTTTAGTATTGTTAAATATTCTTTGGTTGGCCATTCCTATCTCCTACCATTCATCAATGCTCAGTTAGATAAAAATTATATTTTACTGCTTATTTTAAGTAGCAGTTAGCAAATCAATTATGTGTACTAATGCATATAATATAAAGAATTTCATTGAGTAGATAAATATGTGGTGGCTGGCATAAATCTTTTTATTTATTCATCCTTTCTTGATGTCTTCTTTATCTTAAGATGATATTTACATAACTTTATATGTGTTATTTTATTGATCAAATGAAGTTCTATTTGTATAGCCAAGTGATGCATAATTAGCACCATTAGCATGCTATTTCTTGGTAATTATTCTCCTTATAACTTCTCTACAACCATGGACTGACATTTCATTGTGGCATGAGGTTTCTTACATTTCCCTCCAGCACAAACTCTGCCAGGCCCTACCAAGTTAGATTCTATGTTAGCTGTCCAAGAACAAGCCTAGACATGTATGGAGAATATCATAATCAGTTTGTCCATTGGGTGATAATTTTTTTCCAGTAAATAGTGATAGAAACATAATAAAAACAAAAAAGAGCATCAATGAAGCATTAAAGAGAATTCAAAGAAGGACTAGATTTGATCCCTACCTCTATTACTTACCATCTATTTAAAAAAGGATAAAGTGACTTTACCTTACTATATTCCAGTTTCCCTTTTGACAAAATAAGAGAATGAACTGGATGAGCTTTGAGTTTCATTTCAGTTCTACCTACAATTTTTCTATAAAACAGAGGATATGGATTTATACCTGACTTTTATATCTGGGATTTAGTCCCTCTTGAAAAAGAAACGATGTTCTTCAGTTCTTTGTAGATAGCATGTATCCCTAAAATTTTGCTGAATCAAAAACATTGAAGCTCTTTATAAGCATCAGACTCTGTTGTCTTTCATAACTTTTACTTTTTGCCAATGTATTATCCAATACCCACAGCAACCTCTTATTTCAAGTACACAATATAGGAATCTAGCCTTCCCTTTGCAAAGAATCACATGTTGTAACTTAAAAGCAATTAAAATAGAGTGCAATCAGAAGTTGGAGCTGCATAGTAAAGAGAATTTCAAAAAGGTGAACCGAAGGACAAAAGTCTATTCAAAAGTTCTCTTTACTTCCTAAAGGCCAAAAAACATGAATGTGATTTGATGAAATCTGTCCCCCTCCCCATCTTAATCACTTAAAAAATGCAGGCAAGTCAAAGCTTAGAGCAGGTGCTTCAAAGCCCTGCCATCTGTTTTCCATATGCAGCTGCAAGGGAGAAGGGAACAAAGACAGACGTTGATTTATTCATGAATGAAGGGCACACTTGTTTCACATCCCCGTGCTTAACAATGATGAGAAACACTGACAGACACATGGGTGATTCAATAAGTATCCAAGATTAGGAGGATTCCATAAATTCATCTCTCAGGCCTACTCACAAATCTACTTATTATTGCCATTACTCAAAGGAGGTCTACACTAAAGGTATTAACAAGGAGTGCTGGGAGACTAGTGATGAAAGAGATAAGACATCAGGAGACCAACTGAGAAAAACAGATATTTTTAAGGTGGAAATCCACAGAGGAAGCTAATGATTCGCAGCTAGATGCTTCCTGGGAAGTAAATCTGGATAGCATGTGAAACCTGCTATCTGTTTTGACAGGGGCCACAAAATGTTTTGAAATGGCTGAAGATCATTGGATTTCAAATGGGACAGGTAGACTCCTGGGGTAGAAGATGGGTTGAGATCCTTACATCAGGGACTTAATTGGGAATTTTGGATAATGTAGTAAGTGAATAAATTCAGTAGACAGAACACTCAAGAAGTTAATATCCTGGGAGGGATCTTAAGCCAGACTTGGGATTTTTCTAAGAAGCAGAAAAATCTTGGTCAAAGGGTCAAATGATGATTTCAAAAACCCATAATCACACTAGTTGTTGTTCCACTGGTTCATTCAGAATCTCAACCCAGCATGTGTGCTTGTTTTTTGGTTGTTTGTTTTTATGCCTTTGCTACCTCTACTCTGCCTCAGGACTTGAAAAGCATAATTGTCTACATAAATGCAGCATTTGGCAATGATGAAGTGGGAAGAGATTTGAGTGGATAATCTCTACTTGTTGGAAGAAAGGTGATTATTGGGTTCAGAGGATAGTAAGGTTAAATGCCATTTTTAAGTGAGGATGAGGTAGCTAAAAAGACTGGGATTCAAAGTCTGATATGCGGGGTGGCTAGGTGGCACAGTGAATAGAGCACCGGCCCTGGAGTCAGAAGGACCTGGGTTCAAATCTGGCCTCAGTTACTTAACACAAAAACTAGCTGTGTGACGTTGGGCAAGTTACTTAACCCCAATTACCCTCCCCCCAAAAATAAATAAATAAAAATTAAATGTCAAAACAAACAAACAAAAAAAAACCCTGATATGCAAAGAGCCAGGAACAAAGCCCTTTTAGTCCTCATGAAGATGGATCAGACAGCTGGCTCATGATTCTAAGGAAGCAATTAGCTCTTGATAATGAGATTTGAGGCACAGTCCACCTGGACCTCTCAGGATGACTAGCCCTCTGGTTCTTTTTTTTTTTGGAGGGGGAAAGGCAAGGCATTTGGGGCTAAGTAACTTGCCCAAGGTCACATAGCTAGTAAGTGTGTAAAGTGTCTGAGGTAGAATTTGAACTCAGGTCTTCCTGATTCCAGGGTCAGTGCTCTATTCACTGCATCACCTAGCTGCCCCAACCTCTCTGATCTTAAAGAAATTGAGATATTACTAAACCACACACTAGTCCTGGAAAGGAGGGCCTCTGGTACATAATGCCAAACCAAACTCTAGGAGATTTAGTGTATCGATGAAATCCAAGAGTCCATGCATTGACTTTCTATCAAGTTAAATGTTATTTTAATATCTTCTGGTAGGCAACTGGTTTTATTTATGAAGTTTCCAACCAATAAAAAAACATGTTCAATCTGTATGGAAATTAAAATGTCAGAAATAGCTATTAAAGACAGTAGAAATATATAGTAGCATTTGATCCCCACACTTAGTAGAAATTACTTATGGAGTTTATTAATTTCAAATCTCCATTAACATCTAAACATCCAGCAATTGCATAAATAAACCCCCTGATGTTTTTGTCATCAAAGTGGGTTGGAAATCAAGGAGATTTAAAAATACTCATTCAAAATAGGCACACATATGAGCTAAGTCATACTGGAAAATCCTCATGTACTTCACTAGGCAAGATTTGCTCATCTCTGACATTCTACAAAGCAGGGGAAAAAAATGAAAGAAACAACAATACACATGCAAAGAAACTCATCCTATTTTTTTTTAATGAAATAAGTACCCTAAAGCTTACTCATTTTTTTTTCAGATGGGATTGCTAAGAACTATCTTTCATTGCCACCCAAATTTATACTTATTTAGACAAGAACAACATAACAAAGGTCCTTTACAAGATGGATAGTTTCCATATAAATTGTGTTTGCAATGTGGCCAAACTAAGTAGATTCTCTGTGTGTAGATTTCCTATTAAAGTCAGGCGAGAATGTGAAGTTGTACTGGATGACCTCTAAGGGCTCTTCTAATTCAAAGATCATACAATGTTATGTTTACTAGAATATTTTCATAATGCAAAAAGTCATGGAATAGGAATTTGAATTTCATATACAAAGAGGGTTTATATGTTGCTTAGATACAGTGAAACAAAACAAAACAACTAAAGTTCTTATTATTATTATACAGTGTTTCTCAGCATCTTGATTATTGTTAAGAAAGACACATATAATATATTATACACATATGTGTGTAGGTATGTGTATAAATATAATAAACACACACATATATACACAATAGGTACATACATGTATGTAAGAATATATATATATGTGCATATGTGTGTGTGTAGTCAAATACAGTGCTCCTATCATTTGACTTGTGAAAGTGGTATAAAAGTGACATTAGTTTGCAAAATACTGGAAACATCAGATTGAGAAGAAATATATTCCCTCTGAAAAAATATTTCAGGAGAGACCCAAAATGGATGTGAGAGAAAACTGCCAGTCATATAAACATACTGTAACATCATTTTAGGGCATGGTTGCCTATTAGCTCATTTACATATGATAAATTGAAAATGTTAAATATATAACTGAGAGACCAGAAAGTAAGCAACTATTATAGATTACCTGGTAATTATATAAGGAACTTAGACTGACAGAAAGGTAGCTTTTTTCTTAGTTTCTTATTATAAGTTAGAGATAGTTCACTGCTTTCCAGAGAGCCATAATTGAGGCATTAGAAAATATGGGAAAGAGATAGGAGATAGGTAGATATAGAAGCTAGAGAGGAGGCTGAGTACAGGAAGACTTAAGAATAGGTGAAACATTAAACAGGCACTTACAAGAGCTAAAATCTCTTTAGCTAATTTGCTGGGAGCTGTGAGGACTGAAAGATAGTTATTTCTCTGCTGAAAGCTGACTGGAGGAAACAAAATCCTCTTCTATTTGAAAAGGTGGTTCAGGAGTGGTACCAGGAAACTATTGCTATCTATATTTTGAGAATGAGAGATTCATACCCAAAGCAAGGCTGAGAAGCTTGGCAGCTTTCCAGTTTAAGGTAATTACTTAGCATTGAAATAGCTAAACATTATCTCAGGACCATGAAAGGTGGCTATGTATTAAAAGAGATGAATGCTATTTCGATGAACCAAGAGTAGTATGGAAGTATCTTTACCAGGAGGATTGTGAGGTTGTTAAGGGGAAAAGATAACATGGAATCATTTTTGCTCAGTAAGAGACTATTCATTTAAAAGAGTGGTGTCAAATCAAACAGAAACGGATTCTTGTTAGCAACATGTTGACTTAGAAAAACAAATGGACATTATCTATGTTGCATTTTAATTTGTTTTATCAAACATTTTCCAATTACATTTTGATCTATTCCACCTATACTTAGAAGTTATTCAGGTCCTGGGTTTGACACATATACTTTAAGAGATCATGGTCAATAGGCATTAGCTATTAGTTTCTCCAAGTACATTGGTTTCCTTATTCATGTGTCTCACTGCTAAGCTCCAGTAAATGTATGTTTACTATCCCTGATAAAAGTGTGTGTATTTGTGAGAGAAGCTAAAAGAGGTTTATGGGTAGATTGTTTATTATTCCATATTTTGAAATCAATTAAGTAAATGTAATGATTATTCTTATATTTTTTGTATTTCAAAAAAGGTATGATTAGTCATTCTATGGTCTTCTATTTATTATATATTATGATTATTCTTGACTTTCCATATCACATATGAAATAATCTATGTCTATGATTTAAAGATGCTTTTATAACTGATTTTGCTTAAGTGTAAATCATATCAATGGGGTCTCAGATGCCACAAGTGTAAATAGTGGGGGTCCATCTTTCCAATAGTGAATGTTACCCCTGGGAAGTTGAGAAACATTGAATAGCAACCACATAGTTATTTCTCTAAGAAAACTAACCTGACCTCTTAGAAGTGAGTACAAGTGGGAATCAGTGAGCCTATAGCATGGTTGGGAGCTTGTAGTAGGGGGTGGAGGGAGAGAGAGAGAGACAGAGGCAGAGACAGAGAGAGGAAACATATCATTATGTCTGTGTTTATATAGATGTATATGTATCTTTGCATGCACATGTATACATATGTGTATATGTGTATACATGTATACGAACATATGTTTGTGTATATATGTACTGTGTATGCACAAACATGTATATGACTATGGAAGGAGCTAGAGAAACAGAGACAGTAACAGAGACACGAAGAGATGACAGTTGTTTCCATAAGGCAATTATTTCTTTTGTACTTTCTTACCCAAAAGATGTCTCTTTAACTAGCTTTGTGACAAATCTTGGTTTCAAAAATATCATTTTGATGTTTGGGAGAACAATGATGACTTCACGGATTGTGGGGTGTTATTACTAAGGAGAGACTCACTGCAAAGCAACTGAAATTCTGTTGTGACATCAAGTAAACAGCAATAAAAAAGGATGAAGGAATTATAACTACATGGACTCAAAACATTTTTGAAAATGTTAGTTTTGCAAAATCTGTAAGAAGGGCAAGCTAAAAGGGAGAGCTATCAAGAGGAAATCAGAATTGTAAAACATGGTTATTCTATAAGACAGATGACATATGGAATGTTTTATACAATTCCCATAACTTGGAGATAGAGTAGAAACATGACCTCCATGTGGCTCTGGCTCCCACTAACTCCAATTTAAGTAAAAGGGGACTCTGAACAAACTTTGGAGCTACAGAACCCACAAAATGACACAGAGGAGCTAACCTCCTGCTGAGGACAGCCCAGAAGGCCGGCAGGAATTGGCAAGTGCAGTGCTCTGCGAGACGAGCCCACCCTGCACAAGCTGTAGGTTTTAGCCCCAGGGTGGGCCTGACCAAACACCAGCTGGAGGGCCTACAGATCAGCAGCACCTGTGGCCATTTCCAGAATTATCAACACATAGATGCTAAGGACAAAGTGAGAGGTCAGGGCAGTGTGGACTTTGGAATCCAGTAGTTGGGAGTATGTTGCCCTCTTCCCCTGGGGTGAGAAGCTGCCGAGGAGCTGCAGCTGAATAGCCGCTGCCACGTGGCAGCTTCAGCTACTGGCCTGCAGAGTGTAGGGGGATTAAGAGACCAATCTGAGGGGTAATTGCTCTTGCTTTAACCTGCTTGGATCAAGATTGCTGTCTAGGGTGGATGCCCTGGGGTATGCCACCAGCTTGCTAGAGTGCCTGTAGGCTTCAGAGAGGGCACCCAACTAATACCTTAGGCAGCTGAGAAAACCCCAGCATTTGATATGAAGCTCCCCTGTTTGGTGGCAGAGTACCACGGTGGCAAAAAGCCCAGGGGTCAAGTGACTGAGTGGTGACATAAGCAGGGAAAGGAAACAAAACAGACAGAAGATTCCAACATTAGATTCCTATTTTGGGGACAAAAAGGAGCAAAGCATGGAACAGGAGGAAGGCAGTGAAGTCAGAACTCCTGCATCAAAAGTTCAATAAAAAATACAATCTGGTTACAGGCCATATAGGACCTTAAGAAGCAAATAAGAGAAGTGGAGAAAAAAATTGGGAAGAGAAATGAGAACAATGTAAAAAAAATTATGAAATGAGAGTCAACAGCCTGACTTAAAAAATAAACTAACTCAAATGGCAAAAGAGGCTCAAGAAGGCAATGAGAAGAAAAATGCCTTAAAAAGCTGAATTTACCAGATGGTAAAAGAATCTCAAAAGCTCACTGGGGAGAATCATTGCTTCAGAATTAGATTGGAGCAAATGGAATCTAGTGACTTTATGAGAAATCAAGATGCTGTTAAACAGATCCAAACAAATGAAAGAATAGAAGGCAATGTGAAATATCTCAATGGAAAAACCACTGACCTGGAAAATAAATCCGGGAGAGATAATTTAAAAATTATTGGTCTACCTGAAAGCCATGATCAAAGAAAGAACCTAGAAAACATACTCCAAGAAATTCTCAAGGAAAACTGCTGCGATATTTTAGAACCAGAGGGCAAAATAGTGGTTGAAAGAATATACCAATCACCTCCTGTAAAAGATCCAAAAAAGAAAACTCCTAGGAATATAATAGCCAGGTTCTGAAATTCCCAAATCAAGCAGAGAATATTGCAAGCAGGCAGAAAGAAACAATTTGAATATTATGGAATCACAATCAGGATAACACAGGATCTGGCAGCTTCTATACTGAGGGATGAAAGGGCTTGAAATATGATATTCTGGATGTCAAAGGAGCTGGGATTAAAACCAAGAATCACCTAGCCAGCAAAACTGAGTATTATGTTTCAGGGGAAAATATGATCATTCAGTGGAATAGAGGACTTTCAAGTGTTCTTGATGAAAAAAAACAGAGTTGAATAGAAAATTTGACATTCAGATGCAAGAAGCAAGAGAAGCATGAGAATCATGAGAAGGTAAACAGGGAAAAGAAATCATAAGGAACTTATCAAAGTTGAACTATTTACATTACTACATGGAAAAACGATAATTATAACTGATGTAACTTTTCTCAGTATGAAAAGAGTTGAAGGGAATATGTGTGTGTGTCTGTACAGGAGTGTATGTGGGCACATGAATACATACATGAATTTGTGTATATATGTTTACAGGTATACATTGATAGAGGGCACAGGACCAATTTAATAGGATACTTAAAAGGTGAAATTAAGAGGTGAGAGAGGAACATAATGAGAGCAGATGGGGAAAGACAGAATGGGGTAAACTATCTCATATAGAAGGGGCAAGGCAAAATAGTTACAATGGAGGGGAAGAACAGGAAGGCAAAAAGACAAAACCTTGTTCTTGAATTTGGCTCAGGTAGGGAATGACATACATACTAAATAGGGTATCTCACCCTACAGGAGAGTAGGGGGGAAGGGGATGAGAGGGGGGATGATGGAAGGCAGGGCAGGCTGGGGGGGGGAAGTAAGTTGGAAGCAACCACTTTTGAAAAGGGACAAGATCAAAGTAGAGAATATAACAAGTGGGAGTTGGGATAGGAGAGAGGGAAATATAGTCAGTATTTTACAATATATCCACTATGGTAATGTTTTGCATTAGCTACACATGTACAACCTATACTGAATTGCTTATCTTCCCAATAAGGGTGGGTGACAAGGGAGGAAGGGAATTAATGTGGAATTCAAAATTTTAAGATGAAATGTTTAAAAAATACACATATTTGTATACTATTATTAATACAATATTACATGTAATTGGGAAATGATACACAGACACTGGGGCATAGAGATCCACCATGCCCTACTGGAAAAGTCTAGGGGGTATGGGAGAAGATATGGGACTGAGCAGATTGGAGGAGGGGACATTCTGTGGGACTGCTATTTTGGGGCAGTGGGTAGGGGGAAAATGGGGAAAAATATATACCTCAAAATCTGGTGGAAATGAATGATGTAAACCAGAAGTTAATAAAGCATTTGAAAATAATAGTGATAAGTGAGGTCTTCAATGGCAATAGGACCATAGCTTTTCTTCCACCCATTCACCTAATATATTTAAATAGTATGGTTAGTTAGAACTGAATTACATATCTTTCTAATGATATTACTGTGGTACCTCAAAGTATAGCACAGGTTTTACCAATTACATGAGGCCTTTGCTGATTTTCCCCATCACCTCTAACCTGCATCCACCGCAGACTAATTATTAGTATTTTATCCTTGAAATTGCTTCAGACAGTGGCATCTGGGTCAGTAAAACATGAGTTTGAGAATACCCTTTTACATATCTGACATATATCTGCTGTATGACTTAGGGCAAATCAATTAACTTTATATTACTTCAAGTTTATTTTTAAGAGAATACATTAGAGAATGACTGCCAATATACAAAGGTGGAGGTAGACTCCCTGGTGCCTATGAAAATACCAATCAAGAAAACAATAAAATCATATGTGTTTACACACACACACACATACACACACACACACACACACACACACTACCCTGCTAGAGAATGCATGTTCCTTGAGGCAAGAAGAGTTTTATTTTATCCTTGTAACCCTAACTCCAACAATAGTGCTTTTCACATAGAAGGCACACAATACTTATTTTTTTTACTAAGTTGAACTAAATAATAGCATTTATGACATTTTGCCTTCCATAAATACCTTATATTATATTTGATAATATGATACATATACATTATGTAACCTCTTGGAGCTATTCTGCTACCAAGAATGTTAGACAAAATCTAGAACTAAGCTTTGGTTCTCATCCTGATGTCTAAAACTTTATTAGTTGGTATTCATTTGATATATTATTAGTCTAGAGTTGATAATGCATAAAATATGTCTATTTTCCATGATCATGTAAAAAATCAGATAGGTATAACAATGCCACCTTCTACCAATCTGAAGAAAGTCATTTCTCAGGTAAGGGTGGTCTACCAAACTAACTGCCTATCAGTGCAATTTGCTTATGGAAGAGTCTTTTTGGTATTTAAAATTAGGGTAATGCCCTAACACATATTGAAAGAACTTCAAATATATGAACCCATTCCTATAATGGATTCTGGTCTCGTGGGGTAAATACACAAATACATAGAGTGAATGAAAGGGGGAACTAAAGGAATAAAAAAAATGATAAAGAAAAAAATCATTCATATATAAATAAATGCATTTGTGTTATGATTTTTCATAGGCTAAGTTGTTAATTTTCTGCATATTGGTGCCCTTTATAAAGCCATACTATCTTTATAACTTTTTAAAGTTAAATTAGATTTAAATCATATTTAAAAATTAAGTGTAAAGAGACAGTGTCTTTTAAAAGATAGCATTTTTTTTCCTGGAAAGAAGATTTTCAACATTCATTTTTTGAAAAGTTCCAGAATTTTCTTCTTTCTTCCCCTACCCAAGAGGCCACACAATCAGATATAGGCTATACATATATAATAATGTAAAATATTTCCACATTAATTGTGTTATAAAAGAAGAAACAGAAAAAGGTTAAAAAAAAGCAAAAATTGAAAATAGTATGCTTTGATATGCATTCCAACTCCATCAGTTCTTTCTTTGTATGTGTATGACATTTTCCATAAGACTTTTGTAGTTACCTTGGATCATTTTTTTGCTTAGAAGACTTAAATCAATCATAATTGATCATAGCACAGTTTTACCGTTACTGTGTAAAATATTCTCTTGGTTCAACTCACTTCACTTAGCATCAGTTCATGCAAATATTTCCTTTTTTTTTTTTTCGGAAATCTGACTACTCATAATTTCTTATAGAACAATATTATTCCATTACATTCATGTATCACAACTTGCTCAGTCATTCCCCAGTTGGTGGACATCCCCTCATTTTCCAAATTTTGCCAGCAAAAAAAGCTGCTATAAAAATTTTTGTACATTTGGTGTTTTCCCTTTTTTAAATGATCTTTTATTGTACAGACCAAATAGTGGCATTGCTCAATCAAAGGGTATGCATAGTTTGATTCCCATTTGGGCATAGTTCCAAATTGCTCTCCAGAATGTTAGGCTCACTTTATAACTACCAATAATGTATTAGGGTCCCTATTTTCCCATATCTTGTTGAACGTATATCAACTTCCTTTCCTGTAATATTAATCAACTTCATAGGTATGAGGTGGTACCTCAGAATTGCTTTAATTTGCATTTCTTGGAAAGTTAGTGTCTTAAGCAAACATTCCCATAAATAATGAATAGTGATAGAGATTATACTATCAGCAGAGAAAAATATTTTCCAGTAGTGAATTCCAAAGAATAGCAATTGCAATTGTCAACACTACCTTGATCTCAAAAAGAATTGTGCCAGTGCATTTCAGGTTCTCTTATTCTCAAAAGGAGAATAGAAACACATTGACTTATTGGCCAAATAGAATCAAGGAGTCAGTTTGTATTTATTTTGTACTTCCTGTGTGAAAGTGACTGGGCTACATCTGAATATATAAACAAATCATTTCTCTCAAGTTTACATTTGTTTTTTTTTTTGTTTGCTTGTTTACTTGTATGTTGGGTTTTTTTGGGGGGGTACTATGTACATTAAAAAATTGTAAAGGTTATATACAATCAGAGATGGAGCCAAGATGGTGGAGTAAAAACATGAAGTCCCGTGAACTCTGTGCCAAGCCCCTCCAAATTACTTTAAATAATGACTCTAAACAAATTCTAGAGCAGGAGAACACATAAAAAAGATGCAGTGAAACAATTTCCCAGCGCAGGATAATCTAGAAGTTCAGCATCAAAGATCTGTTGCATCAGGATGAGAAAAGAGCACAGTCCAGTGCAGGTCACCCCAACCAAAACAGGAACAGGCCTCAGGGCAACTGAATCAGTGGGAACAGTTACAGTTTCCAGACCTCTCAGTTCACAGAGAGTAAAGAGATTGGACAACAGGGCAGAAGATATATAAAATGTCCTTTTCTGGCATCAGAGAAAGTATCTTCTTGCATTGCTATACTTGTATCTGGGTTGGATTTCTGGGACTTAGCTCCAGTGTGAGGAGGAGCATTAGTAAAACAGAGCTTGTAGCTGCAATGAAGCAGAAATCTTAGGCTGAGTTCCATGGCAGAAAAGATTGCTTGTGGTCACTCACAGACCAGAGCACAGTCCAGGAGAGTAGTAAACATACCTCTCTTTAGATCATACCACCTTGGAAAAACTGAAAACTTATAAGTCCCCAGAACTATCTCTGAAAAAATTGCACAAAACACCCTTAAACTTGGTCTAATAGTAATGACATTTGAAGATCCTTTTGTATTGCTAAGCCAAGAGATACTTAGCACCTAGTTTCAAACTAAGCCTCTGTTAAAGAAATAGAAGGTATGAACCCCTATTGCTGACATAATAGGAAGTGACTGAACAGGGAGGAACAATATTGTATATAAGGAAAAACCCAATATGGGAAAGTCAGAATTTCCTGGGAACTTGTGGTGGTGGAGCTTCTTCTGAGGGCCAGCTGAGCTGCTAAGGACTTCTGAAGGCCATCCAAGCTGCTGAGGACTTCCGAGGGACAGCTGAAGCTTCTGAGAACTTCTGAGAGCCAGCCAAAATGCTGAAGACTCCCGAGGGCCAGCCAGAGCTTCCAGAGAAGGCAAGACTGTGGTGTCAGTACTTTGTCTGCTTGTGGCTTTGTTAAGCCTTGATTTCCCAGGAATAGACACTATGATGGATTTAAGATGGACTAGACAATGTGAGCTTCAGTGTGGAACAGGAACTGCACAGAGAGCTGGACAAGGAGCTGGGAGCTGTCTGCCTTTGAACCCAGGTGACACTTTGGTGAATTCAGGTAGGAGATGGGACCAAGGAATGGAAACCATGAAAGCTGAAAGCCTGCCCCAAATCAAGATGAAAAGACCTCTATGCAAATACAATATAGGGACTGACCCTGATGTGAGCTTTTGCTTTGGGACTCACTTTGGGAAGAGTTGTGTGATTTGGCCAGATGAGACTCTGGGCAGCTGTTGAGCCTCCCCCAGCTTTGAAAACTCAGATGTTGGTGCTTCCCTCACTGGTAACTAACTAGGTATGGATGTAAAGGTCAGAGAACTGGAAGCCCTCTCTGCTTAATTGTGTTATTTTATATTGAGTAGTAACTGATGGAATTGTAATTTATTTGTGATTGTATTTTGTGATTGAATTAAGTACTCTGTGATTGATTAAATGAATGTACTATCCAGGGGTTGAGTACTTTGAGTTTTGTGTTTTGTGTCCCTTAAGGAGGCAAGCCTCCTTAATGATGATTGAATGATTGGGTGACTAAATGATTGTATTTTGTTGAAAGCTGCTGTGATCACTGGATTTTGTTTTTCTGTGATAAGTTGTAACATTGTGAATGCTGTACCCTGATTTTCTGTGAATGTTTTGTTCTGATTTGTTATTGAATATATAGAGTGTTAACTATACTATGTAATCAGAATCTTGAAATCTGTTCACAGCAGCAGTCCTCTGGAAAGCAGCTGCTGTGTGGCTTTACAGACAGTTTTTCCCCTTCACTTGGGAAACAGAACCCTACTTTAGCATAGATTTAAGAGTAAAAAAGCACCAGAAAATGAAAAAAACAATAGAAAAAAATAGACCACAGAAAGTTTCTATGCTCAGAAGAAGGCAACAATGTCAAAATTCCTGTATCCAGAGCCTCAAAGAAAAATATGGTTTTAGGCCATGAAAGAGCTCAAAACAGATTCTAAAAATAAGGTAGGAGGTAGAATAAAAATTGAGAAGAGAAATGAGTGTGATGCAGGAAAAATACTTGAAAAGTGTCAACAAATTGGTAAAGGACACACAAAAAATTTTGAAGAAAACAACACCTAAAAAATAGACTAAACCAAATGGTAAAAGAGGAGCAAAAATCCAATGAGGCAAAGAATGCTTTGAAAAGCACAGTTGGTCAAATGGTCAAAGATATACAAAAATTGGGGCAGCCAGGTAGCACAGCGAGTAAGAGCACTGGCTCCAAAGTAGAGAAGACCTGGAGATCGAATCCTGGGCTGAGACATTTAGCACCCACCCAGAAGCACCTGGCCATATAACCTTGAGCAAGTTACTTAACCCCAATTGCTTAGGGGTGGCCAGGTGGATCAGCGAGTAACATCACTGGCTCCAGTGTCGGGATGACCTGATTCAAATCCGGGCTCAGATACCCAGCACCACATCCAGAAATAACTGGCCGTGTAATCTTGAGCAAGTTACTTAACCCCGATTGCTTTTTAAAATAAAAAAGATATACCAAAATTCACTGAAATGAAGAGCTCACTATGAAAGTAGAACTGTGATAGAAGCAGGACCTCCCTGCGGCTTGGGCTTCTACCTTCCCCAATCCATGTAAAAAGGGGATTCTAAACAAACTTTGGAGCTGCAGAACCCACAAAATGACACAAAGAAGTTAACCTCCCACTGAGGACAGACCCGCAGGCTGGCAGGAATGGGCCAGCACAACGCTCTGGGAGCCAAGCCCAGCCCCACTCCATGCCTTTAGGCCCAGTGTGGGTCTGATCAGCCACCAGCCAGAGGGACTCCAGATCAGCAGCAGCTGTGGCTGTTTCCAGAATTACCAACACATAGATGTGAAGGACAAAGCGAGATGTCAGTACAGTCTGGACTTTGGGACCCAGTATGTGGGAGTGCATGGCTTTTGCCCCTGGGGCAAGAAGCCTCTGAGAGGCCAGCACAGGCACCCAGCTCCATGTGGCAGCTTCAGTTCCTGGCCTGCAGAGTGTAGGGGGACCAAGCACCAGTCTGAGGGGTAATCACTCTTGCTTTAACCTGCTTGGATCTGGATTGCAGTCTAGGGTGGAGGTCCTGGCGTATGTGTCCAGCTTGCCAGAGCTTGTGGAGACCTCAGAAAGGGCACCCATCTAATACCTCCAGGAGCTGAGAAAACCCCAGCATTTGGGACGAAAGCTCCCCTGTCAGGTGGCAAAGTCCTATTGTGGCAAAAAGCCCAGGGGTCAAGTGATGGAGGGGCAACATAACCAGGCAAAGGAAAAAAAAGCAGACAGAAGATTCCAACGTTACACTCCTATTTTGGGGACAAAAAGGAGTAAAGCAGGGAATGGGAGGAAGACAGTGAAGTCAGCACTCTTGCACCAAAAGCTTCAAAGGAAAATAGCACCTGGTTACAAGCCACAGATGACCTTAAGAAGCAGATAAGAGAAGTGGAGTAAAAATTGGGAAGAGAAATGAGAACAATGCAAGTAAATTATGAAATGTGAGTCATAAGTCTGACTGAGGAAAATCATACCTTAAAAATAGACTAACTCAAATAGCAAAAGAGCCTCAAAATGGCATTGGGGAGAAGAATGTCTTAAAAAGCCAAATTTACCAGATGAAAAAGAATCTCAAAAGCTCACTGAGGATAAGCATTGTTTCAGAATTAGATTGGATAAAATGGAAGCTAATTGACTTTATGAGAAATCAAGATACTGTTAAACAGATCCAGAAAAATGAAAGAATAGCAATGTGAAATAACTCATGGGAAAAACCACTGACCTGGAAAATAGATCCAGGAGAGATTATTTAGAAATGATTGGACTACCTGAAAGCCATGATCAAAGTAAGAATCTAGAAATCATCCTCCAGGAAGTTCTCCAAATAAACTTCCCTGATATTTTAGAACCAGAGGGCAAAATAGAGGATGAAAGAATCCCCCGATCACATCCTGAAAAAGATCCTAAAAAGAAAACTCCTAGGAATATTATAACCAGGTTCTGGAGTTCCCATATTAAGGAGAGAATATTACAAGCAGCCAGTAAGACACAATTTGAATATTGTGGAAATATAATCAGAAAAACACAGGATCTGGCAGCTTCTATAATGAGTGATCGAAGCGCTTGGAATATGATAATCTGGAGGGCAAAGGAGCCAAGATTAAAACCAAGAGTCACCTATCCAGCAAAACTGAGTAGCATGTTTCAGTGGAAAATATGGCTATTCAGTGCAATAGAGGACTTTCAAGAATTCTTGCTGTAGGGAGGCCAGGTAGCACAGCGAGTGTAGCTCCAGTATGAGGATTACCTGGAGATCGAATCCTGGGCTGAAACACTCAGCACCACACCCAGAAATAACTGGCCATGTAACCTTGAGCAAGTTAGTTAACACCAATTTTTTAGTGGCGGCCAGGTGGCTCAGCGAGTAAGAGCACTGGCTCCAGTGCTGGGATGACCTGGAGATCAAATCCTGGACTCAAACACTCAGCACCACATCCAGAAATACCTGGCTATGTATCCTTGAGCAAGTTACTTAACCCCAATTGCTTAAAAAAAAGAATTCTTGCTGAAAAAAACAGAGCTGAATAGAAAAATTTGACATTCAGATACAAGAAGAGAAGCATGAGAAATTAAACAGGGAAAAGAAATCATAAGGAACTTATCAAAGTTGAACTATTAACATTCCTACATGGAAAAACAATAATTGTAACTTATTAAACTTTTCTCAGTAGATGAAGGGAATATATACATGAGGGTATATGGGCATATGAATACATATGTGAATGTGTGTATATATGTTTACAGGTATACATAGAGAGAGAGCACAAGACAAATTTAACAGGAAGGGATAATACTTAAAAGGTAAAATTAAGAGGTGAGAGAGGAATATAATGAGATGAGATGGGAAGACCCAGAATGGGCTAAACTATCTCATATAGAAGAGGAAAGGGAAAATAGTTACAATGGAGGGGGACAACTGGAAGGCAAAATGGAATGGGTCAACCTTACTCCCTTTGAATTTGGCTTGAGAAGGGAATGAAATATACACTAAATAAGGTATCTCACCCCCCAGGAAAGCAGGGGCGGGGAAGAGGATGATGGAAGGGAGGGCACACGGGGGCAGGGGGAGGAAAGTTGGAAGCACCCATTTTTGAAAAGGGATGGGATTAACGGAGAGAATAGAACAAGTGGGAGGTGGGATAGGAGGCAGGGAAATATCGTCAATCTTTTTACAATGTATCTGCTATGTAATATTTTTGCATTAGCCACACATGTACAACCTAAACTGAACTGCTTATCTTCCTAGTAAGGATGGGTGACAAAGGAGGTAGGGAATGAATCTGGAATTCAAAGTTTTAAAATCAAATATTCAAATATATATATACTTTTATTAATACTATTTTACATGTAATTGGGAAGTAAGATGTGCAGGCACTGGGGCATAGAGATCCACTGGAAAAGTCAAATGGAGTATGGGAGAAAATATGGGAGAGAGAAGAATGGAGGATAGGATATCCTGTGGGACTGCTATTTTGGGGCGGTGGGTAGGGGGAAAACAGGGAGAAAATTTGTAGTTCAAAATATGGCAGAAATGAATGATGTAAATCAGAAGTTAATAAACATTTGAAACATTAAATATAAAAAAGAAAAACAAGAAGGAAGAAAAAAGTAGAACTGGGCAGATGTAAAAAGAGGCATAATATCTCACTGAACAAAATAATCCTTTAAAAGTTAGAATTAGGCAAGTGGACATTTATGGTTTATGGAATACTTTTGTGCTTTAAGAAATGATGAGCAGGATGCTCTCAGAAAAACTTTGAAAGACTTACATGAACTGATCCAAAGTGAAATGAGCAGAACCAGAAAAACATTGTACATAGTAACAGCAATATTTTATGACAATCTACTATGAATAAGTTCATTATTTTCAACAATGCAATGATCCAAGATGATTCTGTGGGGTTTATGATTAAAAGTATTGTTTGCTTCAAGAGAAGGAAATGTTAAAGCCTGAGTATAGAAAAAAGACACTTTTTATTTGCTTTTAATTTTTTTTCTTATTTTTTTCTTTCACACCATGACTTATATGGAAATGTATTTTGCATGGCTACAAATGTATAACCTATGTCAAATAGCTTGGGGTGGGTGGGGATGGAGAGATTTTAGAACTCAAATTAAAAAAAATAAAATATTTTACATGCAATTGGGAAAATAAAATATCAAATAAGATAAAAATTATATATAATATAAATGCAATGTAATTTTGAGAAAGAGTACACAGGGCCTGATGGATCAGGACAGGCTGCATTTGGAAGATAGTATTTGAATTGAAAAGCCATAATGTCTTTAAAATCAAATAATTGAAAATAAATAAATTCCTCTTTCAAGATATGCAAGCAGACTCAAAATCAAAAAGTCATGGTCTATAGTATTGACTACAGTATGAACAAGACAGTCAAAAAATTATACATACACAAACATGCACACATATACATATATTTCGTAGAGCTTTTATCCAAGAAGCTCAAAGTTATGGATAAGGACATATTTTTTTTTTAATTTTTACTTTTTAATTAATTTGTTTCCTTTTAGTTTACAAGATTCAATTCCACAATTCCTTGAGTTTCACATTTTGTCCCCTTCCCTCCCCTCCCAACCATGACATCATATAGTCAAGTATAGGATCTGTAAATACTTTCACATTATACATTAGTCCGGTTATAAAGACGGATTGTATCAAATGGAATGAAAAATGGTAAAAAGGACATAAAACCAAACAAGAGAAGGAAAAATATCAGGTATTTTGCTTCCACCTGCATGTAAACTCAGTTCTTTCTAGTTCTTTCTCTGGGTGCACATCTTTGTCTCCATCATGAGTCTTTTGGGATTGAGTTATATCACTGCATTTGTTAGAAGAGTCCAGTCTATCAAAGCTGGTCATCACACATACGTTGTGTCTGTAATTGTGTATAAATTTCTCCTGGTTCTACTCTACTCACTCAGCATCAGTTTGTATAAGCCTCTCCAGGTAAATATGAAGACTGTCTGCTCCTCATTCCTTATAGCACAATAGTGTTCCATAACATGCATATACCTCAACTTGTTAAGCCATTCCCCAATTGATGAGCACCCCCCTTAATTTCCAATTCTTTGCCACCACGAAAAGAGCTGCTATAAACATTTTTGTACATATGGATCTTCATCCCACTTCTATGATCTCTTTGGGATATAACCCTAGGAGTGGTATTGCTGGGTCAAAGGATATGAAAGTATTTATGGCCCTTTGGGGATAATTCCAGATTGCTCTCCAGAAAGGCTGGAGTTAACAACTCCACCAACAATGCATTAGAGTTCCAAATTTTCCATATCCTCTGCAGCATTTGTCATTTTCCTGTTTTGTCATCTTAGCCAAACTGACTGGTGAGATGTGGTACCTCAGAGTTGTTTTTATTTGCATTTCTCTAATCAATAGTGATTTAGAGCATTTCTTCATCTGCTTGTAGATGTCTTTAATTTATTTCTCTGAAAATTGCCTGTTCATATCCTTTCACCATTTATCAATTGGGGAATGACTTGTATTCTTATAAATTTGACTTAATTCTCTGTATACTTTAAAAATGATTCCTTTGTCAGAGACATAGGTTGTAAAGATTCTTTCCCAATTTCCTACCTCCCTCTTAATCTTGGTTACATTGGCTTTTTTTGTACAGAAGCTTTTCCATTTCATGTAGTCAAAATTATCCATTTTATATTTTATAATGTTCCCTAATACTTGTTTAGACATAAAGTCTTTCCCTCTCCACAAATCTGACAGGTAAACTATTCCTTGTTTTATGAGAATGCTTACAGTATCAACCTTTATACCTAGATCATGCACCCATTTAGAGTTGATTTTGGTAAATGGTGTTAGATAATGGTCTATGGCCAGTTTCTGCCATACTATATTACAATTTTCCCAGCAGTTTTTGTCAAATAGTGAATTCTTATCACAAAAACCAGGGTCTAGGTGTTTATCAAACAATAGGTTACTATAGTCATTGACTTCTGAATCTCATGTGCCTAGTCTATTCCATTGATCCACTCCTCTATTCCTCAGCCAGTACCAAGAAGTTTTTATGACTGCTGCTTTATAATACAGATTGAAATCAAGTATAGCTAGACCAACTTCCCTAGCATTTCTTTTCATTAATTCCCTTGATATTCTGGACAGTTATTCTTCCAAATGAATTTTGTTACTATTTTTTCTAGCTCTATAAAGTAGTTTTTTTGGTAAATTAATTGGTATTGCACTAAATATATAATTTAATTTAGGTAACATTTTCATTTTTATTATATTGGCTCAAAACAGCCATGAGCAATTGATGTTTTTCCAATTAGTTAGATATGACTTTATTTATGTGAAAAGTGGTTTGTAATTGTGGTCATATAGGTCCTGGGTTTATTTTGTCAGGTAGATTCCCAAATATTTTATAATGTCTACAGTAACTTTAAATGGGATTTCTCTTTCCATCTCTTGCTGTAGAATTTCATTGGAAATATATAGGAATGCCAAGGATTTATGTGGGTTTTTTTAATATCCTTCAACTTTGCCAAATTCATTTATTGTCTCAAGTATTTTTTTACCTGATTCACTAGGCTTCTCTAAGTATATCATCATATTATCTACAAAGGGTGATAGCTTGGTCTCTTCTTTGCCTAATTTGATTCCTTTAATTCCTTTTTCTTCTCTAATTGCTACTGCTAACATTTCTAATACCAGATTGTATAAGAGGGGTGATAGTGGACACCCTTATTCCACCCCTGATCTTATGGGAAATGCTTCTAGCTTCTCCCCATTATATATAATACTTTCTGATGGCTTTAAAAATTGCTATGTATTATTTTAAGGAAGGCTCCATTTATTCCTATACTTTCTAATCTATTCAATAGGAATAGATGTGGTGTTTTGTCAAAAGCCTTTTCTGCATCTATTGAGATGATCATATGTTTTCTGCCAGTTTTATTGTTGATATGATCAATTAAACTGATGGTTTTCCTAATATTAAACCATCCTTGCATTACTGGAATAAATCCTCCCTGATCAATGTGTATTATTATTGAGATAATTTGCTGTAGTCTTTTTGCTAGTATTTTATTTAGAATTTTTGTATCTATATTCGTGAGGGAGATTGGTCTATAATTTTCTTTCTCTCTTTTATCTCTTCCTGATTTAGATATCAGTACCATATTTGTGTCATAAAAAGCATTTGGTAGAACTCCTTCTTCACTAATTTTCCCAAATAGTTTGTAGAGTATTGGAATCAATTTTTCGTTAAATTTTTGATAGAATTCACTAGTAAATCCATCTGGCCCTGGAGACTTTTTTCCTAGGGAGGGGACTGATGACTGCTTCAATTCCTTTTTCTGAGATGGGGTTATTTAAGTAATTTACTTCCTCTTCAGTTAATCTGAGCAACTTGTATTTTTGTAAATATTCATCCATTTCCCTAAGGTTGTCAAATTTATGTGCATAGAATTGGGAAAAATAATTCCTAATTATTGTTTTGATTTCCTCTTCATTGGAGGTAGATTCACCCTTTTCATTTTTGATACTCATAACTTGTTTTTCTTCTTTCTTTTTTTTTATTTTATTGACTAAGGGTCTGTCAATTTTTTTTTCATAAAACCAGCTCTTAGTTTTATTTATTAATTCAATAGTTTTCTTAATTTCATTTTTATTAATCTCTCCTTTGGATTTCAATATTTCTAATTTAGTATTTCACAGGGGATTTTGAATTTTTTCTTTCTCTAGGTTTTTCAATTGCTTGCCTAATTCGATGATCTCTCTTTTCTCTAATTTAATCATATATGCACTCAGGGATATAGAACTTCCCCTAAGAACTGCCTTTAATGCCTCCCACAATTTTTGGTATGTTTTCTCATTATTATCATTCTCTTGAATGAAATTACTGATTTTTTCTATAATTTCTTGTTTGATCCACTCATTCTTTAGGATTAATTTTTTTTAATTTCCAATTAATTTTTAGTCTGTTTTTCCATGTCCCTTTGTTGTATATAATTTTTATTGCATCATGATCTTAAAAGTATGCATTTAATATTTCTGCCTTACTGCATAGAGTTGTGAGGTTTTTATGCCCTAGAAAGTGGTCAGTTTTTCAGTATGTGCCATGAACTCCTGAGAGGAAAGTATATTCCTTTTTATCCCCATTCAGTTTTCTCCAGAGATCTATCATACCTATCTTCTCTAAACTCCAGTTCACCTCTTTTACTTTTTTGTTTATTTTGTAGTTAGATTTATCAAGTTCATAGAGAGGGAGATTAAGGTCTCCCATTAGTATACTTTTGCTATCTATTTCTTACTCTAATTCGTTTACCTTTTCCTCTAGGAATTTGGATGCTATGGCACTTTGTGCATATATGTTAAGTAATGATATTGCTTCATTCTCTATAGTGCCTTTTAACAGGATATAGTTTCCTTCCTTATCTGTTTTAATTTGTTCAAATTTGCTTTTGCTTTATCTGAGATAAGGATTGCTAGCCATGCTTTTTTCACTTTAGCTGAGGCATGATATATTTTACTCCAGCCTGTTACCTTTACCCTATGTGTATTCCTCTGTTTCAGATGTGTTTCTTGTAAACAGCATATTGTAGGATTATAATTTCTAATCCATTCTGCTATCTATCTTCATTTTATGGGAGAGTTCATTCCATTCACATTTACAGTTATGATTGTTATCTGTTTCTTTCCCTCCTCCCTATTCTCGCCCTTGTTAATGTTGATGTTTTCCCCGCTTCTCCCTTGACCCCTTAATAGTTTTCCTTTTGACTACCTCCTCCCTCAGTATTCCCTTATCAGTGCCCCTCCCTTTTCCTCCCCTTTCCATTTGCTTCTTCCCTCCCTGCTCCCCCCCCCCCCGGTTTCGTAGCCCTTTCCCACTCCTACTGCCTGTAGGATTTTTTATACCTAATGAAGTATGATATTTCTTCTTTTCACCAAGAGTGACAAGAACAAATCTCGCATGAAGCTCCTCTCCCTCTCCTCTTTCCCTCTAAAATGATACTTTTTGCATTTCTTCTCCTACGAGTCCTATGGTTGACTGGTTGTTATTCCCTCCTTGCAACAGACCCAACAAGGGAAGAGCTCATATGATTCCCATCTCCCTCCCTTCTTTTCCTCTTCTACACAGTTTTTATGTCTCTTTGTGTGGCATAATTTACCCTTTTCCACTTCATTTATTACCTTTCTTCCATTGCTGTCCCTTTATAGCCCTTAATAAGATTTTTTAAAATCATTTTGTGTATTTTATACTCATACCCTATAACCAGTTTGATGTTATCCAATAGCAAGGTGTATATGTGTGTGTGTTTTCCTTGTTTACCTTTCTATGTCACTGTTGCATCTCGTAATTGGAGGTTGAATTTTCCATTGAGTTCTGGCTTTTTTATCAAGAAGGTCTGGAATTCTGTTATATCCTTGAGTGACCATCTCTTTGCTTGGAAGAATATGCTCAGTCTCATTGGGTATGTGATCCTTGGTTGTAACCCGAGCTCTTTTGGCTTCTGGAAAATTGTATTCCACTGACTCTGATCTTTTAGTGCAGAGGCTGCCAAATCCTGTGCGATCCTCATTGTGGACCCTCGATATTTGAATTATTTCTTTCTTGCAACTTTTAGTATTTTCTTTTTCATCTGGTAGTTCTGGAGTTTGATCACAACATTTCGAGGACTTTTCAGTTTGGGATCTCCTTCAGCAGGTGTCAGGTGGATTCTCTTGCTTTCTATTTTACCCCCAGATCCTAGTATCTCAGGGCAGTTTTCCTTAATGAGCTCTTGGAGAATGTTGTCCAGGCTCATTTTTTTCATCATGATTTTCTGGTAAGCCTTCTCAGATTCTCTCTCCTCGATCTGTTTTTCAGGTCAGTTATTTTTTCTTTGAGGTATTTTACCTCTTTTTCTAATTTTTCATTCTTATTGTTCTGTTTGATTAATTCTTGGTTCCTCATAGAGTTATTTGTTTGAGTTTGGTTGATTCTAGTTTTTAACAAATCATTTTCCTTGTTTAGTTTTTGGAGGTCCTTTTCCATATCATACACTTTTCTTTTTAGAAAGATGTTTTCTTCATTACAATTTTTTTCTAAATCTGCTATTTTGGTTTTGAGACAATTATTCATTTTGTCTTCTATCTCTCTCATTCAGTTTTCAAAGTTCTTTTTGATCTCATCTAGGAGAGCCTTCTGTGCTTGGGACCCATTCCCTGTTGATGTTTCAGCTGTGGGTGTGGAGTCCACATTGTCTCCCTCTGAGTTTGGTTCCTCCCTTTGAGGATAGTAGGACTCCAGAGTCTTTGTCTTTGTAGTCTGCTTTCTACTCATTTTGAGGCAGGGACCTAGCCATGCCCTTCCTCTATGGAACCCAAGCCTTTACTGTAGAGGGTTTTGCCCTGGGGCAGGGGTTATTATGTTTTCAAGGTCAGAGGGGGGTTTGGAGCAGGTGAGGTTAACTCTGTCATCCTGGTCTTTGGAGGTCCTGATAGGGGCTTTTTATTTTTTTTCTTATTTCTGGGCTATGAATTGGTAGCCCCAGGAGTATTTGCTGTCCAGGACAGGAGCCCCTGTATTTGCTTCATACCTTGCTCTTTCCAGTCCCACACCTTTGGTGATAGGCCTGTTAGTGGCCCTTGTATTTGGTGGGACGACTTGCCCTCCAAGTTGATCAGGACCCTTCGGTACTGCCCCTGCTGGCCCAGTCTTCTGGTCCCCTCCTCTCAATGACACAGTTTTTATTCCTCAATTTTTTAATCTCAAGAAATTAATCAAGGGGAGGCTAGGTGGCACAGTGAATAGAGCACCGGCCCTGGAGTCAGGAGGACCTCAATTCAAATCTAGTCTCAGACATTTAACACAAAAATAGCTGTGTAACCTGGGGCAAGTCACTTAACCCCAACTGCCCTACCTTCCCCCCTCCAAAAAAAGCAAAACAAAACAAAATAAAATGAATTAATCAATACTATTGATGAAAAATAATTCAATGTAGAATAGTCAAATCACATTGGCAGAGTGGAATCATAGAGAACAGGGTCCTTTCATTTTTGCCCACTATTTTACTGAGTACCCTTCATTGACTAAATTATTTTTTTTCAAATGAATCTAAATACAGATTTCATAAAATAGTAATGGCAATGGAAAATAAATTTGTTGTGTTTTTTCAGGTTGTTTTCGCATTAGGAATTCAAGTTTTCTTAGCATTGGTATACTATTTCAAACCCATGTCCACCTTTCTTAGCTAGCGTTGAGAACACAAGGGCCATGCCATTATTTACTTTGTTCTAGATGTAAACCTTTGGGTTAATGAGGGCAAAGTGTCATTATCAAGCACCTAACAGAGCATTGCTGAACATTATCTATTGCCATAAGAATGTTGTAGAAGGCAAATAAATGCAATCTTTATTACATTAATTGATATTTATTGCATAGAAAAAGGCAGATGATAATTATATTGCCTTGTGTTCTGATCAGACTACATCTTAGTGTATTGTGCCAAGTTGTGGTTATTCTAGTATAAAAAAGGATATTAACAAATTTGAAAACATTGAATAGAAGGTGATATAATAGATTTATTAAAGCAGTTGGATATATTTAGCCTGGTGTATGAAGTCTCTGTTCTAATTTGTGAAGGGATATCTTCTTTAGAAGTGGAATTAGACTTGTTCTCCTTGGTTCCACAGAGAACTGGAATTAATAGGTAGAATTTTACAAAGGATCAGATTTAAATATAATAAAGAAAAAAGCAAAACAAAAAAACAAAATATGCTTCCTATTCATGAGATGAGTACACAAATTGAATGGGCAACCTAAGATATTGATGAGTTTTCCATTATTTGAGGCATGTAAGTGGAGAATAAATGTCTACTTTTCAGTATTGAGGTTGACAACTTGATGCTTTGGTTAAGGATTATATGACAAAATATCTGAACTCTCTTACATTTCTGAAAGTGTGATTCTATCTTTTAGTTCTTCTCTTTAAGTTTCATTAGTGGTTACCAATAAACAGATCATTTTACATTGTCTTTACAACTTTGATAATCAGCAAAGATATTGCAGTTAAGTAGCGTGCAGGGCAAGCCTTATTTCTAGTTCTTTGCATTTCATGAGGGCCATTTTTCATTCTCATAATGGTCCATTTTTCCTCTTCCCCCATAATAGGATATATGTAAGTATGTATGTATGATACACAGTGCACTATATATAATGTGTGTATGTGTATGGATATATATGTGATATGGATATATATAGAGTATATATAACTAATATGAGTACATATGCATTTACTATATATGTAGATAATATATATGCCCTCTAAATCTCTCTATATAAACATACATACAAACATCCACATGCATACATATACATATATACATATATGTATATGTATAATATTTGTATACAGCATACAAGGAGGAAAGTATGTCCCAGAAATTTTACAATCACAAAAAAATCACAACATTTTCCCACAATCTCATTTATCTTCTTCAGGAAAAGAATGTCAAAAGAAAACAAATCTGCTATTTCCCACTTCCAATATTCTCTCACGTATAAAGTGATGTTTTTTTTTTTCTTGGTTGAGTCTTCAGAAACCATTATTACTAAGTTTCCATGGAAACAGAAACTTTAAAATGGAGGATAAAAGTGTGATGTGATTTTTTTGGATATCTTTTCTTATTAGATACAAGTAAAGATTTCTTTATGCTTTCTTTGTTTCACTTTGTCCTCTTAAAAGAAAAGCTTCCTATCCTCTTCTTAATAATAGCAATTATAATTGTTTAAAAAAAATAAATAATACTTTGTGTAACCCAAAAGAGCAGAATAACCTATTTGTATAGTATAGAAAAGATGGTTTTAAAAATTCAATGTATATAGCTTCATGAGAATTTATATTTAAATGAGTCATGATACATGAATCAGAAGTTATTCTCAGAGTAACTGAAAATAAGAATAGGATTGAAAGGCAATTTAAGGTATCTTTGCCATGTTTCTGACTTTTCTTTTTTTTGGAGGAAGCATTTCGACTGCAAAGCTATTGAATAATGGATTTTTTTGGGCAGTAATGTTTTTGCATATACAAGGATTGATTCCTGTTGGCCTTTAAACACTCAGAAATTCCTTCAATTCCTTATTATAATGCAAACCATGCTGCCATATTAATGTCTGCAACCACATTGATTGTATACCACTTTGTGGTACATTCTTCCAATAGTTGACATTTGATTGAATAACGTTTGTTTTTCAACAAAGTAAAATTATCAGAGGTTAAAGTATGGAGGAGAACAAATGCCTTTTTTTCTGTTTATGGTCTCAGGTTCAGTACAAGATACCATGCCTTCCTCTCAAGCACAAATGCCTTTTAGAGAGACATATTTGGTCATTGGTGGAGATATACTTTATCTAATGTAAAAGTATTAATATTTTTCATCCTTTTCCCCTTAGGACTGGGCCCTAAGGATATTTATTTTTGTGGATATTCTTTCACTACATCTTCTTGATAATTCATTAATGCTACTATTTATATTGTCACTGCAGAGAGAAGGAATAAAAAAATATTTGAGTCATAAGACTTGCTTTTAGGAGGGTATTGGATTTTGTCCTCTTTCCTCTACCTCCTTCCTTGTTCAGCATTTTTATTTAATCATTTCACTCTTAATGACTCTTAACCCTTGCTATCTTTTATTTACCCATATATATTCTGTAAAATCATTTTTAGTTTTAAGGTAGACCATTGACATAGGAACTGGAAAGGAAGTATAAGAATCACTCTGCTTCTCTTATGTCTATTCAAAATGAGAAGTCTAATGCAGTGACTCATCTCCATAGGGATCTATAAGTTCAAATCTAATTAAGTTCAATTTAATAAACATTTATTTTCTACTCTTTGTAAGGTAAGAGTTGACCCAGTATATTGTTGAGAGAATCATCCTCAGAGGAAGATTTACATTACAATCTTAGTTCTGAAAAGTTAGCATGCACCCAAAATATGGGCAGGTTGTATTTCCCTTGGCATCAGGGAGGGGAAGATAAATTGTAATGTTTACCTTAGATGTAGTTGCACCTGGTCCAAAATCTATGAAAGTTTGTACACATATTGACTTTGTATCCATGCTCAAGTCAGTAATTTCCAATATCAGTGGGAATTTTCTAATATGGTAAATTTCAGATTTGTATTAGTTTCCAATACCAACAATGATATAATATTTCTGGATCAAAGAAACAAATGAATTTAAGGTCCTAAGATATTGCATCTATAGGTGCATGAGTAACCTAGCTAGCTAACCTATAAAATATGTTATAGTGACATTCTGTCCCATGGGTAGTCTTTGAAGCATCATTTTAAGAGAATATGGAGTTGCCCCCTTCTAATAGATAATGCTAATATATGGTATGCTAAATCAGATCTTTATCTAAGGGTTACTGGCCTCATTTCTAACTCAGTTTCATACAGCAGCTTCCAGTTGTTTTAATAACTAAATTCCATTTCAGTCTGAACTCATAAATCTGAAATGGTCTAGATCTCAAGTTTGCCATGGGATATGCCACTTTCACAGAATCTGAGTATGCTGGAACTAGAAGGACCCTTGAAGAACATTGGTTAATTTTCCACTCTCGATTTCCACTAAAATGCCCCTTCCTCTCTGCCATTTAAAATGTGTCTTAGTCACAAGCACTCTGGAACTCTTTGCTCTGTTTATACCTCTTCTGGGGAGAGTTGATAATGTTAGACTGATGAGATTCAGGGAAAAAAGGTGTTAGGGGGAAGGAAGGAGTATTTGGAAAAATAATATTTTCCCACAGCATTACTCAAAATGTCATGTGTATTCATAGATGAGTGTGAAAGATATTGAAAGATTATATAACTGAAAATTAAATCATCCTTCTAGACCTGGATAATTTTTGTCCACTTTGCATTTGCTACCCTGCTTGGCTTCAATTCCATGGAACAAAGTACAACTCATTCATTTCCAAACTCATCACTACTCTGCTAATTCAAGCCTTGATTGCCTCCTTATGAGAATGGGAATTTAAGATCTTCTCTGACCCTAGGCCTTTTGATAGTCTTAAGTGCACCTGCAGCCAGTGGCTGGAGGCTTGGTTTTCTGTAATGCTTTTTGATTGGGCAATGAATCAAGAGGGTTGTTACATTCTCTGAGCCAGGAGAAGGCTATATATACCCTGATGTGAGATTTTGTTTTAGGGCTTACTTTGAGAAGAGTGTGATTTGACCAGACGAGACTCTGGGCAGCCATCAAGCCCCCCACCTTTGAAAACCCAGTTGTTGGTGCTTCCCTCTCTGGTAGCTGTGACTAGGTATGGATGTAATCATCAGACAGTTGGAGGCATGTCTGCTGAAATGTTTCTATTTCTATTCTTGTAACTTCTGCTTGTAATCTGTCTGTATACTCTGAAGTTCAGGGTGCTGACTTTTCCCCCTGAATTGGGTAAATGATATGTTTGATTGATTAAAGCAAATTGTTAACCCATTTTGAGTTGCTTTCCTTCAGAAAAGCAGATCTAAGAACCTGTGTTGGCAGCCACCCTGGGTATGTTTGGGTGCTTGCTGCTGCACACCATCTCCTTCAGTCTCCTCTCCCCTATAATTAGAGGGCTGGGGGGATACCAAACTCTTCTGAATGTCCTTCTTTATAGAAGCAGAAATTGGACTCAGCTCATTCTACTTTGAATCCCCTACTCTTTCTGAACTCAACTCCATGGGAAAACAAAACAAAACAAAACAAAACAAAAAACATGTCACCATGCTGGATATACCTGGTGTTTGTGATTTCATGCCTCCTTTTGTGTATTGACTCCCCCTTTAGATTATGAGTTCCTTGAAGGCAGGGGCTATCTTTTTTTAAATTATTAGTACCCCTACTGCTTAGCACAGTACCTAGAACATAGCACACACTCAATAAATTTATTGGGTTGGATTTACTTATGTTAAATAGTTCAGAGTCTATGTGTGGGTATTCCATGCTCAAATGTGGGTTAAAAATCACTTTTCTGTAACTTTTCTTATTAAGGAAAATCTGGTTTGTCACTTGGGGAATAAGAATGAGTTGTAACTAAGATATTGTGAAAACACAATTTGTTCAAATGATCTCTTGGAAAAATGAGTGGTAAAGAAATACTTATACCTAAAACTAAGAATAGCAAACAGGATAGGCACTTGAGAAATGGAGTAACCAAGAGGGTACATCAAGGGGACACTGAATGGGAAGCTTGGAGTGATAACTGACTGCCTGTCAGAATGAAAGATGGAGAGTCCAAACTTCCTGTGCATTTTCATTAAGGAATACAAAAGAATAAAAATATATGGGCCCTCTGATATGTCCTATAAAGTACCAAATAATTACTTATTTATACTTATTTAGTTTGTTGGTTCCTGTAAGGGATAAAAAGACAAATAATGGAACAGAAGCTTGATAGTAGTTCAGAACAAGAAAGACCATAGAAAGTGATAAATTATGATCTCCCGTATACCTATTTTTTTCAAGACAACACTTTGTTTGTATGTGTGCAGAGTTAAACACAGATGTTTCAAGTTCTCTGCTTCAAAACAGTCACAGGAAAATACTCTATTTGCACATACAAAGAATATGAATATTTTAAACTATTTAATTTAGCTAAGCAGTTGCAAGTAGAATTAAAAAAAAAAACAACTGTACACTACTTTTTTATCTCTCCCATTCCTATCCCTCTTCTAAGACATTTCTTTTGATTCCTAGGCTATAAAGTAGTACTAATATTTTCTGTTCTGAAGATTAATCTAAATTCAAACATAAGTGACACAGACCAAGCAATTAAGCACCAAACAACTAAGGAAAATGTTCTAACAAATAAAAAGGACAAACCTACTTCAAATAATGTTGATTCCTGCTTTTTCATAATTTACTGCATAATTTGCAATTGACCTTTATTACCCTGCAAGTACATTAACTCAGTGTTCTTTTTTTCTGAAAGCATTAAGTCAACTTTAAAGAAGAAAAAGAAAGGTACTCTTTCCTTAGCCTGTTTACTATGTGCCTAAAGAGAATAATTGGTATTTTCTAATGAAGAATTTCCATTAGGGATTGACTAAATCTAATTTGGATCTAAAAAGAGTCCACTTTTCTGAGGAGTAATTCAGGTAAACCTAAATTTAGAGTTATATTGGGAAAAAAGTATGCTCCTTTTCATAACTTTTTATTTTACTTTCAGGCTCTATATTGATTAGCACAGTGTTACACATGCACACATATGAGTTTTTCCCCAGTATTTTGAAATGTTTACAATGTCAATAAATGCTGATCTACTTTATACAGTAAAATTACAGTCTTCAGAGCAATTAAAAACAGCCTGCATATACATGGGATAAAGGTCTTCACTCAGAGATTTATAAACTCCAATATTATTTGCCATTCTCAACTAATGTGGTTAAGGTTGAAAACAGTGTGGTACAGTGGAAGATGCACTGACTTTGGAATTAGAGGACTTAGTTTTGAATACTAGCTCTCTACCTACTATTTGTGCAACTTCTGGTAAGGCATTTCATTTTTCTGGGAATTATTTGCTCAACTGTAAAATAAGGGTGTTGGACTAGATAGCCTCTGAATTCCTTTTTAGCTCTAAATCTCTGATGACGTAACTATGTGACCTCTGGATCCCTTATAGCTCTTAATCAATGATCCCATAATCTGGTTTTCTGGCATTAAGAAGCAAGAAAGGAAAAGATATTTTTATTGGTGAAGATGATAGAAACAAATTATAAACAATAAGGATGATTAGTCACTCCCAACCTGACATTAAGGGAAAAGTAGAAGATATTGATGACTCTGAATCATTAGAGAAAATTAAATGCTCTTTAATACCCTCTTTTTAAAGAGACAAAGGAGTGTGTAACACATTGTCTAAAGGTATCTGTTGAGAATGGTTGAAATGCAAAGCCTTAGATCTTGAATGGTATACTTTTCAATTATTGGGAAAAATCATGAAAGTGAAACATCTTGTTTTTCAGGGATGGCAGCTAAACATGGTGCTTTCATAGCTGTTTTTTCCAACTGTATTTACATGTAAGGTATGTGTGTGTGCGTGAGTTTGTGTGGTTTTGCCCATGTAAGTTATGTGTCCATGGGGTTCTTTATGGATGTAGCTCACAGGAAGGAAAGAAGGAAGAAAAGAAGGAAGGAAGGAAGGAAGGAAGGAAGGAAGGAAGGAAGGAAGGAAGGAAGGAAGG
>NW_027185809.1:43557702-43564426 GCF_028583685.1 Petaurus breviceps papuanus
AGGAAGGAAGGAAGGAAGGAAGGAAGGAAGGAAGGAAGGAAGGAAGGCCATTTATTTAGTGCTTACTATATGTTAGTTGCTATGCTAAGAGCTTTATAAACATTATCTCATTTGATACCCCATTTTACAATTGAGGAAACTTAAGCGGACAGAAGTTTAGCAAAGAACATTTCTAGATTCTCTTCCCCCTAGTCTTCACCAAAAGAGATATTGATTCCTGCTAGGGTTGAAAAATAGGATTTTGGGGCCAGAGGCTGACCACTGTGTTCCCTTCAGAGAGGAAGTAATATATTAGAATTATATTTATATCTTTATCTATATTTTTAAACTGCTGTACAGCTTCTACCCAAAGGCATACAAAAGAATGACTTAGGTAGTTGTAAGTCTTCAAAAAATTCCTTGGCTCTTAGATCTAGTTGAGGTAGTGTTCAAATATTCTCTTCACTTCTTTCTATCATTTCTACACCAGTCCATCCACCTACGAAATGGTTAACACTGTCATACCATCATCTTTTCCATGCTATCTTCTTAATGTGGGTAGCTTTACTCTGGTAAATGCTGTCTAGATGTGCAAATGACCTTAAATCTCTTATAAATCTCCAGAAAGCAGTAGAAACAGTAAAAGGGAAAGGAGAGTCTATAAATTTCATATCTCTGCTGCTATGACAAAGGACTCTGTTCTCCTTTTAGAAATTTAGAACATTAATTCTGAACAGAATCTTAGAAATAACTTAGGTCAACACTCTTATGTAAAAGAGAGGGGGAAAGTGGCCCAAAGAGATTAAGCATTTTTATAGGGTAGGCTAAACCTAAACCTTATAACAATAATAATTATAAAAAGAAGAGATGACCTCTATAGTCTTTATAATGTCCTTTCCATGTGATGTTTTTATTATAAACCCTGAAATAGTGCTTTTTTCTGTTTTGTTATATCATGTTAGTAGGAGATGCAGTCTCATTTTGAATTGCTTTCAGGCAAAGAGGATAAGTTTGTCCCAATCCTTCAATATACTCTGGCACTATGTCTTGCTGATGGACAACATTTATTAGAGAATACAGAGTCCAAGGGCACATTGTAAATTAGTACAAAGTCAGAACTAGAGGCCAAATTTTCTGTCTCTCAGTCCAGTGCTTTATACTAGAATTGTACACAGTCATCCCACATTCACATGCTGCCCATAGCACTACTTATGTTGGTCCAAATGAAATTAAAATATAATTGGGAAACATCTAACAAAATTAATTAAAAGCACAATAAAACTTAGATAACATTAATATTTGGGTTTCTGAGTCAATATACAGTCATAGATATAGTGATATATGAATTCGTGGTTCATGTTTCTATTTGAGTTTGATATTACTACTCTAAACTACTTGTGTCAAACAATGGCATTCTCCTTCTTACACATGATCACTTTTGAGGAACTCAGAAAAGAAAGTCTCCTTAACTATAATATTACTAAAATTTTAAAAAATGAAATTCTCATTTTTATACCTTTTAGTCAATCATCTGTTGTTTACTAGGTGAAACAAATTGTAGTAATAACTGGGGATACAAATACATATGAAAAGAAAGATAGTCCCTACTGGCAAGGAAATTACAATTTAATAAGAGAAGATAGTATGCAAAAAGAATCTAAAAAGTTGGAATGGAATGGGGGAAGATATTGTGAGAGGAATCTTTTCTTTCTTTCTTTTTTCCATAGCAGATGTATGAGAAATATCTCATTGTAAGAGAATTTTTAAGGCTTGATCTTTCTGTATTGATACTTATTTGACAAATTATGATTGTTAAGGTGCACAATAATACATATCTTTTTTGAAAGTCTGACCATTCACTTTTTTTTAAGCAATTGGGCTTAAGTAACTTGCTCAAGGTTACATGGTCAGTTATTTCTGGGTGTGGTGCTAAGTGTATGAACCTGGATTCAATCCCAGGTCTCCTGACTCTGGGGCTAGCACTCTTACTCACTGCACCACCTGGCCACCCCTGACTGTTCACTTTTCATACCATCATCAAGAATGCCTTAAATATTTATTTAAATTAGTCTAATAATGATTTTACAGAAATGGCATATGGGTTGGTAATTATTAGCACATTTTCAGTAGTAGTAATAATTAATCATGGAGATTAATTGGAAATAAATCCTATCTATCCCTTCATTACAGCAAATCCTAGGATTTCTAGGAGCCAAGATAGCAGAGTAAGCAATAAATTGTAACTCTATCATAGTCACATCCAAACAACCATAAAATAGTATCCCAAACAAATCCTGGAGCAGTAGAAACAGCAAAAGACAGAGTGAAAATATTTTTGCCCAAGAACTTGGAACATCAGCAAGAAAGGTCCATTTCACTTGGGTAAAATGGGAATGCAATCCAGGACAGGAAGCATCCCAGGAAGCCAGTAGCAAGTTCCACTCAGCAAGCAAGTGGAACATCCTGAACCTCAGTATGGTGGAGCAGGCAAACTCCAACACCAGGGTCTCCTCACATGCCTTAGTATATGTAGCCAAAGGAACCAGCAGACTCCAACTCTGAGGAAGACCACAAACATCAGTGTAGCCTCAGACAAATAGTCATCCTACAGGGGGCAGATCACAACTTGATTCTGCCTACCACTGAGCAAAGTCTACCTAATCACCTGTCAGACGACATGTGCTTCTGTGTAGCCCCAGGGAAATGCAAAAATACCTCACCAGCCTCAACACACACCAGAATACTACCAATAGGTATACAGTTGATGAAATGGAAAAGAAAGTACAGAATCTATAAAGGAAAACAATACCTAAACTTTAGAACTGGGCAAGTGGAACTTAATGGCTCTATGAGACATCAAAAATCAATCAAAGGAATTCAAAAAAGGAAAAAAAATGGGAGAAAACATAAAATACCTCATGAGGAAAACAACTAACCTGGAAAATAGATGCAGGAGAGAAAATATCAGAATGATTGGACAACTTGAAAGCAATAATCAAAAGGAAGACTTTGGCAACACCTTTCAAAGCGTTCAGGGAACACTACCATGCTGTTTTGGAAAGAGAGGTCAAAGTAGGCATTGAAAGAATACACCAAGGGGGAGCTAGGTGATGCAGTGAATAGAGCACTGGCTCTGGAGTCAGGAGGACCTTGGGTTCAAATCCAGCCTTAGATACTTAACACTTATTAGCTGTGTGACTTTGGGCAAGTCATTTAACCCCAATTGCCCTGCACTCCCCCCTCCAAAAAAAAAGCAATAATAATAACAACAACAATAATAATATTAATCACTATTATTGTTATATAAAAAAGGAAAATAAAGAAAGAATACATTGATAATCTCAGGAAAAAGATTCCAGAATGAAAACTCCAAAGAATAGTAGAGCCGAATTTCAAAACTATGAGGTCATGGAAAAAACACTACAAATGGCCAGGAAAAAAGTTAAATATTAGGAAGTCACAATTAGTATTTCTCAGGATTTGGCAGCTGAATTCATGGAACATGATATTCCAGACGGCAAAGGAGCTAAGACTGCAACCAAGAACCATTTACCTGGCAAAATTAAGCATAATAGATCAAAGGAAATATGGCCAATCAATGAAATAGAAGGATTTCAAACTTTCATAAGAAGACCAGAACTAAATAAAGAATTTAAGAGAAGCAAAAACTGGTAAAAAGGTTAAAGAATACATTACAGATTTCATAGATCTAAACTGTTGACATCCCTACACAGGAAGATAATACTTATTATTCTTAAAAATTGTATCATTATCAGTAAACCTAGAAGGAATATACATGGACAGAGGGTATGGGTATAAAGTGAATTTGAAGGAATGACATAAAAAATAAAGTATGAGAAAGAGGAATATAAGGGGTGCCAAAGGAAGTGAGGAGTAGAATGGGGTAAATTATATCACATAAAGAGGTGCAAAAGACCTATTACAATGGAGAGGAAGATGGAAAAGTGGGCAATAAGCATAGACTGAACCTTGCTCTCATCAGTATAGGGTCAAAGAGGGAATCATATCTACAACCAGTTGAATATAGAAATCTGCCTTACCCAGCAGGGAAGTAGGAAGGGAAGAGAATAAGTAAATGAACATGGGGAATGATAGAAGGGAGGGAAAATCAGGGGAGGTGGTAAACAAAAGCAATACACTGGTGAGGGGGGAAAGGGTAAAAGGGGAGAGAGTACAAAAAGGAGGAAGAATAGGATGGAGGGAAATAAAAAAGTAGTAATCACAACTGTGGATATAAATGGGATTCACTCTCCCATAAAAACCAAGTAGATAGCAAAAAGATAGATCAAAAGCCAGAATCCTATATGTTGCTTACCAGAAACACATTTGAAGTAGAGAAAATGCACAGAGTGAAAATAAGGGACTGGAGCAAAATCTATTATACTTCAGCTGAACTTTAAAAAAAAAGGAGGGATAGCAATCCTGAACTTAGACAAAGAAAAAGGAAAAATGGACAAAATTAATAGAAATAAGGAAGGAAAATACATGTTGCTAAAGATACCATAGACAATGAAGCAATATCAATAATAAAGATATATATATATACATATATATATGTAATTTGGATGCTATACTACTTGGTATATAAATATTAAATGCATCCTTCTTGTATCGCAACGCAATAAAAATAGTATTCAATAAAGGGCAGTGAAAAGATAGAGTAAAAATAAATTGGTAACTGAATAACCTAATCCTAAGTAAAAAGTGGGTCAAAGAAAAAATAATAGATAGTGGAGCAAGATAGTGGAGCAAAAGCACAAACTTGGCATTTACTCTGGTTTCAACCATCTCCAATACCTGGAAAAAAAAAAAAACAATTCTAAACAAATTTTAAAACTACATAACCCACAAAGAGACAGAAAGTAACAAATCTCACAGTGAAGGCAGCCTGGAAGGCTGACAGGAAAGTTCTATTGCATCATTCTTGGAGCTGAGTGCAGTCCCCGTGAACTGCTCTTCCAGACCCAGGACTGCCCTGACCAGATACCAGACCGACCATAGCAGACTTCAGGAGAGTGAATAACCAGCAGCTGTGGAGATTTCCAGACTCCTCAACCTGTAAACACCAAAGATAAAATAAAAGTTCAGTAAGGAACTCTGTTGCAAGGGTGAAGGAACAACACAGTCTGGCCCCTGCCCCCAGGGTGACAAGTGGTAGGAGGTGCAATGGTGTGGCATGGCTACTCTCAGAGCTCCTGGCCTACAGATCATAGGGGGACCAAGTGACCATTCAGACAGTAATTGCTCTTGCTGTGACCTTCCTGGATCTGGACTGAAGTCTTGCATAGTCAACCAGGGATATGTGGCCAGTGTGCCACAGCTTATGGAGGCTGCAGAGAGCATGCCCAAATAATAGCTCTGGCAGCTGTGAAAAAAACAACATTTTGAGACAAAGCTCTCTCCATTCTGTAAGCAGAGTTCTACTATGGCAAAGAGCTTAAAAGTCAAGTAATTGGCAAGATAAGGAATAGGAATTAGACAATACAATCATTTTGGGGGGGACAAAAAAGATCAAACATGGAACTGGATGGAGACAATGGAGTCAGAACTCTATCAAAAGCTTTGAAGAAAAATATGAACTGGTCACAGGACATGGAGGAGCTCAAGAAGGATCTTGAAAATCAAGTACTAGAAGTGGAGAAAAAGCTGGAAAGAGAAATGAGTATGCTGCAAGAAAATCATGAAAAGTGAGTCAACAGCCTGCTAAAGGAAACACACACAAAAAAAATCTTAAGAAAATAATACCTTAAAAAGTAGACTAATGTAATGCTAAGCAAAGGCAACTTCCAAGGTTCAAAATACCAGCATAGCAGCCCTCCATTTTATGCAGTGACAAATTAAGAACAGAGAAAATCAAAATACCATACAGCATTGTCCAAGTGTAATTCAATAATTTGCAAATATTACTCCACCCCTGGGAAGCACATTCATTTAGTCAATCACAAAGTTCCTCTTCTCAAATGGAGATTAGTTTCCAATCATGAACAAAGTATACTCATTTGGTCAGTCACAGATCATAAAAAAGTCAAGCTTCCCACCCCTGGATCACAATTGAATTACATTTATCATTAGTTAATGCCAAGCACCTTCTCAAAAGGGGCAATAGAGAGCATAAAGGGCCTCTACCCCTCAGTTACAACAAGGTTAAGATATCATCACAGCATTTAATACTGAAAGAGAGATCTTTTCTTCATCTTGATCCAAGGCAAGTTCTCAGCAATCTCTGTTCCTGGAAAGACAAAGCTTAACAAGGCTACAAGATACATTGCCAGTGTCCTCATTAATTCATTCTCTGCCTGCAGAACAGTCCTAGAATCCCTGAAAACATCAGCAAGACCATCTTCCAGGATTTCTGAAACATACAAAAAGAAAATCCTTCTTCAGGGCTTCTGAACCAACAGCAAATTTCTAAGACCTCTGCAACAGCATTACTGTCCTTCACCAGTGGGCACAATTCACTCTCTGTCTACAGAACAGTTTCAGGATCCCTGAACCAACAGCAAGGGTCCAGGACCTCTGCAACAACAGCACTCTCCTTCACTGTCAGACATATCTGGCAAAACAACATCAAAACAGACAGACAAAAGACCGACATCACAGGCATGTCTCTTCAGTCCTTGGCAGCTCGGGGTGGCAGCTCTCAAAAGTTCTGGGCAGCTCGAGCTCGCCCTCAACACTCCTCTCTCTCTCTCTCTCTCTCTCTCTCTCTCTCTCTCTCTCTCTC
>NW_027185809.1:43564526-43568352 GCF_028583685.1 Petaurus breviceps papuanus
CTCTCTCAAGAGATTGCTGTCGCGCGCGCTCGCTCTCCACCCCTCTCTCTCTCTCTCTCTCTCTCTCTCTCTCTCTCTCTCTCTCTCTCTCTGCCTCCATGATGATGCTTCCAAAAGTTCTTCTGCCTCTCTTCCTCTGTTTGTGCCTCTCTAAATCCAGGGAACCAGCTCCTCCCAGTTCAGCCCTCTCTTTTTATGTCAACAAGTCCTTTCCACCAGTGTGATTTACAAGCTCTGGGTTTTAGCACTCAACCCCCAAAACCAAGCCAATACAGGGGGATCTTTAAATGCCATTACCATTCCAAGTAACTCAAATGGGCAAAAGGGTTTCAAAAAGCCAGTGAGGAGAAAAATGCCTAAAAAAGCCAAATTTGCCAGATGGAAAAGGAATTTCAAAAACTCACTTAAGAGAATAATTATTGCAAAATTAGATGGGAGCAATTGGAAGCTAATGAATTTATGAGAAATCAATATACTACAAAACGTACACAAAAAAATGAAAAACTCAAAGGCAATGTGAAATATCTCATTGGAAAAACCACTGACCTGGAAAATAGATCCAGGAGAGATAATTTCAAAATTATTGGACTACCTGAAAGCTGTGATCAAAAAAGAACCTAGAAATCATCCTTAAAGAAATTCTCCAGGAAAATCACCCTGATATTCTAGAAGCAGAGGGCAAAATTGAAATTGAAAGAATTTATCAATCACTTCTTGAAAAAGATCCCACCCAAAACAAACAAACAAAACCTCCTTGGAATATCATAGCCAAATTCCAGAGTTCCCAAGTCAAGAAGAAAATATTACAAGCAGCCAGGAAGGAACAAATTTACTATTGTGGAAACAAAATCAGGATTACACAAGATCTAGGAACTTCTACATTAAGGGATTGAAGGGCTTGAAATATGATATTCTGGAAGTCAAATAAGCTAGGATTAAAACCAAGAATCACCTACCCAGTAAAACTGAGTATAATGCTTCAGGGGAAAATATGTGCATTCAATGAAATGGAGGACTTCCATGCATTTTTGATGAAAAAAAAACAGAGCTGAACAGAAAATTTGACTTTCAACTACAAGAAACAAGATAAGCATGAGAAGGTAAAGAAAAAAAAGAAATCATAAGGAACTAATTAAAGTTGAACTATTTACATTCCTTCATGGAACAACAATAATTGTAACTCATGAGACTTTTCTCAATATAAGGATAGTTGAAGGGGATACATACATATACACACACACATATGTATGTGTATATGTGAGGGTGTATGTGTGTATAAATATATATGTGAGTGTGTGCATATGTATGTACACGTATACATAGACAAAGGGCACAAGATGGATTAAATATGAAATGATGATATCTTAAAAATAAAATTAAATGGTGAGAGAGGAATATTTTGGAAGAAAGTGAAAGGGAGAGATAGATTAGAGTAAATTATCTCATATAAAAGAGGCAAAAGAAAACTGTTATAATGGAGAGGAATAGCAGGAAGGTGAAAGATAATGGGTCAACCTTACTCTCATTGAATTTGGCTTAAGAAGGAAATAACATAAGTATTCAGTTGGATATCTTACCCTACAGGAAAGCAGGGGGGAAGGGGAGCAAAAGATAAGTTAATGGAAGGGAGGGCAGATTCAGGGAGAGAGTAGTTAGAAGCAAACACTTTTGAAACTGGACAGAGTCAAAGTAGAAAATAGAATAAGTGGGGGCCAGGATTGGATGGACAGAAATACAGTTAGTCTTTCACAATGTAACTTTATGGAAATGTTTTGTGTAACTACACATGTAAAATCTATGTTGAATTGCTTGTCTTCCCAGTGAGGGAGGGTGATAAGGGAAGAAGGTAAAGACTCTGGAACTCAAAGTTAAAAAAATGTATATATATTAATGCATGGTACATGCAACTGGGCAATAAGATATACAGCCACTGGGGTATACGAATACATTTTGCCCTACTAGAAAGTTGGCGGGGAGGGGGGGGCTGCTTGGGGGAGGATATAAGAGATAACGGATTGGGGGAAGGGGCATTCAGTAGCCTCACTATTTTGGGGTGGGTGTAGGGGAGAGATGGGGAGAAAAATTGTTACTCAAAATCTTGTGTAAATTGATGTTCAAAACTAAAATTAAATTAATAAATTGAAAAAACAAGAAATTCAAAACAAGAACCAAAGAATACTATCAATGAGACAGCATTCCAAAATTTAGGGGAAACAGACAAAGAAATAGAGGAAAATTTATTTCTCTAAATCCTTACATCAAAAAAATTGAAAAAAGCATAGATTAATGATTTGGGTATGCAAATAAAAAATATGACAACCTAGAAAAAGAACAAATTCAAAATCCCATACTGAGCACCAAATTAGTAATACCAAAAATCAATGAAGAGGTTAAGATTAAAAGAAAAGAAAGAAAGAACGTAGGAAAAAAAAATCCTTTTAAAATGATTTCTTCATTTACTTTCAGTTTACATTCAATTCCATTATCCCTTGAGTTCCAAATTTTCTCCCCCTCCCTATCTTCCCTCTGCCTCCATGGTGACATGCAATCTGAGATATGTTCTATAAATACCTTTGCATTAAACATTAGTCAAGTTGTAAAGAAGTGTTATAACCAATGGAGTAAACAACAAGAAAGAAGGGGGAAAAATGGAACACAAAAGAGAGAGCACAAGTAGTTTGCTTCAATTTGCATTCAGACTGTATAGTTCCCCCCCTGTACTGTAATTGCCAAGGAAAGGCAACTTCCCAAGGTTCAAAATACCAGTATAGGTGCTTTCCATTTTATTCAGTGACAAACCAAGAACAGAGAAGGTCAAAACATGACATCATTCAAAATACAGCATTTACTTAGGGTGATTAAATAATCTCCAAGTACTACCCCACCCCAGGACTTTCCAATCATTCAATCAATTACAAAGTCCCTGTTCTAAATACTTCTCCACCCCTAGGCTATACCTTCATTTAGTCCACCACAAAGTCCCTCTTCTCAAATGGAGATTAGTTTCCAAACATAAGGTCAAAAGTTCCCCACCCCTGGATCACAATTGAATCTACCCCAGAGTTACATCAAGTTTAAGCACAGCACTTAATACCCAAATGGAGATCTTTTCTTCATCTTGACAGGAGGCAAGTTCTCAGCAATCTTAGTTCCTGGGGAGACAAGGCTTAGCAAGGCCACAAGATACATTGCCAGTCCCTTCATGAATTCATCCTCTGTCTGTAGAACAGTCCTAGAACCCCTGAAAACATTAGCAAAACCCTCTCCCAGGATTTCTGTAAACATACAACAAGAAAATCCTTCTTCAGGGCTTCTGAACCAACCGAAAGGTTCCCAGACCCCTGCAACAACAGCACTGTCCTTCACCAGTGGACAGTATTCATTCTGTCTGCAGGACAGTCTCCAGACCCCTGCAACAACAGCACTGTCCTTCACCAGTGGACAGTATTCACTCTCTGTCTGCAGGACAGTCTCAGGGCTTCTTAACCAAAAGCCAGGTTCCAGGACTTCTTCAACAACAGGACTGTCTTTCACTAGTGGACAAATCTGGCAAAAGAACATCAAAACAGACAGACAAAGTACCAGCAAAACAGCCCTGTCTCCTCAGTCCTTGGCAGCTCAGGGGGCAGGTCTCAAAAGTCCAGGGCAATTCAAAGCGGCCACCAGCAATTCTCTTAGTCTCTCTCTCTCCACGAGGTGCTGTTTCCAAAAAAAGTTTCTTCTGCCTCTCTCTTGTCTCTCCAAATCTACGTCACCAGCTCCTCCCAGTTCAGGACTCTCTTTTCACATCAACAAGTCCATCCCACAGGTGGGATTAACAAGCTCT
>NW_027185809.1:43568362-43587750 GCF_028583685.1 Petaurus breviceps papuanus
CCCCCCCCCCCATGTAGATATCCCTTTCCATCAGTAGTTTTTTGCAGTTGTCTTATAACCTTACATTGCTGAGAGGAGCCCAGTATATCAAAGTCAGTCATCACACTTAAGGTGTGTCTGTGTACATAGTTCTTGTTCTGCTCTCCTCACTGGGCATCAGTTTATATGTCTCGCCAGGTTGTTATGAAGTCTGTGTGCTCCTCATTTCTCATAATACAATAGTATTCCATTACATTCATATATCACTTATTTAGCCATTCCCCAATTGATGGGCATCCCCTTGATTTCTCTAGCATTTATCATTTTTTTCAGTTTTGACATCTTAGCCAATTTTTTTTAAGCAATCGGGGTTAATTAACTTGCTCAAGGTTACACGGCCAGTTATTTCTGGGTGTGGTGCCAAGTATCTGAACCCAGCTTTGATCCCCAGGTCATCCCCACACTGGAGCTGGTGCTCTTACTCGCTGAGCCACCTGGCTACCTCTATCTTTGCCAATTTTAAAGGTGAGATGTGGTGCCTCAGTTGTTTTGATTTGCATTTCTTTCTTTTTTTTGGAGGGGGAAAGCAGTGTAACTGGGGTTAAATGTTTGAAGTTGGATTTGAACCCCAGCCCTCCTGACTCCGGGGATGGTGCTCTCACTGTGCCACCTAGCTGCCCCTTCATTTCTCTAATCAATAGTGATTTAGAACATTTTTTCATGTGCTTATAGATCTTTAGTTTCTTCCTCTAAAAACTTCCTGATCATATCCTTTGACCATTGGGAATAAATTGTATCATTATAAACTTGGTTCAGTTCTCTGTGTATTTTAGAAATGAAGCCTTTATCAGTGACAGCAATTGTAAAAATTCCTTTCCCATTTTCCACTTCCCTCCTAATATTGGATACATTGGCTATATTTGGACAAAATCTTTTCGTGTAATGTAATCAAAGTTATTCAGTTTACATTTCATAATGCTCTCTCTCTCTCTTGGTTGGACATACATTCTTCCATACTCCATAAATCTGACAGGCAAACTATTCCTTGCTCCCACAGATTGCTTAAAGTGTCAGTCTTTATAACTAGGGCATGAACCCATTTAGAATTTATTTTGGTATATGGTGTAAGATATTGTTTTATGCCCAGTTTCTGCCATACTATTTTCTAGTTTTGCCAGCAGTTTTTGTCAAATAGTGAATTCTAATCCCAGAAGCTGGGGTCTTTGGGTTTATCATACATTAAATTACTATCATCAATGACTGGTGGGTCTTCTGTACCTAATCTATTCCACTGATCCACTACTCTACTTCTCAGGCAGTACCAAGTAATTTTGATGACAGCAGCTATATAATACAGTTTAAATTTTGGTATGGATAGGCCTCCTTTCCTAGCATTTCTTTACACTAATTCCCTTGGTATTCTGGACCTTTTGTTCTTTCATATGAATTTTGTTACTATTTTTCTAGCTCTATAAAGCAATTTGTTGGTAGATTGATTGGAATGACACTAAATAGGTAAATTTATTTGAGTAAAATTGTCATTTTTATTATCTTAGCTTCATCTAGTCATGAGCAACTGATTTTTTCCAGTTATTTAGATTTGACTTTATTTGTGTGGAAAGTGTTTTGAAAATGTGTTCATATAGTTCCTGAGTTTGTTTTGGCAGATAGATTCCCAAATATTTTATAATGTCTACAGTAACTTTAAATGGAATTTCTCTTTCGATTTCTTGCTATTGGACTGAGAAATCCATAGGAATGCTGAGTATTTATGTGGGTTTATTTTATATTCTGCAAGTTAGGTAAGTTTATTATCTCAAGAATTTTTTTACTTTATTCTCTAGGATTCTTTCAGTATATCATCATATCATCTGCAAAGTGTCATAGCTTTTTCTCTTTTTTGCCTAATCTGATTCCTTTTCTTCCCTTATTGCTACACTTAACATTTCTATTACCAAACTGAATAAGAGGGGAAAAATTGGGCATCCTTGTTTCACCCCTGATCTTATTGGAAATGCTTCTAACTTATCCCCATTATATAATACTTGCTGATGGTTTTAGATAGATGCTTCTCTTCACTGGAGGTCAATTCACCCTTTTCATTTTTGAGACTGGAAATTTGGTGTTCTTCTTTCTCTTTCTTTTTTATCAAATTGACTGAAGCTCTATCAATTATATTGTTTTTTTTTCATAAAACCAACTCTTAGTTTTATTTATTATTTCTATAGTTTTCTTAACTTCAATTTTATTAATCTCTCCATTGGTTTTCAGGTTTTCTAATTTATTATTTAATTGGGCATTTATAAATTATTCTTTTTCTAGCATTTTCAGTTGCATGACCAATTTATTGGTCTACATTTTCTCTATTTTGTCCATGCATGCATTCAGAAATAAAAATACTTCCTCCTAAGAACTACTTTTGATACATCCTACAATTTTTCCATATTATCTCATTATTGTCATTCTCTTAAATGAAGTTGCTAACTATTTCTTTGACTTCTTGTTTGACCCATTCATTCTTTAGGATTAAATTATTTAGTTTCCAATTAGTTTTTAGTCTATCTTTCCATGGCTCATTATAACATATATATTTTTTTATCACATCATGGTCTGAAAAGTATGCATTTACTATTTCTGCCTTTCTGCACTGGATTGTGAGGTTTTTATGCCCGAGTATATGATCAGTTTTTGTGAATTTGCCATGTGCTGCTGAGAAGAAGGTATATTCCTTTTTATTCCCATTAAATTTTCTTCAGAGGTCTATCATATCTACTTTCTCTAAAATTGCATTTACCTCCCTAACTTATTTCTTGTTTATTTTGTGGTTAGATTTATCAAATTCAGAGAGGGGGAGATTGAGGTCCCCCACTAGAATAGTTTTTCTATCTATTTCTTCCTCTAACTCCCTTAACTTGTCCTCTAGGCATCTGGATGCTATACTACTTGGTGCATATATGTTCAATAATGATATTGCTTTATTCTCAATGGTGCCTTTTAGCAGGATAGAGTTTCCATCCTTATCTCTTTTAATTAGATCTATTTTTTGCTTTTGCTTTATCTGAGATAAGGATTTTTACTCCAGTTTTTTTTTTTTTACTTTCACAGAAGCATAACATATTCTACTCTCTGGCCTTTTACCTTCACCCTGTGTGTATCCCCCTATTTCCAATGTGTTTCTTGTAGACATTGTATTGTATGATTATGGGTTTTAATCTATTTTACTATCCACATCCATTTTATGGGAGAGTTCATCCCATTCAGATTCACAGTCATGATTACTATCTGTGTCTTTCCCTCCATCCAATTCCCTCCCCTGTTTATGCTTTTTTCCTCCCTTTTCCCTTCCCCTCCTAAATAATTTTCTTTTTGAGCACTACCTCTCTCGGTATTCCATCCATATAAACCACCCTCCCTTTTCCTACCCTTCCCCCTTGCTGGTTCTTCCCTACTTTCTAATTCCTTCTCCCCTTTCCTTATTCCTTTGCCCTCTTATTGCCTGTAGGGTATAATAGGTTTTTATACTTAATGAAGTAAGTTATTTCCTCCTTGAACCAAAACTATAGAGTACAAAGCTCATATAATGTTCATCTCACTCCCTTCTTTCCCTCTACTATAATATGCCTTTATGCTTCTTTGTCTTGCGTAATTTACCCTTTTCTACCTCCTCCTTTCCTTTTCTCCCATTATAGTCCCTTTTTACCCCTTAATAAAGTGTTTTATCATAACTTTAGAAAATTAATACCCACACTCTCTATGTATATCTCTTTTAAATGTCATGATAATAACACAGTTCTCAATATTGACAGACATCAGCTTCCCATATAGAGATGTAAACAGTTTGCTCTTATTAAATAACAGGTTGTGTGTGTGTGTGTGTGTGTGTGTGTGCTTTCCCTGTTTACCTTTTTATATCTGTCTTTAGTCTTGCATTTGGAAATCAAATATTCCATTAAACTCTGGCTTATCAGGAAAGTGTCGAGTCCCTAATTTCATCAAATGACCATCTCCTTGCCTGAAAGATTATGTTTAGTTTTGATGTGTATTTGATCCTTGGTTGGAGTCCAAGGTCTTTTGTCTTATGAAATATTATATTCCAATTCCTCTGATCTTTCAATATTGAAGCTGCTATGTCCTGTGTAGTCCTGACTGTTGTTCCACAATATTTAAATTCTTTCTGAGTTCTTACAGTATTTTCTCCTTGACCCTGTAATTCTGGAATTTGACTACAATATTTCTTGGAATTTTCAATTTGGAATCTCTTTCAGGAGGTGTCCAGTACATTCTTTTGATAACTGTTTTGCTGTCTTTTTCTAGGAGTTCAGGGCCATTTTTCCTGGATGATTTCTTGGAAGATGTTGTCCAGGCTCTTTTTTTCATAATGGCTTTCTGGTAGGTAGATAATTCTTAGATAATCTTTCCTGGATTTATTCTCAAGGTAAGCTATTATTCCAATGAGATATTTTACATTTTCTTCTAATTTTTCATTGTTTAGTTTTTTTCCCTGATTTTGATGCCTCATAGAATCATAAGCTTCAATTTGACTGATTCTAATTTTTACCAAATTATTTTCCTTGGTTAATTTTTGAAGTTCATTCCCCATATGTTAAGATTTCATTTTTATGTAGTTATTTTCTCCAGTTAGACTTTGAACTTCTGTTCCCATTTCATAAATTTTACTTTTTGTTTTTCTTTTTGGAGGGGGAAGGCAGGGCAATTGGGGTTAAGTGACTTGCCGAAGGTCACACAGCTAGTAAGTGTTAAGTTTCTGAGACCGGATTTCAACTCAGGTCCTCCTAACTCCAGGGCTCATGCTGTATTCACTATGCCACCTAGATACCACACACATTTTACTTTTCTTAATTTTTTTTTTAGTAACTGGTATTTATTATCAAAGTCATAATGTCAACAAGATGCCGCAACTACAAAAAAAATTGTGTACATTGCAATCCCAATGCAAACAGTCAATTGGAATCCCAGTCATTAAAAAAGTAATTAAAATCACCCCAGAAAGCAACTGAATTTTAACATCTTGATACCTCCAGCCAACAAATTAAAATGGTTAACAAGGAAAACAAAATACAAATTTAGAAGTCTGGTATTGATGTTTAAAAGAAAAAAAAGGCAAACACTTAAGCATTTCTATCAATTCTCACATTGATCTCTCTACCACTAAGTTTTATCCCATTCATCATCTGACAGGCTCTCTCTGCCACCTCTGGGGACTCAAACATAACCACACCACAACCCTTGGATTTGCCATTCTCCATCTTGATGTCTGCATATAACACATGGCCACATTCATTGAATTTGTCTTTCAGCATTTTCCATGTAAAGTCAAAAGGGAGATTTCTCACAAATATCTGGCAGGCTTTTCGAGCAACCCCAGGCACATGGCCACCAGCACCTCCAAAAGACCCTGCTAAACTGCCTCCAAAGTTTCCCCTATCCATTTCCATAGCTCTCTCAAAGCTACCTCCCATGGCAAGTCCCATGTGCTCCATTCCTGAACCTAGGGCTGGACCCATAGTGGGACCCATTCTCTCTATGTAATTCACACCCATACGGTCCAATCCCATGTGCTTCATGTTATTGACACCCATACTGTCCAAACCAGTAGACATTCGATCCATAACTGGGCCCATGCTATCTATGCCAGTTTCAATGCCAGCAGGCACCATATGATCCATACTTAGACCCATGCGATCTATGGTGGTGCCCATGCTATCCACACCTGATCCCATCCTTTCTATAGCTGAGCCAACCCAATCTATGGGAGCAGCCATTCTCTCGATACTGAAACCCATGCCAGCCCCCATCTCTCTACACCAGAACCTATCCTATCCATGGTTTGGCCCATCCTTTCAATGCTGGTAGTCATGTGGTCTATTCCAAGGGGACCCATTCGTTCTATCCCTGAACCCATTCTCTCTACAATTGACCCCATTCGATCCATGACAAGGCCCATTCTCTCCATCTCAGACCCTACTCTATCCATTCCATGGCCTAGGCCAGAACCCATTCTTTCCATCCCAGCACCACCTATGTGGTCAATCCAGGTCCCATCCTCTCAATTCCTGGTACACTGCTACCACCACCACACATTCCCCTTCCAAGAGGTTCTCCAAAACTCTGAGCCATTCCCATCTCATTCTGAGCAAAGTCTCTCTCAAATCCTCTACCCATTCCTCGATCCATTTCTCCCATTTTGTTTATTCCAAATCCCATGCCTTCCATTCCCATGCCTGCGGGTCCTATGTTGCCCATTCCTATGCCTTTATGCAGATGATTAGCATCAATGGGCTGTCCTGCTGGTCCCAGCCCCATGCCAATGCCACCAAGTCCATGAGGAAGTTGTTGAGGATGTTCGGGAGGGAAAAATCACCCTTTGGCAGGGCCCTCTCTTCCATCTTCACATGCATTGGTCTGTCAAACAGCATCTAGCCATTGAACATTGATATAGTCTGAACTGCTTCAATTGACTATTCAAAAGTAACAGTGCCGATTCCATGATTTTTCCTGTCTTTATCTTCAAGAATGTCTGCTCTAACCACTACTCCAGCCATACAGAACACTTCCTTCGGTTTCTTGCACCCAACTTTATAATCCAGATTTGCTACAAATACTGTGCTTCCAAGTCTTCCGGCCTGTAATGCATGGATAATCTCATTGGGGATGTTAGGATTATTTAGGATACTGGGTGGGATATTAATCATTCCTGGGCCACCTGGTCCCATATTCATCCCACCAGTTGTAGCCATCACCTTTTGCATTGCTCTCCTGGCATGTTCACCATCAGGATCTTCTTTGTCTTTCACAGGTCTTCCACTTAGACTATGCTTGTTCAAAACTTCAGCAGCTTTTTTCATGCTTTCTTCCATCTTGAATTCAACAACAGAACATCCCCTTGATTTTCCTTCAGCGTCCATTAAGAGTTCTACTATGTTACCTCACCAACTTTTTCTTTGACCAGGTCTTTAAGGGACTGCCATTTCACATCAAATGGTATATTTGTAATGAAGGCTCTGTATCTTTTAGTAAGGTTGGCATAAGGTTCAAATCTATTCCCTCCTCTTTTCACATTTTTCTCCTTCCTCTTCTCATTTTGACTTGATAATTCACCTTCACTTTTGGGGGTCAGAGTCCCATTCCTGCTTACTATGCCAAGCACACTGCTCTCCTCCATTTTGGATTCAGTCACTGCCACCTCCACAGCTGCTTCCACCCCTACTGCCATTTTATCCACTTCTGGGCTTTGTGTCACAAATTTTACTTTTCAAAGAGATGTTTTCTTTGGTGATTTTTTTTGACAAATGTAATTATAAAAATTTTGATCATTTTTTATCTTCTACCTTTGTAATTTGATTTTTAAAATCCTTCTTGATCTATTCCAAGAATGCTTTTTGGGCTTGAGACCAGTTCATATTCTCTTTTGGGGCTTCAGATGTAGTTATAGTCAATCCTGTCCCCTTCTGAATTTGATTCTTCTCACTCACTATAATAAGATTCAATTATTTTTGTTTTTCCAACTTGCTTTTCTCATTATTATTATTAATTATTTCCTGGAATTTAAAGTGGATTTCTGCTTCTGGGGTACAGAGGGCTCTTACCCATTCTTCTTAAGCTGGGGGCTAGGGAGCAGGTTATTGACTTTGTGTGTTATGGACCCTCAGTGTCTACATTGAGGCCAAGGCCAGGACTTCCACCATTTTCCCAGAGATACAATGAAGCTCACAGTTTAAGGTGTGGTAGAGGGGTTGTCTGGCCACTTCAGGATTCTGCCTCCATGCCTCTCTGCTAGAACTCAGGCAGACTCAGTCACTGGTAGCAGAGCTGTGCTTGTATCAACAGGCCCCTGATTGTGCTAAGGTAAACCTGGGCTTCTGGTGCTAGTGCTTGCTGGCGCCACCCTCCCCCCGCCATTCCCCCCACCTCCCCACCCCCCGGCTTCAGGATATTTTTCACTGCTCTGCTGAGATGTGACTAGTTGGGATATATCCATTTCTTCACTTCAGGCCTATTAGAGCCTCAGTCATACCCTTACTCTAGGACTCCCAAGTCTGCCATTGGTTACACTATTTCAGAATTTCACACTGCAGCAATATTCTCTAGCTCTGACAGATCCTTTGTCCTGTGGGGAAAGATCTGAGAATCTCCCCTGTGATAGGTAAATCCACTGGCCAGGGCTTTCTCTGGCTCTGCTGTGGTCTGGTCTTGGGTTTGTGCTGATGGGGTCCCCAGGCATCCCACTCCTATTATTATTATTTTCACTTTAGCCCAGGCACAGCCACAGCCACACCCTTCCTTTAAGACTCCCAAGCCTGCAGCTGGTTACACTATTTCAGGATTTTACTCTAGGGTAATATTTTCTGGGTTTTCAGGTTCAGAGGGAAGGATGAGAGCAACTAGGGTTTGCCCCACCATCTTCACCCCCAAAAGGTCAGGTAGGTGATTTTTAAACATCCAGGCCATGAGTTGATAGCCCCAGGAGTAGCTGCTGCTGTGGGCCCTTTGTTTGTCTCTTGTCTAGCTCCCACAGATCCCCTGTCCTACTGTGAGAGGTCTGGGAATCATTCTTGCAGTGGATGAATCAGCTCAACTGGGCTTCCTCTGTCTCAGGGCTTGTGCAGCTTGTGCTCCATCAGGGAGAAAAAAAAAAAACTGAGGTAACAAATAAATCTACGAGATGGTTTATGAAAAACAAGAAAAAACAAAACAATAGATAAGCCATTGATTAATTTGACTTAAAAAGAATGAAGAAAAAACAATATTTCTTATCAAAAATGGAAAGTCTTAAATCATCATCAATGAAGAAATTAAAATAAACATTAGGATATTTTTGGCTTAACTGTATGGCAATAAATTTGACAACCTGAGTGAAATCAATGACTGTTACTGAAAACATTAATTACTTGGACTAACAGATCAGGAAACAGATTGATGAAATAATACCAATTTAGAAAAATAAATTGAACAAATCATTAATTGACTCTCTAGGAAAAAAAATCCCCAGGATCAGATGGGTTCAGGAATGAATAGTACTAAACATGTAAATAATAAGTAATTCTAATGCTATATGAACTATTTCAAAAAAATAGGCAAAGAAGGATTCCTACAAAATTCTTTTTATGACACAAATATGGCACTGATACCTAAACCAGGAAGAACTAAAAGGGAGACAGAATACTATAGAACAATGTTCATAATGAATATCAATGCAAACATTTAGAACAAAATACTAGTGAGATAATAACAGAACTATATTCAAGGATTATACCCTACAACCGGAGCGGGGGGGAGGGAGGGGATTTATACCAGGAATGAAAGATTGGTTCAATATTAGGGAAAAAATGTCAATATAATTGATTATATCAATGACAAAACCAACAGAAAACATATGACTATTTCAGTAGATTGAGAAAAAAAAAGTTTTGATAAAATACAGCACCCATTCCTATTAAAAACCCTAGAGAGCATAGGAATTAAGTGCATATTCCTTAAAACAATAAGTAGTATCTATCTAAAACCATCAACAAACATTTTCTGTAATGGGGATGAACAAGAATCATTCCCAGTAAGATCAGGGATGAAGCAAGAATGCCCATTATCACCACAAATTTATTGATAAGAGGAGAAAAAAGAAATCAAAGTTTTGAGAATAGGCAATGAAGAAAGAAAACTATTACTCTTTGCAGATGACATGATGGTGTACTTAAAAAAAAAACTAGAGAACCAACTAAAAATTACTTGAAACAATTAACAACTATAGCAAAGTTGCCAGATATAAGATAAACTCCACATAAATCATCAGCCTTTCTTTTTTTTTTTAAAGCAATTGGGGTTAAGTAACTTGCGCAAGGTTACACGGCCAGGTGTTTCTGGGTGGGTGCTAAGTGTCTGAGCCCTGGATTCGATCTCCAGGTCTTCTCAACACTGGAGCCGGTGCTCTTACTCGCTGTGCTACCTGGCTGCCCCTAGCCTTTCTTTATATGACGAACAAAACTCAGCAGAAAATGATAGAAAGAGAAAATTCATTTAAAATAACTATAAGCAATATAAAATGCATCAGACTCTGTCTACCATGAAAAACCCAGGAAGTATATGAACACAATTATAAAATATGTTTTACACATATAAAGACATTTCTAAGTGACAGGAAATATACCAATTGCTCATGGGTAGGCTGAGCTAATATAAAAAAAATGACAATTCTACCAAACTATTTTACTTATTCAGTTCCATACCAATTAAATAACCTAAAAATATTTATAGAGGTTGAAAAAACAAAATGTGAGCAATATCAAGGGAATTAATGGGAAAAAATATAAAGGAAGGTGGCCTAGCCATATGAGATCTTAAATTGTAGTATAAAGGAGCAATCATCAAACTAGTGGATAATGGCTAAGAAATTTAATGGTGCATCAGTGGAATAGAGTAGGTACATAAGACAGAGTAGTCAATTACTATAACAACCTAGTGTTGACAAACCATAACACCCATGCTTGTGGGATAAAAATTCACTATTTGACAAGAAATGTAAGGATAACAGGATAATAATAGTACACAGATTAGGTATAGAAATAGAAGATCAAAATGGGTTCATGACTTAGATCTAGAGGGTGTCACCATAAGAAAATTATAAGATAAAGGAATAGTCTATATGTTAGATCTATGGAGAAGGGAAGACAAAACAAGAGATAGAGCACATTATGAAAAGTAAAATAAAATAATTTGACCATATTAAATAAAAAAACACGTTGTTACAAACAAATTCAATTCAACCAAGATTACTAGGAAAGCAGAAGAATGGGAAACAATCTCTACAGCAAGTATCTCTGATAAAGGCCTTATCTCTCAGTTATGTAGAGAACTGAGTCAAATTTATAAGAATACAAACCATTCCCCAATTTATAAATGGTCAAAGGAACAGGAAGTTCCCAGAAGAAGAAATCAAAGCTTTATATAAGCATATGAAGAAGTGCTCTAAATCACTTTTATTTAAAGAAATGAAAATTTAAAAAAAAACCCTCTGAGATAGCTATGCCTATCAGATTGGCTGATGTGACAAAAAAAGGAAAATGAAAAACGTTGGAGAGGACATGGGGAAATTAGGATGCTAATGTACCATTGGTGTTGTTGTGAACTGATCCAACCATTCTAGAGAGCAATTTGAATCTATGCCCAAATGTCAACCAAAGTGTGCATACCCTTTGATCTAACAATACCACTACTATGTTTCTATCTCAAAAGGAAGGAAATAGTAACTACATGTGCAAGAATACTTATAGCAATCCTTTTTGTTGTGGCAAAATATTGAAATTGAGGGAATGCTCATCAATTGGGGAATAGCAGAACAATAGGTGTTATATGAATGTATTGGAATTCTATTGTGCAGTAAGAAATGATGAAGAGGCAGATTTCAGGAGAAAAAAACATGGAAAGATTTGTGCAAACTGATGCAAAGTGAAATTCGTAGAATCAGGAAAATATTGTACACAGGATGAAGCAGCATTTTATGATGATCATCTCCAAATAACTCAGCTCCTCTCAGCAACACAATGACAAGAACATCCACAAAGAACATGCTGTCCATGTCCAGATGAAGAACTTATGACCTCTGAACAGAGATCAAAGAATTTTTTTCACTTTATTCTTTCTGGAGTTTGGTTTTCCTTTTGATCTATTTCTTCTTCCATAACTGTGAGTAATACAGAAATATGTTTAACATGATGTTACATGCAAAAGTTATATAAAACTACCTACTCATTTTCAGAAGAGGGGAGGAGAAGAAGGGAAGAAAATTTGTAACTCAAAATCTTGTAAAACTTGATGCTAAAATTCATTCTTCATATGTAATTGGGGAAAATACTATTAAAATTCAATATTCCTGCAGTTACATTTGAATTTCAAGTCCATGTAGATCTCAGATATTGTCAAGGAATGTAAACTACAAATGCAAACATTTTTATTCTTGTTTATAACTTCAGTAAAATTTCACTTAACTGGAATTCAGTAAATCAGGCCCTTTGGTTAACTGAAATCTCCTTCCCTCTCCCAAATTCATCTTTTAGAAAACAGTGGACAAATTATTGTACAAGTGAATATGAGATATTTGTTCTTAGAAATTGACCTTCTTTAATATTACCTTAGGTCGGTAAATCTTCAAACCATTTTCCTTTACCTTATATTTTTCTATAAAGTTAGAATTACTGTTAATAATAATAATTGGAAGATAACTTTTTTCCATATTACTTTCAATGTTTGTGAACAGAATAACTACATGTGGACATATATAGAGTGACTCCGTTCTTGCTCTCTTGTATTTGTTTCCCTAGCAGTTGGTACAATGACTGATTTGGTGGTATAATTCAGTCATTTCAGTCATGTCTCACTCTTCATGATTCTATTTGAGGTCCCTGATTTATTAAGCATTTGATAAATGATTTTTGGCTTTCCTTCATGATTATGAAATTGAATTTCACATCAGCCTCCTATTCTGGAATTTCTTTTGCCCCAAGGTCTGGGAGTTAGTAATTGGGAAGTGATAGAGGCACTGTGAAGCATTTCCTCATCACCTAGACACTCAGGATGGCCCCAACTCTCTATTACAGAATCTTGATAAACTGTATGTTTATGGAGAGTATGAGACCAAGTGGGAGATCAGAGAAGTAACAAAACAGTATGTGGTCTTACAGTATTAGATGCTTTTCTCCTTTTTCTCATTTTCTCAGGAGTTTTGATCTACTCATCCTGATTATAACATGCTATTCTTCCCTAATCCTGGGAACCATGGTGATAGCATTGATACTTGACCTAGAACCAGAGCATTAAACTGATGGACTAGTTTGTACAAAGACAAGTTCAGATTGGGTGTAGTGTCAAAGTGATTTCCAAATTCTTCAGTGGCTGATGACTAGTACAGAGGATTGTTTTGACCCTTGTAATTCAACACATTTATTGCTTTCACTCTTCCCAATCTCATCTAGAAAAAAAAAGGGATTCAGTGCTTCCACTCTCCTAAATCTGGAACTACAGAAAGGTCCTAGCCAAGAACAAAGTGCTTCTGTCTTGAATTCCCTTTCTATTACCTTTGGAAATAGGTTTGGGAAAAAGTTTGCAGGGACTGTTGGACAAAACAGAGTGGACTGTAAGAGAGAAGCATTTGGCAATTTCTTTTCAGTTCTATTATGTTTAATAAACTCTATGGCCACACTAAATTGATTGCCTATTTAATAATACAGACAGTCAAAATTGAGCTAGGAGATTTCCCTCGGGTTGTGTGATGGCTAGAACTAGAGATTTTCATATTTTAACAATTTTGAGCCATATTTTATGTCATGCCCTAGATTCATTTAGAACCCCATCAGTAAGGATTTCATTCTTATAGGGTTTTTGAAACTAGAAACTTCGCAGTGTTGGCAGTTTATATATACACATAGAGATAAATCTCTTCCTTTTTTGCCCCATAAAGGTTCTTGACAAGGGCACTAGTGCTAAAAGGACCACAGTTTAAGAATACCTCAAAGGATCAGGCTGTGTCAACTGACAAAGTATTTTTTATCCCAATGCAAATAAAAGAGATAGAAAAGACATTTATATTTCAAAATGAAAATAGAATACAAATTTTCCTATCAGTTAACATACCTGGTTCTTATAGAGCTGGGTATATGGCTGGGATATTCTTTCATTTATTAGGTCAAATAATAAACTAAACTAAATTAATGACAAATGGCAAAGTGATACCCATTTTCTGTAGGTAGAATGTAAAACAGTGTAAATTGCTATTGATAATTCAGAACACCAAAACTTACCAGGTATATCCATCAAGAGCATATAAAGGTGATACCTTTGTCACAATTAGAGTCTTATGAGATAAATTATAATCCCCTTTCAGGCAGGGAATATTTTTTTTAATTTTGGTTACCTCAGTACCCAGCATAGTTTTTGGCACATAGTAGACTTTTAAATGTTTTTTTGTTTTTTATTGTTTTTGTTAAATAAGGAATCAATGAATGATGTAAGTAAATATTTTATCCCCATTTTATAGAGGAAGAAACTGAGACTCAGGGAATATAGATAATTTACATAAGATACAAAGATAAATTGCAGATCTTGGACTTAAAACCAAATTAATAGTGAATTTCAAATTTCACTGTTCTTTTTACTATGCCATACTTTTTGATGACCCAAGGCCCTTCCAGAACCTCAATCATAAAGATGCCAGTATATTAAAGTTTCACAACAATTAACCAAACAAAAATACAAACAAACAAATAAAAAACTTAACTAACCCAATCTCCTTGTTCTCCCAGAATATATTATTCTGAATATATTATATATTATATTATATTATATTATATATATATTCTGAATATATATATAGAATATATATTCTGGTTAATCAATGTGATGTGGCATTAAAAAAATTACATTTCTATGACTTAAGCTTTTTTACACTGAGTACTGTAGAACTGTTCTGCCTTGTTATAAGGGACCAATTCTATGTAAAATTTTGGCCTTTAGGTTCTTGAGAAAATAAAATTAGCCTAGTACATTCACTGCAGAAATGAATATAGAATTTTTTTCTGAGAACAGAAAACTTAGAATTCCCCAGATAAATAAATTTAAACATTATATTTTCAAAAGAATGATTAACAGAAGCTGAAGATGGTGGCTAAAAGTAAAGTTGCTTAACAGGGCTTTAAAAAAGACTTATTTTGATTGATGACTATTCTTATATAATCCAGAATGACAGAAGGAAATGGAAATTACTAAACAAACAAACTATCATGAGGTACCACCTTCCTAAAAGAATTGGTTGAAATGAAGCTATAGTTAATTCATAGTCAAACCTTTTCTCTGGTTTTGAAGTATTTGCTTTGGAAAGTGTAAACAGGACAATGATCCAAAGGTTCTTTTCAATAGATTGCACTTCTCTTTTAAGCTGAGGTAGACTGTGTTGAGTCAAAGAGATTGAATAATTGGACGTGGCATGCAGTTTCACAGAAGGTCCAGGAAGTCAATATCCTGCCTATATCTTAAAGATTTCAAATTGTTTATCAACTTACACATTGCAAAGAAATAAAACAAAATAGGGAAAAAAAACAGTGAGAACCAGAACACACTTTATCTTTCAAAATCAATGAGGTAAATAATATCCGTCTACTGAGAAATATTAAGAATTCATTTTTAAATTAATTAATCTATATAGATGTGTACATACCTGTGAATCTCTCTATATATGCACATGTGCATATATAAGCATGCACATACATGTGTGAATATGTATATATTCACATACATACATATGTATGTGTGTATACACACAGATAAATGAGTATAGGTTCAACCACTGTACAACTTGCTAATCTTTCCAAAAGTAAAGGATAATTAGCAAGTAAATATTCAGAGTTACATTTATATTGTTTATATGAAGGGCAATTGTCTATTATTTCAAGTGAATATTTAATCTGGATTTCAATAACATAAAATATTGCCTAAGTTTGAATTCATATTTTAAAATAGTAGGATGAATGAACTACAGTAAAATATATTAATACAAATAATCACTCAACTTTAAATGCATAAACAGGTCCCTAGTTAATGTATCATTCACTCATGGTATGTTCTGGGAAGAGACCAAGCCAATGATTTCTTTTGTATAGAGTTAACCAGAAAACAATGCAGATTATGTAGATGTTGACACATTCTCTCTGTCTCTGTCTCTTTCTCTGTCACTCTCTCTGTCTCTCTCTGTCTCTGTCTCTGTCTCTGTCTGTCTCTCTATCTCTGTCTCTCAGTCTCTCTCTGTCTCTCTCGGTCTCTGTCTCTGTATCTCTGTCTCTCTTTGTCTCCATCTCTCTCTGTCTCTGTCTCTCTGTCTCTCTCTCCCCCTGTTTCAGACATACACATGTGCACAAACACAGACACAGATATACACAGTAGTATTTAGCAGAGATGGGGCTCAAATCCAGGTCTTCTGATTCTGAGATCAGAATGTTGTCCAATATATCATTCTGCCATCTATGCTTTAATAAAACAAATTGTTTTTATTGATATTTCTTTGACAATCATAAGTCTCAGACTAATATAGTAGTATTGATTCAAATAATCCAAAATATAGTCTCCAATTATTTGTTTGGTAGTGGAATGTATTGTTTTTTCTCCATAAAATTTGCCTTATTGTTGTTTTCTTAGCCTAATATTTTGACAAAATTTTTATTCCTTGAGTACATGGCAACTATGATAAAAGGAAATAACTTATTTGTGATGTTCAGTTAGGAATTAAAATTTACTACAGAAATTCACATGTGGGCAATCAATATTAGACTCCAACAACTATAATTAGTAGACTGAGCCTATGTTGACATTCAGTTCCCTTCTTAATGGTTTGCTCAGTCAACTGACATCTGGGGTCCTAATTAGGGACTGTTAGAACATAAAAAGACTACTATAATTCCCAATAATTAGCCTGGGGAACAGAAATGTAACCACAACCATAATTTATTATTTTACCAAGTTTTACCAATGCTTACTTCTATGTATTTAATGAAGATTCAAGCCATTAACTAAATAAACCATTAGGTCTGAAACAGAAAATAGAAAAAACCTATTCATTAATTGATAGGAATTAGGAATTAAAATAAAATATAATTAGCAAATTAATCATTTGTATTTTTATTTTAATTCAAAGGTTAAATGTTTACATAACCAAGAATTTCTATCTTGATTAATTCTGCTAACTCAGAAAAGTTTATTTGCTTAGCTAGATATAAGGGTAAAACACACACACCTCATGACATTTAAACAACCTTATTCAATACAACTAAGCCTATATTTCTAAGGGATGTAAATAGGGCAGGAACCCTTAAGTTAGATTCCAATGCAATTCAATACATAATTTTGTAGATAAGGAAACTGAAACATAAAGATTTTGTGACCTAATAATAGCCAAACAGAATATTTACAGGATCAATTTTAGATAATATTAAAGCTTGAGCTCTTGGCTCATAAATATTATACTCTCCCATGACCCTATCCCTATTCCTAATCTTCCAAAACTAAATACTGGGTTGCCCCAACCTTGTCTTCTTGTCTCCTCCCATTAGGAAGCTCAGTACTGCTGAAGAAACTCATACACATAGCATACGCGATAATTTTGTGACCTACATATTTGTTATCTATTCTTAACTATGCATTCATTGCCCTGTGGCTATATTTTTATCTTCTTAGTGTCCCCACCACTATTGCTATTCCTGCTATCCTAAAACTTTTCTCTCCTTATGCCTGCTCTCTCCCATTCCTCAAAAGATGTTATTTATGAGCTTAGTCCCCTCTGCTGCCCCATACCTCACAATCCATCAACTCTAACTTTGGCTTTGCTATAGTTGCTTAGGAAAATGGGGTTCCTCCTTTTACCAAAGATCACTCCTCTTTTTATTCTATTCTTTTTTGGTCTCTTCTTGGAGTTACAACCATTGATTATTATTATTCTATTCTAACATATCCAACCTCTCCCTATTTACTGGCTCCTTCTCTGCTGCCAAGAAATATGTTCAAATATTCTCCATCCAAAAAGAAAATTTAGTTATGTTTTGCTCTGCCAACCTTTCAAGCAATCTTTCTTTAACAGCCAGACTCCTAGGGAGTTGTCTATACTCAATGATTCTACTTCCTTAGCCAGTATTCAATTTTCAACATTCATAATCATTTTTTTTTCCTTTTAATGCAACCCTGGATTACTTTCTCCAAAATGTTAAGAACAAACACCTGCTAAATGTAATGGCTTTTTTGAAGCCCCATCCTACTGGACTCCTCTTCAGATTCTGACACCATCTATTAATCAGTCATTGATATTGTATACTACATAAACTCTTTTTCCATGTCTTCTGTGATGTTGTTGTTTTTCAGTCATTTTCAATCATGTCTGACTTTTCATGACCCCATTAGGGAATTTCTTGGCAGAGATGCTGGAATGAATTGCCCTTTCCTTCTCAAGGTCATTTTACAGGTGATGAAAGTAAGGTAAAGAGGTTTAAGTAACTTGCCCAGGGACACATAACTAGTAAGTATCTCAGCCCGGATTTGAATTCTAGAAGATGCATCTTCCAGACTCCATGATTGGCATTCTGTCCATTGTGCCACCTAGCTACCCTTCTGTGAATATTGCCCTCTTTTTTATGCAACCACTTTATTTCTATGTCCTTTCCTAGATTATCTAGCTTCCATTTCATATTTCCAATATTTTGTATAATTTTTTTTTCTTTTTGCTATCTATATATTTTGCTTTGATGATTGGAGAAGAAATGAAATATATTGGAATGAGCTTGGATTTGTAATAAGATGACATTTATTTGGAACCTGAGTCTGCAACTTATAACTTGCATGCTTTTAGGCAAGTCACCTAAATGCTCTTGGCCTTATTTTTGTTATCTTTAAACAACAGATTTGAAGGACATGGTCTCAAAAGTTCCCATTTTTCAAACCAAATGCTTTATTAATTTCTGGTTTACACCATTCATTTCCAGCAGATTTTGAGTTACAAATTTTCTCCCCGTTTTTCCCCTACCCACCTCCCCAAAATAGCGATCCCACTGGATATCCCCTCCTCCAATCTGCTCTCTCCCAAATCTTCTCCCATACCCCTCGGCTTTCCAGTAGGGCACGGTGGATCTCTATGCCCCAGTTCCTGTATATCTTATTTCCCATTACATGTAAAATAATATTAATAATAGAATATATATTTTAAAACATTTGATTTTAAAACATTGAATTCCAGATTCATTCCCTTCCTTTCTTGTCACCCACCCTTATTGGGTGTGATAGTAATGGCAATTAAAGATTCCCCTGTATTGGCTTGGTTTTCAAATTGATTGTGTTAAAACCCAGAGCTTGTTAATCCCACCTGTGGGATGGACTTGTTGATGTGAAAAGAGAGTCCTGAACTGGGAGGAGCTGGTGACATAGATTTGGAGAGACAAGAGAGAGGCAGAAGAAACTTTTTTTGGAAACAACACCTCGTGGAGAGAGAGAGACTAAGAGAATTGCTGGTGGCCGCTTTGAATTGCCCTGGACTTTTGAGACCTGCCCCCTGAGCTGCCAAGGACTGAGGAGACATGGCTGTTTTGCTGGTACTTTGTCTGTCTGTTTTGATGTTGTTTTGCCAGATTTGTCCACTGGTGAAAGACTGTCCTTTTGTTGAAGAAGTCCTGGAACCTGGCTGTTCGCTAAGAAGGCCTGAGACTGTCCTGCAGACAGAGAGTGAATACTGTCCACTGGTGAGGGACAGTACTGTTGTTGCAGGGGTCTGGGAGCCTTTCTGTTGGTTCAGAAGCCCTGAAGAAGGATTTTCTTGTTGTATGTTTACAGAAATCCTGGGAGAGGGCTTTGCTAATGTGTTCAGGGGTTCTAGG
>NW_027185809.1:43587850-43615419 GCF_028583685.1 Petaurus breviceps papuanus
CAGAAATCCTGGGAGAGGGCTTTGCTAATGTGTTCAGGGGTTCTAGGGCTGTTCTACAGACAGAGGATAAATTCATGAAGGGACTGGCAATGTATCTTATGGCCTTGCTAAGCCTTGTCTCTCCAGGAACTAAGATTGCTGAGAACTTGCCTCGTGTCAAGATGAAGAAAAGACCTCCATTTGGGTATTAAGTGCTGTGTTTAAACTTGATGTAACTCTGGGGTAGATTCAATTGTGATCCAGGAGGTGGGGAACTTTTGACCTTAGTGTGCTCTGTGATTGACAAATGAAGGTACTTTACCTATGTTTGGAAACTAATCTCCATTTGAGAAGAGGGGTTTTGTGGTGGACTTAATTAAGGTATAGCCTAGGGGTGGAGTAGTATTTAGAACAGGGACTTTGTAATTGATTGAATGATTGGAAGATGCTGGGGTGGGGTAGTACTTGGAGATTATTTAATCACACTTAGTAAATGCTGTATTTTGAATGATGTCATGTTTTGATCTTCTCTGTTCTTGGTTTGTCACTGAATAAAATAGAGAGCACCTATGCTGGTATTTTGAACCTGGGAAGTTGCCTTTGCTTGATATTACATTACATTGGGAAGATAAGCAATTCAGAATAGGTTGTACATGTGTAGCTATGCAAAATATTACTGTAGTGGATATATTGTAAAAGACTGACTATTTCCCTCCCTCCTATCCCACCTGCCACTTGTTCTATTTTCTAATTTGTTCCTGTCCCTTTTCAAAAGTGGGTGCTTCCAACGTCTTTCCCCCCAGCCTGCCCTCCCTTTCATCATACTTCCTCTCATCCCCTTCCCCCCCCCACTTACTTTCCTATAGGGTGAGATACCCTATTTAGTGTGTATGTCATTCCCTCCCTAAGCCAAAATCAATGAGAATAAGGGTGACCCATTCCATTTTGCCTTCCTGTTCTTCCCCTCCATTGTAAACATTTTCCCTTGCCTCTTCTATATGAGATAGTTTGCCCCATTCTGTTTCTCCCCATCTCCTCTCATTACATAACACTCTCACCTCTTAATTTCACCTTTTAAGTATCATCCCTTCCTATTAAATTGATCCTGTTACCTCTGTCTATGTATACCTGTAAACATATATCCACACATTCACATATGTATTCATATGCCCATATACCCTTCTATATATACATACACACACATATATATATATACATACATATACACATACATATATATTTATATATTTCCATTACCTTCAAATATTTTCATACTGAGAAAATTTTCATCAGTTACAATTATCATTTTTCCATGTAGGAATGTAAATAGTTCAACTTTGATAAGTTCCTTATGATTTCTTTTCCTGTTTATCTTCTTATGCTTCTCTTGCTACTTGTATCTGAATGCCAATTTTGTATTCAACTCTGGTTTTCTCATCAAAAATGCCTGAAAGTCCTCTGTTCCACTGAATGACCATATTTTCCCCTGAAACATGATGCTCAGTTTTGTTGGGTAGGTGATTCTTGGTTTTAATCCCAGCTCCTTTGACATCCAGAATATCATATTCCAAGCCCTTCGATCCCTCAATGTAAGAAGCTGGCAGATCCTGTGTTATCCCGATTGTGTTTCCATAATATTAAAATTGTCTCTTCCTGCCTGCTTACAATATTATCTCCTTGATCTGGGAATTTCAGAACCTGGCTATAATATTTTTAGGAATTTTCTTTTTGGGATCTTTTCAGGAGGTGATAGGTGGATTCTTTCAACCTTTGTTTTGCCCTCTGGTTCTAAAACTTCAGGGCAGTTTTCCTTGAGAATATCTTGGAGGATGATTTCTAGTTTCTTTCTTTGATCTTGGCTTTCAGGTAATCCAATATTTTTTAAATTATCTCTCCTGCATCTATTTGCCTGGTCACTGGTTTTTCCCATGAGATATTTCACATAGCCTTCTATTCTTTCATTTGTTTGGATGTGTTTAACAGCATCTTCATTTCTCATAAAGTCACTAGATTCCATTTGCTCCAATCTAATTCTGAAGGAATGATTCTCCCCTGTAAGCTTTTGAGATTCTTTTCCCATCTGGCAAATTCAGCTTTTTTAAGGCATTCTTCTTCTCATTGCCTTTTTGAGTCTCTTTTGTCATTTCAGTTAGTCTATTTTTTAAGGTGTTATTTTCCTCAGTAAAGCTGTTGACTCTCATTTCATAATTTTCTTGCATCGTTCTTATTTCTCTTCCCAGTTTTTCCTCCACTTCTCTTATCTGCTTCTTAAGGTCCTCTATGGCCTGTAACCAGTTTGCATTTTCCTTTGAACTTTTTGGTGCAGGAGTTCTGGCTTCACTATCTTCCTCCTGTTCCATGCTTTGATCCTTTTTGTCACCAAAATAGGAGTGTAAAGTTGGGTTGTTCTCTTTATTTTGCTTCTTTTACCTTCTCATATCGCCACTAAGTCCCTTTACCCCTGGGCTTTTTGCCACAATAGTATCCTACCACCAAACAGGGAAACTTCCTCCCAAATGCTGGGGTTTTCTCAGCCGCCAAAGGTATCAGTTGGGTGCCCTCTCTGAAGCCTCCACACACTCTGGCGAGCTGGCCGCACACCCCAGGACTTCCACCCTAGACCACAATCCATATCTAAGCAGGTTAAAGCAAGAATGATTACCCCTCAGACTGGTCTCCTGGTCCCCCTACACTCTGCAGGCCAGGAGCTGAAGCTGCCATGCAATGGCTGCATCACAGTGCCTCCACAGCTTCTTGCCCCTGGGGCAAAGGCCGACTCCCCTCCTAAGTACTGGATCCCAAAATCCACCCTGCACTGACTTCACTTTGTCCTAAAAATCTATGGCTTGATAATTCTGGAAACCACCATAGCTGCTGCTGATCCCTCCATCCAATGGTTGGTTAGGCCTGCCCTGGAGCTAAAACCTCTGGGTCCTGAGGGGCTGGTGCTTTGCACTGGCAACTTGTTGCCAGGCTGTCATCAGGGGGAGGTTCACTTTTCTGTGTCATTTTGTGGGTTGTGTAGTTCCAAAGTTTGTTCAGAGTCCCCTTTTACATGAATTGCGGGAGGTGGAAGCTGGAGCCACTTGAAGTCCTGTTTCTATTCCACCATCTTGACCCCACCCCATTGTAATTCTTTATAAACTATTTGAAAAAATAGACAAAGAGGGAGCCCAGTCAAATTCCCTTTTTTGACACATATATTGTTTTTGTGCCTAAAACTGGAAGAGTAAAAGTGGAGAAAGAAACTGTAGGCCAAACTATGTAATAAATATTAAATAAATGATAGAAAGGTCATTATAGGAACATATCAGAATGATCATGCACTGTTACTAGGTAATATTTATATCAGGAATGCAGGACTATTTCGATATTAGGGCCACTATAGGCATAATCAACTTCCTTCAATTAAAACAAAATCATCTTAATAGAGACAAAAATGGTTTTTACAAAATATATCACCCATTCCTATTTTTAAAAGAAAACGTCCTTATAATGCAAGAAAACAATGGTGTCTTTCTTAAAAAAGAAATAAAATTGGCAGCGGAGCCAAGATGGCACAGTAAAGTTAGGAACAGCATGAGCTCTAACATGTTACCTTCCAAACCACATTAAGGTAATTACTCAAAAAGGTTTCTGCAGCACCAGAACCAACAAAAGGATGAGGTGAAACAGTTTTCAGACCAATACAACTTGGATTGTCAGCAGGAAAGATCTGTGTCACTGGGGCAAGAGAGGAATTAGTCCAGTGAAGGCTTCTGATGGCAAGCTAGAAGGGAGGACCAGATCCCCTGAACAAGCCAGCAGCAAGACACCAGGCTCTTGCATCAGGCAACAAGTATTGGTACACTCCCAGTGTACATCAGCAAAAGACCTCGAGCACTATGGAATAATTCACAATAGCTTCTGGAGCTGTCAGCCCACAGTTGGTAAAGAGGTCAGACACCTGGTCACAAGGAAATCATATGAGATCCTTCGCTAGCTTTGGGTCCAGGACTCTGTCACATTACCTATGTGGCACATAGTTGGTTCAGTCCCACAGTAAGGAAGATGAGCTAGAACAGGGTGGGGAACCTATGGCTTCAAGGGCACATGTGGCTTTCTGGGTCCTGAAGTATGCTCCTTTGACTAAATTTAAACTTCCCAGAACAAATCTCCTTAATAAAAGAATTTGTTCTGTAAAACTTGGAATCAGTCAAAAGGCCACACCTAAGGAGCTAGAAGGTCACATTTGGCCTTGAGTCTACAAGCTTCCCTGTAACTGAACTAGAAGGAATAGGTAGTGTAGACAAAATTTCAGGTTAAAAATAATGCTTTTGGTCACTCACAGACCAGAGCAACACTTCTTCTTAGATTATAATATATTGGAAGAATTGAAAGTTACAAGCCCCAGAAGTAGTTCTGAACACAGCAGCATGAAAAAGCTTGAAACAATACAACTTCCAACCTGGGAGCTGAGCCCAAATTTCATATAAATTTAAATTCAAGAAAAACACTGGAAAACTCACCAAAAAAGAAGAACCTGGCAATAGAATGTTATTGTGACAGGAAAAGATCCAAATATAAAATATAAGAAAACAATGAGGTCAAAGCAGATAGAAGAAAAGCCTCAAAGAAAAATGTGAAATGGCCTCAGGTACTAGAAGAGCTCAAAACAGATTTTGAAATTCAAATAAGAGCAAATAAGAGAGGGAGAGGAACAATGGGAAAAAAAGAAATGAATCTGATGTAAGAAAGAACCAACATCGTGGTAAAGGAGACAAAAAAATACTGAAGAAAATAATACCTTAAAAACCAGAATACACCAAATGTTCAAAGAGGCACAAAATTCCACTGACAAGAAGAATAACTTAAAAATCAGACTGGTCGAATGGAAACAGATGCACAAAAACTCACTAAAGAAAATAATCACAGAGGGCAGCTAGCTGGTGCAGTGAATAGAGCAATGGCCCTGGAGTCAGGAGGACCTGAGTTCAAATGCAGCTTCAGACACTTAAAACAAAAACTGGCGCTGTGACCTTGGGCAAGTCACTTAACCCCAAATGCCTCGAAAAGCAAAAAAAAAAAAAATTAACAACTTAAAAATTAAAATTGGGGAACTGAAAACTAATGACTATATGAGAAATCAAGAAACAATCAAACCAAATCAAAGAATGATAAAACGTAGAAGAAAATATGAAATATTGGAAAGATAAATGACCTGGAAAATAGATCAAGGAGAGATCATTTAAAAATTACAGGAATACCTGAAACCCTTAATAAAAAGAGCCTAGACATCATCTTTGAAGAAATTATGAAGGAAAACTGCCTCAACACTCTAAAATCAGAAAGCAAAAAGAAATTAAAAGAATGTAAAGATCATCAACTGAAAGAAATCCCAAATGAGAACTCCAAGGAAAATTATAGCTAAATTCCATACCTCTCTGGTCAAGAAGACAATAATGCAACCAAATAGAAAAAGAAAAACATTCAAACCTAATGGAGCTAGTAAGGATCACACAATATTTAGCACTTCTAGAGTCAAGGATAGAAGGGAATGGAATATTATGTTCCAGAAGGCAAAGGAGTTTGGATTCCAAGAAAGAATCACACACTCAATAAACTGAGATAATCATTCAGGGGGAAAAATAGACATGAAATGAAACTGAGTACTTTGAAGCCTTCCTAATGAAAAGACCAGGGTGGAACAGAAAATTTGACATTCAAACACAAGACTTACGAAAAGCATAAAAAAGGAAATAAGAAAGAGAAATCATAAGGGATTTAATAAGGTTAACTTTTTTACACCCTGTATGGGAGGATGATAGTTGTTAGGACAGTTAGGAGTGTACAATGGCAGAGAGTGTGCATTGATAGGATGATATAAAAAAAGAAGTGAGAAAAAGGGATGGATTGGAAAAAGGGGACAATGGGATAAATTATCTCACATAAAAGTTGTGAGAATAATTCTTTTACAGTGGAGGGGAAGTTGGTAGTGTGTGGTGGACAGTATTTGAATCTTTAACTCATCAGAACTGGATCAAAGAGGAAATCCCATTCATTTGGTTATAGAAATCTATTTCATCACACAGAAGAGTATGAGGAGAGAGGGAATATACAAATGTAGGGCATTGATAGATGGAAGGGCAGATTGGGAAATATGGTGGTCAGAAGCAAAGCACTGGAGAGGACTTACATGAAGAAACGAAAATGAGAGAAGTATAAGAAGAGGAGAAAAGCTGGATGGAAGGAAATAAACAGAAAGCAATCATAGTCATGGACATTAATGGGAATATATTCATACTAGAGAATGAAAACAACATGCCAAAAAAGCAGAAATATTAAATGAATCCTTTTCAAGTTATAATGAAATAAAATTACATCAATAATAAAAGGCTATGGAAATAGATTAAAATTAGTTTGAAACAAAGTAATCAATTATTAAAGGATGAGTGGTTCAAATAACAAATCATAGAAAAAAAATCAATAATTTCATTATCGAGGATAACAGTGAGACAATGTACAAAAATTTATGGGATGCAGCCAAAACAGTATTTAGTGGAAATTTTATATATCTAAATTCTTACTTAAAATGGAGAAAGAGGAGATAATGAATTCGGCATGCAAAGAAAAAAAGTGAAAAAAAGAACAAATTTAAAATTCCAACTTAAACACTAAATTGGAAAAAAACAGACAAATGAGAGCTTACAAATGGAATGAAAGAAAATTATTGAACTAATCAATAAACCTATGAGCTTGTTTCATGAAAAAATAGGAAAATTGTTCAATTTTATTTTAAAAAGGAAAAAAAAACTAATATTATCAGTATCAAAAATGCAAAAGTTGAATTCCCCACCAATGAAGATAAGATTAAAGTGATTGTTAGAATCTATTTTGCCAATTTATGAGCTGATAAATCTAACAACAAAAATAAAATGAATGAAGACATATAAAAATATAAATTGCCCAGACTGGTAGAAGACATAGAGTATTTAAATGAACATATCTTTAAGAGAAAAAAGAAATCAAACAAGGGATCAATGAGATCCCTAAGAAAAAAAGTCAGTTTTCAAAAGAAGAAATCGAGGAAATCTAGTCATAAGAATAATGCTCTAAACCACTATAATAGAAAGGCAAATTAAAATAAACTCTTAGGCACCTCACACTTATCAGATTTCCTAATTTGACAGAAAAGGTGAAAAAAGACAAATTCTGAAAAGGATTAGAAAAATAGAAAAACTAACATATTATTGTTGGAGTTGTGAGCTGCTCTGATCATTCTGGGTAAAAATTTGGCCAAAGAATTATGAAAATGTGCATATCTTTTAACCCAGTAATGCTTACTAGATCTGTAACCCAAAGAGAAAAAATAAAAGGGAAAAGCACCTATCTGTGCCAAATACATACATGCATACATATATGAATCTATATATGCATACATACATACACACATACATATATGCACATGCACATACATACACATAAACGCGTGTACGTGTGTGTACACACACACACACATATATCTCAAAGAAATAGAATTGTGGGATTGTATAATACTTCCCTCTTTACTGTCAACAATAGTATAAGCAAGAATGATTACATTTATTAAGAAGGCCTTGGGGCAGCCAGGTAGCACAGACAGTAAGAGCACCGGCTCCAGTGTTGAGAAGACCTGGAGATCGAATCCCGGGCTCAGATACTCAGCACCACACCCAGAAATAATAAATGGCCATGTAACCTTGAGCAAGTTACTTAACCCCAATTGCTTTTAAAAAAAAAAGAAGGCCTCTAAAATCTTAAATAGTTTTTGCTAATACCAGAAATTCTGATAAGACTAACCATGGAGATTTCAAAAATTCCTGGAATTTTTCACATGAACTGATGCTGAGTGAAGTGTTGCAGAACCAGGAGAACATTTTACACAGTTAAAGTCACATTGTGTGATGACTAATTATGTTAGACTTAACTCTTCTCACTAATACAATGATCCAAGGCAATTCCAAAAGACTCATGGTGAAAAATGCTATCAACATGTGATGAAAGAACTATGTAGTCGGAATGCAGATCAAAACACACCATTTTCATTTTTATTTATTTTTCTTTCTTGTGTTTTTACCTTTTATTTTTATTTTACAACATGGCTAATGTGCAGATATGTTCGGCATGACTATTCATGTATAACCTATATCAGCTTGCTTGCTGTCTTGAGGAGGAGAGAGGAGAGGGAGATAGGAAAAAAAAGTGCTCAAGATCTTATAAAAACAAATGTTGAAAACTAGCTCTACATATAATTGGGAAGAATAAAATACTATTAAGTGGGAGAAAAAAAACTGGCCATGAAGAAATACATTTCCTACAGGAACAGATATGAGCTTTAGCAAATCCTGTGTCCCCGTGGCTTGTACATTTCCCATATTTCCTTTCTACTCAACTTGTTTAATATATAACCTATGTAAGCCTAAAAAGGAATAAAAAATACTCTAAAAATGAAAAGTTGCTACTAGCCCAAGAAATTTTCTTTGGCACACTGATAAATTTTTTTTTCCTTTCAATCTGATTACTCGCTTTTTCAGCCCCAGCCTCTACAAGGCTTAGAGGCTTAGAGAAATTATGGTGGATGATATTTTCCCTGGCCTTTCAAGGGATTCCAGCTGGGAAACTCCCACAACACTCTGTTCAAGAAGTTTTAGCACCTTTCTATTGGCTTTAGAATAAAACACAAATCATTTTAATTGACATTTAAATTTCTTTGTAATTTTGCTACAACTTATTTCCTTTAACATTTGATTTTACAACTTTGATTTCCAGATTCTTTCCCTTCTTCCCTTGTCACTCACCCTTATTGGGAAGATAAGAAATTCAATATAGTTTGTGCATGTGTAATTACAGAAAACATTTCCATAGTAGATATATTGTGAAAGACTAACTGTATTTCCCTCCATCCTATCCCAAGCCCCACTTATTGTATTTTCTACTTTGACCCTGTACCTTTTCAAAAGTGTGTTTTTGATTTTTAACTACCCTCCCCCCAATCTGCCCTCCCTTCTATTATACCCCCTCTCATCCCCTTCCCCCCTACTTTCCTGTAGGGTAAGGTATCCAATTTAGTGTATGTTATTCCCTCCTTAAGCCAAGTTCAGTGAGAGTAAGGTTGACCCATTCCCTTTTGCCTTCCTGTTCTTCCCCTACAATGTAACAGTTTTCTATTGCCTCTTTGATATGAGAAAATTTACCCTATTCTGTCTCTACCTATCTCCTCTCATTATATTCCTCTAAGTTATTTTTAGATAAGGTAAGGTAAGGTAAGGTGAGGTAAGGAAACGTAAGGTAAAGTAAGGTGAGGTGAGATAAGATAAGATAAGATGAGATGAGATAAGATAAGATAAGATAAGAATAGGAAGGGATAATCTTTCCTATTCAACTGATCCTGTGCCCTCTTTGTATAAATGAACACATATATACACACATTCACGTATTTATACAAACATATACCCTCCTATATAAACATATATGTATGTATGCATATATACACATATGTTTATATGTATGTTCCCTTCAACTATCTTCATATGGAGAAGAGTCTCATGAGTTAAAATTTTCATTTTTCTATGTAGGAATTTAAATAGTTCAACTTTAATAAGTTCCTTATGATTTCTTTTCCCTGTTTATATTCTCGTGCTTCTCTTGCTTCTTGTATTTACATGTCAAATTTTGTATTCAACTCTGTTTTTCATTTATTTTTTAATCAAGAATGCTTGGAAGTCCTCTATTTCTTTGAATGCCCATATTTTCCCCTGAAACATGACACTCAATTTTGTTGGGTAGGTGATTCTTGGTTTTAATCATAGCTCCTTTGAAACTCTGGTATGTCATATTCCAAGTCCTTAGATCCTTCAGTGTAGAAGCTTCCATATCCTGTGTTATCCTGATTGTGTTTCCAGGATATTGAAATTGTTTCTTCTTGGCTGCTTGAATTTTTTTTCCTTGACTTGGGAACTCTGTAACATGGCCATAGTATTCCTAGGAGTTTTCTTTTGGGGCTCTTTTTCAGGAAGGATTGATGAATTCTTTCTATTTCTATTTTACTGTCTGGTCCTAAAACATCAGGGCAATTATCCTTGAGGATTTCTTGAAGGATGATTTCTATGTTCTTTTTTTTTTTTTTTGATCATGGCTTTCAGGTAGTCCAATAATTTTTAAATTAACTCTCCTGGGTCTATTTTCCAGGTCAGAGATTTTTCCAATGAGATATTTCACAAAGTCAAAGATCCTCCAAATAGCTTTTGAACAAAAATCCCAGTACAAGCCATTTGACTGAGGTTTGATTGCACATTAAAGACTGGCAAACACAAATTTCCTTGCTTTTAACTGAGCAATGATTGTATTGATGTTTTGGAATTTTAATGAGCTTCTTTTCAAAAATAATTTTATAGTTTAATGAAATTACTTTTATTTAGTTTTTATGATAACAAATTCAGAAACATAAATAAAATGATAATAATGGATAGATATGGACATAATTGATAATATTGATAGATAACTAGATAATAATGAATAGTTATTGACAGATGAAATGGATAGAAATCTCGCATCTGAGTAAAGTAGAATGACTCTTGAAACAAAGAAGCTAGGAAAGTAACTGTAATGGTAAGGGAATTTGAAGATCTTCCCTGCCCCTAATTGGCTTCACTTGGAGCCCAACAAGAGAAGCTTGCTTAGGGGAGGCTTGTTTTTCAGAATGGTCCACCTTTTGTTACTTTGTATTTAGGCAGTGGGTCACAAATGTTGTGATGTCTTCTGACCCTGGAGAAGGCTATATATACCTCTGAGGTGAGGTTTTGCTTTGGGGCTCACTTATGGCAAGATTTGTGTGATTTGGTCAGATGAGACAGTCATTGGGCTCCCCCGACTTTGAAAACCCAGATGTTGGTGCTTTGGAAACTAACTAGAAACCCTGTTCATTGATCTGTGGAATTGTGTTATTTTCTCTGTGTATTTTTGTCATCTTGTAATTTCTGTTTATATTTTCTCTGAAATTCAAGGTGCTGACTTTTAACCCTGAACTAAGTGAATGATATCTATGTTTGATTAAAGTAAGATTGTTAACCCCTTTTGAGTTGCTTTCCCTTAGAAAAAAAGAAAACAGATCAAAGAACCTATGCTAGAAGTCATCCTTGGTATACTAGTTTGCTTTCTATTACAGTAACAAACTCCCTGTACCCTATAGAATTTTGTAAAATTTTGCTACATAATAGCTGCTAATTTATAGTCTCCATCTTTTATCTATATGGGGCATTATAGTCATTAATTTGTATAACAATTTATATACTTTATATATACATATATATTTGTATGATTTTATATATTAATAATATATATAATACATAGTATATAATTTCTATAGTACTCTATTATAATAAAATAACTTAGTGAGGTAGTTAGTACAAACAGTCTTACCCATTTTACAGATGAAGAACCTGAGTTCTCATGCATTAAAAGGTTAGATGATTTATACAATCTTACATGGTAAGTCTGAAAGATGAGTCTGAATCCAATGCTTTATACCTACTAGCTGTGTGACCCTAGTCAAGTAATATAACCTCTGTGTATCTCAGTTTCTTAAACTATAAAATGGGTATAATAATAGCACCTATGTCTTAGGGTTGAGAATCTCAAGGGAAATGTTTGTAGGTCCTTTTCTTCTTTCCTTCCTTCCTTCCTTCCTTCCTTCCTTCCTTCCTTCCTTCCTTCCTTCCTTCCTTCCTTCCTTCCTTCCTTCCTTCCTTCCACCTAATTTCTTCTGACTATTCTTTCAAGGCTCTTTCCACCAGAAGATACATATGTAGGCCCTGGTAGCTATACCTAAGATGTGGCACATTTTGTATTGGTGATACTCTGGATTGACTAAATCATTAGAAATCCATTTAGCTAAAATAAATATTTAGCTTAACTTTGAGTCAACAAATATCTTAGGAATTTTTTCCTAAAATATTTCGAGTGAAAGCCATTTATTTAGAAAATGCAAAATTTTTTAGATCCCATTAAACACTCAACTGGAGCCTCATTAAGGTTTTTGATATTTTCTTTCCATATCTACATTTGCCATTACCAATGTGACTACTCACTGCTCTCCAATTACATGCTTGCTATTTACAAGGAATTCAGAGTCCCACATTAATTCTCTAATGAATTTATATTGACTTTGTATTTTTTTTTTGTTTTGTTTTGTATGTGATCTGGCAATGCTTCAGAAGTCATTGGTACCTCATTTTCAAAAGGAACCTAAGTTAATTTTCTCCTTCGCAAAAACCACCAAAAATCAATTAAAAATCTAATTGGTTTAATAGAATGTGGTTTCAAATTATGTTCAGGTCCACAGCCTTGATTCTAAGTCCCTTATTGAGAATATTTCTATATGTTTATGTCACCTTTAAGGCAGAGGAAAATGATTTTGGTAAGAAAGCAGAAATCCTAGAAACTGTACTTACAGACACTCCAGTTTCTAATAATTCAGACATGTCTTAACAGACACCCCCAAATTTCACTGACATTCCTTTCTCCTTCAGCAGTCTATTGCTTTGGTCTATATGGAACAACTCAGTTGAACAAGTAGGTTATAGAAGACCTAACAGTTCAAAGGATGTAGAAACATCTGAATAATTCTGGCCAACACAAGTGTAAATCTCTCAAGTGTCCTGGTAACTCAAGTATATTTTCTAGATAAGAACAACAAAAAACAAAACCCAACAGCCACAATAAAAGTCACAATAATAGTAGTCACACTACTATTAGTCATAATAGGCATCATATTTGTAGTGCTTAACATTTTGAAAAGTGCTTTCCATGCTGTCTTACTTGATTCTCAAAACAAAATGTGAGGTACATGCTGTTATTTATCCCTTGTTTAAAGTTGAAGAAACTAAGGTGAAGAGAATTTATGTAGCTTCATAGAGTCACACAGTAAACTAGTAAGATGTAAGATTCAAACTCAGCTGTGTTGACTTACTGTGATTTTTTACTCTTCCTCGGCCTATTTTTCCTTATACTCATATTTTATTCTGTCATGTCTTTTAATTGGTAGTATTACAGGATTTATAGTAATAAGAACAATTCGCAATTGTGTAATGCTTTACAATTTCTAAATCATTTTCCCCACAAAAGACATGATAAGGGCTAGGCAGTAAAATAGTTTTTATCCCCTTTCTAAATATGAGGAAATTGAGGCTTTGAAGTTGAGTCTTCTTTCCTTGATCACATAACACATACTAGGAAGAACATGAGGCCAAATCTTCTGATTTCAAGTCTAGTTCAATAGAAAAAAAAAGTTAAATACAAACACTGGCAATTAGCAATAATTTTAAGACTGTAATTGCCATGTGCACAGGATACCTGACAAATTGGCAACTGTAATGATCTAGTCTTTCCCACATTGTTACTTGGGTCTTCTATATTTAATATACTATACAAGAAAAAAAATTGACTTCCATACCAAGTTTACAACAAAACAGTATCTAATTCATGCAGTCTAATCAATTGCCAGTTCCCTGTATCTCTCCACTCAAAGAAATTTAAGACTAATAAATAATTTCACTTCATTCTTCATGTTAGGAAATAGGATCATGGGAAAATTGGTTGGCATTATTTCCATAAGCATTTTTACTGTAAGCTGAAATAGTATGATTCTAGTAAGTACCTACCTTTTAACTAAGGGGATTCCAGTTTCTTTTGCCTAGAGTCAGCCTCTGTAATATAATGCCAAGGAAAGGCAACTTCCCAAGGTTCAGAATACCAGCATAGGTGCTCTCCATTTTATTCAGTGACAAACCAAGAACAGAGAAGATCAAAACATGACATCATTCCAAATACAGCATTTACTAAATGTGATTAAATAATATCCAAGGACTACCCCACCCCAGGACCTTCCAAATCATTCAATCAATTACAAAGTCTCTGTTCTAAATACTTCTCCACCCCTAGGCTATACCTTAATTAAGTCCACCACAAAGCCCCTCTTCTCAAATGGAGATTAGTTTCCAAACATAAGGTCAAAAGTTCCCCACCCCTGGATCACAATTGAATCTACCCCAGAGTTACATCAAGTTTAAACACAGCACTTAATACCCAAATGGAGGTCTTTTCTTCATCTTGACACGAGGCAAGTTCTCAGCAATCTTAGTTTCTGGGGAGACAAGGCTTAGCAAGGCCATAAGATACATTGCCAGTCCCTTCATGAATTCATCCTCTGTCTGTAGAACAGTCCTAGAACCCCTGAACACATTAGCAAAGCCCTCTCCCAGGATTTCTGTAAACATACAACAAGAAAATCCTTCTTCAGGGCTTCTGAACCAACAGAAAGGCTCCCAGACCCCTGCAACAACAGCCCTGTCCTTCACCAGTGGACAGTATTCACTCTGTCTGCAGGACAGTCTCCAGACCCCTGCAACAACAGCACTGTCCTTCACCAGTGGACAGTATTCATTCTGTCTGCAGGACAGTCTCCAGACCCCTGCAACAACAGCACTGTCCCTCACCAGTGGACAGTATTCACTCTCTGTCTGCAGGACAGTCTCAGGGCTTCTTAGTGAACAGCCAGGTTCCAGGACTTCTTCAACAAAAGGACTGTCTTTCACCAGTGGACAAATCTGGCAAAATAACATCAAAACAGACAGACAAAGTACCAGCAAAACAGCTATGTCTCCTCAGTCCTTGGCAGCTCAGGGGGCAGGTCTCAAAAGTCCAGGGCAATTCAAAGCGGCCACCAGCAATTCTCTTAGTCTCTCTCTCTCCACGAGGTGCTGCTTCCAAAAAAAGTTTCTTCTGCCTCTCACTTGTCTCTCCAAATCTAAGTCACCAGCTCCTCCCATTTCAGGACTTTCTTTTCACATCAACAAGTCCATCCCACAGGTGGGATTAACAAACTCTGGGTTTTAACACAATCAATTTGAAAACCAAGCCAATACAGGGGAATCTTTAATTGCCATTACTATCACAGCCTCTAACGTATATTTTTTTTGAGAAGAGCAACATTTAGAAAGAATTCTAATGAGAGTTATTTAATTTCAAGCTTCAAGGTATAAAGACAGAGTGAATATCAAACGTAGTGGGCAAATAGAAGATGAAATCCTAAAGGGACTATGTCATTAAAATTATATGTAAAACAAATAATTTTATCATAATTACTGTTAGTAAATCAGATATAACTACTTCTGAGATTCTTCAAATTTTGTAGGGCACCAACGTAAAGTGATCAATAAAGACCTGATATGTATATTATGTAAAGATAAATTATATATATATATATATATTACATATAGATATATTTCATACATAATGAAATCTATTATGTAATAGATATACACACGGATTACATGGTATTACATACACATATGACACACATACAAATATATGCATAAATATGCATATACACTATATATAGACTTATATACATACATACACACACTATATATATGTATATGTATATATTTAGACATGCTTTTCAGAACTGTGAGGAACTTTAGATATCATACAATCCATTTTCTTCATTTTACCAGTTTAGAAAATTAGGTACTAAGATTAAAAGACTTGACTACATTACTAACACAAATAGTCCTCCGAAGAGTAAGAATACAAGTCTATATCTTCTGATTCTAAATCTATTTTGCATTACATTAGATCCTGATTCTAATTGTAGTCAAGGATTTTCCATAATCATCTCCCACAGACAAATACTTAACTCATTTTATGGAATCATGCAGTTGTTTAGTGGAGAGAATGACTAATATGTTCTTTACCCACCCCTCAGTAGTGTATAGTACAATTTTGAACAAATAGTCACTATTCAATAAATATTTATTGAATGAATAAAAATGACTTATTGATCATATTCCATGTATTACATATTGTTGGGTCACTATATGGAGACATTCAGTTAAGACATATAATGTAAGGAAAGAAAAATAAGAATGAAGGGAAAAAAATAATTGCAAAAGGCCAGCCTCAATAGCAGAGGATGCACCTCTCTCTCTCTGTCTGTCTCTCTCTCTGTCTCTGTCTCTATCCCTCTCTCTCTGTCTCTGTCTCTCTGTCTCTGTCTCTATCGAAATTTATTTACTATTATCTTACAACATTCAGTTCCATAAGTATTTGAGTTCCAAATTTTCTACCCCACTCTCTCCCTCACCTTCCCCCAATAGGCAGGATGCAATACAATATAGGTTCTACATATTCCTTCACATTAAACATTAATCAAGTTGTAAAGAAGAATTATAAACAATGGAATGAAAATGAGAAAGAAGAAAGAAAACAAAAGGAAAAGGAAAAAGCAAGTAATTTGCTTCAATCTGCATTCAGACAGGGTAATTCTTTGTCTGGATGTGGATAGGCTTTTCCATTATGAGTCCTTTGGAGATGTCTTGTATCCTAGCATTGCTGAGGGGAGTCCAGTCTATAAAAGTTAGTCATTATAGATACAATGTGTCTGTAATTGTGTACAGTATTCTCCTGGTTCTTCTCCCCTCACTCAGAATCAGTTTATATAAGTGTCTCCAGGTTATTAGTCCATCTGTTCCTTGTTTCTTATAGCACAACAGTATGCCATTACATTCATATACCACAACTTGTTTATCCATTCCCCAGTTGATGGGCATTCCCTTTATTTCCAGTTCTTTGTCACCACAAAAAAAGCTGCTATAAATATTTTTGTACATACATACAGGTTCTTTTCCTATTTGTATGATCTCTTTGGGATGCAGTCCTAGAAGTGGTATTAGTGAGGAAAAGGGTATGAACATTTTTATAGCCCTTTGGGTATAGTCCCAAGTTGCTTTCCAGAATGGTTGGATCAGTCCACAACTCTACCAACAATGTATTAGTGTTACAATTTTCCTACATCTTCTCCAGCATTTATCATTTTTCTGTTTTGTCATGTTAGCCAATCTAACCTGTGAGATGTGGTACCTAAGAGTTGTTTTTTTTTGTTTGAATTTCTCTGATAAAGGGTGATTTAGAGCATTTTTATATGCTTATAGATATCTTTAATTTCTTCCTCTGAAAAGAGGATATCTCTTTATCCATTTTTAAAAAAAATTTAATATCATAGGCCTAGTTCATTTCAATATTTGGCTTTTATATTGACTTCATACATTTTCTATTCCTTTAGTAAATATCTTTTGGGACTTGTAAGCATCTTGAATGTCTAGACCCAGGAGGACATGTTTAACTGGATCAGTATCTGATTGGAGTACAATAGGAGAACTAAATAATGTGAGTAGAATTTCAAATAAATTACCAGTTTTGCATAGTCTACTTTTAGTTGAATGAATTGAGATAGAGGAAGGGGAAAGGAAGAGAGAGATTATCATGTTGCTTTGAAAAGAACAACTTTTTTACATGGTTGTTATTTTGATCTATCAGTGAAGGACAGAGAATACAACTATAGGATTTTAAATGCTTATATTTATTACCAAAAAAAGAATGAAAACATCCTCTTTCCCTTTTTTAATACCCTGAGCCTGATTGTTCTAAGTAAAAGGGATACCAAATAATGCCTTCATAATATTTGGATAGTTCTTCTGCTCAAATCAGTTCTTTCTCTTCCTGCAAAGCATATAGCATGTTTATGAATGTCTTGCACCCCATAGGCAAACTCTAGGAAAAGGCACCACAATTCAAAGCATTTGAGTGATTTCTGAATGTAATAAATTACTTCTCACCAAATTTAAAAATCAAGGAAAGGAGCCATATATTGTGTAATTTTTATATCAATAAATATACAGCACTTGATACAAGGGGGGCCTGGAACAAATGTTTGTTAAGGAAGAAATTGTAACAAAAAATTATATTTCTCCATGTTTTCATATGCATAGAGAGGCATGTATGCACCAATATATGTGAATTTATGTAGGTATTCTATCAATCTATCTACCTATCCATGTACATATGTATATATGTGTGTACATGCATATATCTGTTTCCTGGATTCAAAATCAGTGAAACATAGAAATATACACCTAAAGCTGGGAGTGGCCTCAGAGGTCATTAAATCTGACCTCTCCATTTTGAAGTTGAGAAACTGAGGTTTAGAGAAATCAAACGATATAAGCAAGGTCACAATAGGGAGTGACACAGAGAGACTTGTATTACATCAATTATTTGCTCCATCTGTTTCATTTCTTAGCTGTGTGGCACTGGTCAGGGAAGGAGAGTCAGCAAATAAAGATATTTCTCTCTGCCTCCCTTTTCTCCAAACATTTTAAGCTTTTCCATTTCTGATTATAAAATGACAATAGAGTTTCAACAGTAATCCTTTCCAGGAATGTAAAATAAACTATTGCTTATGTACATTTAGCTTATTTAAAATGAATGGCGTTTTCTTATATAGCATGACTGAAAATTAATTTTTGTGATAATTACTAAGTAGTTGGGTTTCATGTCATAAATATTATTCCTATAAGATTGTAGAATACTTATCTTTCTACATATTGTCCGGGCAGAAGAATCTGTCACATTGAAGATACTTGATAAACGTGTTTTTTTTTTAACTGATTGAATTATAGTCAAGTTGAGATAAGAAGCAATCATAGCTATTCTGACCAAGAGTCCAGAGAATTAAAAATATTTCAGATAAATATAGTAAAAAGAGCACCAGAAAAAAGGGTTATAGTCCTAACTTTGCAGCTAATTTGTGTCACCCTAGTGGAGTAACTTACCTGCTTTGAGCCCCAGTACACATAAAACAAAGGAGTAGTATATGACTGTAAAATTTCCAACATCTTTTTCAGGATTAAAATTTTAAAATTCTGTATCACAATGGCTAAGACAGGTATTTGTTTCCATATAAGGATGAGAAGTCTCAGCTTATGAAAGTAGTTTTGATGTTTAAGTGTTTATGTGTGTGTGTGAAAGAGAGGAGAGAGAGAGAGAGAGAGAGAGAGAGAGAGAGAGAGAATGTTTTCTTTTGTTCTTTTAAACAAAGGAGCCATACAGGAAAGCAACAGACAGTACCATAGGGCATGAAGAATACGTAGAGTAGACCAGGGACCCACTTCACCCCAAACAGACAAGACATGTTAGATTATCACTTAAAATTGGTGTGGATAATATATAGTCTACTCACACAAAAGGACAAATTATTTTGTTGGGTTACATTTTAAATGTTGAATGACTATGAAATTAAAAACAAAAATCTGTGACTTCCACTAATTATAGTTCACTAGTATTGGAAGGTCAAGAAAAAGAAAGGTTATATTTGCTACAAGCCCTGTCATGTGAGACATTTAAAACAGCACTGAAAAGTGCACTGGGGGTTATATATTTTATTTAATTACATGGCACTGGCAGGAGATAGGCTAATGCATCTTTTGGATATCAAATCTCACTGATTCCCAGGCTGGATATTGTGGGACTTTAATGTCATTAAGCCTAACAAATTTCCCTTTTTATTTTTGTCTTAAAATGAATTTAATTTCCCTAATTAAAGTGTCCATAATATAAAATCATATGATGACTTAAAGGTCAAATATTTGGTCTATTTTAAGAAGCCTAAGCTGATTAAATTGAATCATTCTTTATAAAGGAAATTAAATTATTCATTTGAAGAAACTTAAAAAATTCCTAGTATTTATAATAACTCTTAAAACAATAGCAATTAATATGAAAGTCACCCTATATTTTGCCCTTTGGATGTGACACAGATAAAATACAATGAAAATAACCATGGCCCATTTGCCCAAAGCCCAAGAATTTGCCCAAGAATTCAAGGACAACCTAATGAGAATCAGACCACGAATTCCGAAGAGAATTGGGAAGTAGAGCTAAAGGATACCTATTCTGTTTTCTTATATGAAATATGAGTTCACACAATAGGTAGAAAGCACATGATCCCTGTTACCCTCAGACATTATTCGGGTGGAACATATAAATGATTTAAGCACAATCCATGGATGACTAAAAATCTGTAATAGTTTTTTTTCTGTAAACAATTTGATCAGTGGTAATTGAATTCCTGCTTTAAGTTTGGCACTTCCTGAGGTACAGTGAATGAAATATAATCAAAACATAATGGGCAGAGCTAAGATGGCAGAGTAGAAGCGCTACAGTCCTGTAGCTCCTGCTTCTACCTTCCCCAATCCATGTGAAAAAGGGACTCTAAACAAACTTTGGAGATGCAGATCCTACAAAATGACACAGAGAAGCTAACCTCCTGCTGAGAACAGCCCAGCAGGCCAGTAGGAATTGACAAGCAGAGTGCTCTGGAAGGCCAGCACAGAGCTCTGGGAGCCAAGTGCAGCCCCATGCTGAGGCTTTAGCCCCAGGGCGGGCCTGACCAGCTGCTGGCCAGAAGGACTCCAGATCAGCAGCAGCTGTGGCTATTTCCAGATTTATCAACACATAGATGAGCAGGACAAAGTGAGAACTCAGTGCAGTATGGACTTTGAGACCCAGTAGTTGGGAGTGCATGGCTTTTACCCCTGGGGAGAGAAGCCACTGAGGCTCAGGCAGAGCCAGCCAGTGCCATGTGGCAGCTTCAGCTCCTGGCCTGCAGAGTGTAGGGGGACGAAGCACCAGTCTGAGGGGTAATCGATCTTGCTTTAACCTTCTTGGATCTGAATGGCAGTCTAGGGTGGAGGTCCTCAGATGTGTGTCCAGCTTGCCAGAGCATGTGGAGACCTCGGAGAGGGCACCCATCTAATACCTCAGGCAGCTGAGAAAACCCCAGTGTTTGGGACTAAAGCTCCCCTATCTGGTGGCAGAGTCCTACTGTGGCAAAAAGCTTAAAGTCAAGTAATTGAGTGGGAAAATGAGCAGGCAAAGGAAACAAAACAGACAGAAGATTCCAACATTACACTCCTATTTTCGGGACAAAAGGGAGAAAAGCATGGCACAGGAGGAAAACAGTGAACTCAGAATTCCTGCACCACAAGCTTCAAAGGAAAATACAAGCTGGTTACAGGACATAGAGGAAATTAAGGAGCAGATAAAAGAAGTGGAGGAAAAATTGGGAAGAGAAATGAGAACAATGCAAGAAAATTATGAAATGAGAGTCAACAGCCTGACTGAGGAAAATAATACCTTAAAAAACAGACTGACTCAAATGGCAAAGGAGGCTCAAAAAGGCAATGAGGAGAAGAATGCCTTAAAAAGCTGAATTTGCCAGATGGAAAAAGAATCTCAAAAGCTCAATGAGGAGAATCATTGCTTCAGAATTAGATTGGAGCAAATGTAAGCTAACAACTTTATGAGAAATCAAGATGCTATTAAACAGATACAAACAAATGGAAGAATAGAAGGCAATGTGAAATATTTCATGGGAAAATCCAATGACCTGGAAAATAGATCCAGGAGAGACAATTTAAAAACTATTGGACTACTTGAAAGCCATGATCAAAGAAAGACCCTAGAAATCATCCTCTAGGAAGTTCTCAAAGAAAACTGCCCTGATGTTTTAGTACCAGAGGGCAAAATATAGGTTGAAAGAATCCACCGATCACCTCCTGAAAAAAAATCCCAAAAAGAACACTCCTAGGAATATTATAGCCCATTTCCAGAATTCCCAGATGAAGGAGAGAATATTACAAGCAGCCAGGAAGAAACAATTTGAATATTGTGGAAACACAATCAGGATAACCCAGGATCTGGCAGCTTCTACAATGAGGGTTTGAAGGGCTTGGAATATGATATTCTGGAGGGCAAAGGAGCTGGGATTAAAACCAAGAGTCACTTACCCAGCAAAACTGAGTATCATGTTTTAGGGGAAAATATGGTCATTCAGTGAATAGAGGACTTTCAAGCATTCTTGCTGAAAAAATCAGAGTTGAATAGAAAATTTGACATTCAGATACAAGAAGCAAGAGAAGTATGAGAAGGTAAACAGGGAAAAGAAATCATAAGGAACTTATTAAAGTTGAACTATTAACATTCCTACATGGAAAAACAATAATTGTAACTTATGAAACTTTTCTCTGTAGTTGAAGGGATTAGAAATATATATATATATATATATATATATGTTTATATATGTCTCTATAAATATATGTCTATATATGAGGGTATATGGCCATATGAATACATATGTGAATGTGTGTATATATATGTTTACAGGTATATACAGATAGAGGGCACAGGACCAATTTAATAGGAAGGGATGATACTTAAAAGGTGAAATTAAGAGGTGAGAGGAATATAATGAGAGGAGATGGGGAGAGACAGATTGGGGTAAATTATCTCATACAGAAGAGGCAAGGGAAAATGGTTACAATGGAGGGGAAGAATAAGAAGGTGAAAAGGAAAGGGTCAACCTTATTCCAATTGAATTTGGCTTGAGGAGGGAGTGAAATACTCATTAAATAGGGTATCTCACCCTCCAGGAGAGTAGGGGGGGGAAGGGAATGAGAGGGAGGATGATGAAAGGGAGGGCAGGCTGGGGGGGGGAGGGAAGGTGGAAGTACACACTTTCAAAAAGGGATGGGATCAAAGTAGAGAATAGAACAAGTGGGAGGTGGGATAGGAGGGTGGGAAATATAGTCAATCTTTTACAATATATATACTATGCTATTGTTTTGCATTAGCCACACATGTACAACTTATACTGAACTGCTTATCTTTCCAGTAAGGGTGGGTGACAAGGGTGGAAGGGAATGAATCTGGAATTGAAAGTTTTAAAGTCAAATATTCAAACATATGTGTATATGTTTGTATGTATATATAAATACTATTATTAATAATATCTTACATGTAATTGCGAAATAAGATATACAGGCAGTGAGGCATAGAGACCCACTGGTAAAGCCGAAAGGGGTATGGGAGAAAATATGGGAGAGAATCGATTGGAGGAGGGGATATCCTGTGGGACTGCTATTTTGGGGCGGTGGACAGGAGAAAAATGGGGAGAAACTTTGTAACTCAAAATCTGGCAGAAACGAATGATGTGATTCAGCAATTAATAAAGCATTAAAAAAAAAGATAATGCCTATTTTCCAGGACTTTGGAATTATTCAATGTTCTCTCTTAATTTTTGAAGGTTTTATCAGGGAGGACATCCACAATGTTCATGCCTACATTCTTGTTAGTAGCATTGGTCTATTTCATTGTCTTAATCTGTAGGTTCTGTGGCTTTTATTTCTGTTACCTGAAGTACATTGTTTTTTGAAGATCATAAAAAGTGGGTGGATAAAGACCCCCAGGTTTTTCCATGATTGGCATATTGTAGAAGTAGAAGATGTAAAGTGTAGATTTGGAGAGGAAGAGTTTATGGCAGACATTTGGCAATGTGATTTGAACCAGTTAAAATTTTATTAAAAAATTTATTAGAAAGGGTTTAAAGTTTAAATTTAAGGAGTGAGGGAAATTAGTCTTCGAGTTACCCGACAGGTACAGCATTTTGGTTCATGCAATTTTACCTGCCTTCAGTGTCCTTCCCTTCTCTCCTCTTGCCTACAAAGATTTCAAGAACTAGATCATATCCTCTCTCCTATTGAATGTCATTTATGAACTCCTTGGCTTAAAGGGACACATTTCTTCTCTAATCTCCTAGAACTCTTATTGCATAATAAAAATAATAAATAATTTGAGTAATCTTGTGTTGCACGAATGTTTTCTCTTTTTCCTTCAATCTTATATTATTCAAATGGCTTCATATTTATTTCTAGTCATTGTCAACTAGACTATGAGTTCTTTGAAAACATGGTATGTGTGTTCTAATAATTTATGCTTTCAATGTGACTTATTTGTTGCCTTGCAAAAAAGCAGGTTTATAACTTATATTGATTTGGTTTTAAATAATAAAACATAGATATGTCTCTTATCACAAAAGAGGAAAGATGTCTACTTTCCCCAAATAGCATGCTAAAAATATTAAAAATTAAAATTCAAGACAAAATTTCCTTGGAAGAAAAGGTCAGTTTATTTCAGTAAGTCATAGGACTTTTGAATTTGGATGGAGACTAACATAAAAGTTAAATAGACCAACACTTTATTTTAGAGATAAAGGAACTAAGTCCCAGAAAATTAAAGATATTTACTCAAGGAGACAAAGGCTATACATTCAGGTCCTTTGATTCTACCAATCCAGTTCTTATTCTCCTACATAAACTTGGCATCTTCCAATATCTTCAATATATTTGCTTTTGCCATCCAATGATGATAAAAACAAGCACCTTCCCTTCTCTACCTATTAAAAAATAAAATTTAAAATTTTATCACCTTGAGCTGTCTCTTTAAGTAAACTTCTTTTTCATGCCCATTGCATTTTTTTTAATTTTTTAATCACTCTTTCCTCCTTATAGGCTTGTATTCAAAAGGCTGAATCCAATCAGCACTGGCATTAGCCTTGTCTCTAACTTTTACTCCTTTCCATCCTTTCTTAATACTTTGGCACACGTCTACTTATGTACTATATTATCCTACCTTTTTTTCTTAGATTTTCTCCCAGTGTGACATTTTATGAGAGTTCACACACACACACACACACACACACAATAATAACCCTGATTAGGGCTGGTTAGATGACTCTGGGGATTGGTAATCACTAGAAAATTGGTAATCATTGCAAATCACACTAAAAAAAATGTTACTCTTAAACAAGTTGATTAGGAGCCACAGGAATTCATGGGGCAACTTCCCTAATGAATGAGGTTCACCTTCCTTCTCGGGTCAACAAAAACTGAGATGCTACAGGCAACAGCCACATCTGGATGATTAAAAGACTGACTCTGGAGATAGATGTGTCCCTGCTGAGTCCTCTCACTCAGAGACATAAACCGTGCAAATGACAGCCTGACCTAAAAGGGCTCCAGAGGGGTATGAGAGAAATAGAGGATTAAGGAATATTCCTTTTGGAGGATGGGGAGGGGGGTGGTGGTGGTGAGAGAGGTAGTTACAACATTTAACACTATGACTTCAGATTATTTAAAATGTGTGGTAAAATCTCACTAATTCAGTTTTCACAAGTTCAAATTTGTGGTAATTCAGAGAAGAACTTGATTGGTTTTCTTTCTTTTAAGTAAGTCTTTTCTTCCTAAATAGCACAAATCCATAGGATAAAAGTGAATTCAAAGGGCAGGTTTTAAAAAGGGAATAAAGTGGTTTCAAGCATTTCAGAAGCAACATTCATATGCTTATTTGGTACATTAGTTATTGTTCATTTAATCCAATCAATTGTTTGACTCTTCACCTACATAATTCTTAATTGCAATCTGTGCCCATGTTAAAAATTGATCTAAGTCTGACTTAATAAGGGACATTGTGTTCTACATGTCCGTTAGCAAGTAGAGAAGGTGATATGATAACTGCTTTCAAGAATTTTAATTTTTTGCATCTCTTCCTATACGCATATTGCTATATATGAAGGTTGGGAAAATCCTTCAGCTATTCTGATTGGTTTCGCTTCTAATTAGTATTATGATTCAGGGGTGGCTAGGTGGCACAGTGAATAGAGCACTGGCCCTGTAGTCAGGAGGACCTGAGTTCAATTCAGCCTCAGACACCTGACACGCTTACTAGCCATGTGACTTTGGAAAAGTCACTTAACGCCAATTGCCCTCCAAAAAAAAAAAAAGTGGGGGCGGCCAGGTGGCTCAGAGAGTAAGAACGCTGGCTCCAGTGTCGGGATGACCTGGGGATCAAATCTGGACTCAGATACTTAGCACCACACCCAGAAATAACTGGCCGTGTAACCTTGAGCAAGTTAGTTAACCCTGATTGCTTTAAAAAAAAAAAAAGTATAATGCGATTCACTGTGTAACTGTGCCCTCACTGCTACTAAGTATAAGTAATCCTATCATAACTTTCTCATCAACTCACTAGCCCATGTCTTCTAAACCTTGTCACCTTTCTTCATATATCCTGTGGTTCCCCCTCTTCCTACTTTCTAAGCTGAGAAGCTTGGCCCATATTGTAAAAAAAAAAAATATGAGGTCATTTGCTATGATTTCCCTCTTCTCCTGTATTCTTTGTCTCATACAACTCATATGCATTCCTTTACTGTCTCTTTAACCCCCACTTCATGCCAAAAGAAAGCTCTACTCCTCAGTCAGGCTAATTCCCCTACCATCTCAAGTAAGTCTATTCCACACCATCTCTTCTACCAAATTTATCCCTTATTTATCCACACTCTATCATTTATTTGAATCTCCCTCACTCCACTTGCTCCTTCTCTGTTGCATACGAATATACCCATTTTCCCCATCCTCAAAAAAAAAAAAACCTTGTTTGAACCTTCCGTCCCTGTGAAGTATTTTTCCTATGTCTCTTCTGTCCTTTGTGGCTAAATTCCTTGAGAAGTCCATCTTCAATAGGTGCCTTCACTTTCTCTCCTCCCACTCTCTTTGTAAACCCTTACAATCCAGTTTCTGAACTCATCATTCCACCAATATTGTTCCCTCCAAAGTTATCGATGATATCTTAATTGTCAAATTCAATGAACTTTCTTCAGGCCCCATTCTCCCTGAACTCTCTGCAGCTTTTGACACTGCTATGAAGCTCTCTTCCTTTACAATCTTTTCTCTTTAAGTTTTCAGGACATCATTCCTGTATGTCTTTATTTCTATCTGACTACCCTTCAGCCTCCTTTGCTAGATGCTCATCCAGATGTCCCACAGGATTCTATCATTTGTCTTCTTCTCCCTGTGTATTACTTCATTTAGTTATTTCATTAACTCCCAATGATTTAATTACCATCTTTATGCTGAGAATTGTCAAATCTACCTCTTCTTCCTCAATCTTTCTGCTGTTCCCTAATCTTGCATTTCCAACTGCCTTTCAGATATCTCAAACTAGATGCCTAACAGATATCTTAAACTCAATATGTCCAAAACTGAGTTCATTATACTCCCTCCTAAAAGATCCCTAACTCCTACCTTCCCTATCACTGTGGAGGGCAATACCATGCTTTCATCCTTCAGGATTGCAACCTAAGTATCATTTTTAGTTCTTCATTATATCACACTCCCCATACCCAATTTATTGCCAAATCCTGTCAATTTTACCTTTAAAAATGCCCTGAATATGCCTTCTCTCTTTGACACTGCCACATCTCTGGTCCAGGCCTTCATCACCTCATACCTTCAATATTGCAGTAGTGTACTAATTGATCTGTCTGCCTCAAGTCTTTTCCCACTGCATTCTAGCCTCTATCTGTAAAAGTGATTATGCTAAATCTCAGGTCTTGCCATATTCTACTCCTGCCACCCCACTAAATAAATTTCAGTAACTTCCTATTACTTCCATAATCAAACAATTCTTCTGTTTGGTATTCAAAGCCCTTCATAATATAGTCACTTACCTGTTCAGTATTCCTGCACTTTTTTCCACCCTATGAATTTTTTAATCCAGTGCCATTGACCTGATTGATAGTCCATGGATTAGATATTCCATTTGTTGACTGTGTGTACTTTCTTTGAATTCCCTCCATATCTGAAATGTTTTCCCTTAGTATCTCTGCCTACTGCCTGCCCAGGCTTTTTATTGTCTAAGCTAAAAGCCCATCCTTTATAGGAAGCCCTTCTTAAAGCCTCTGAAACTTAGTGTCTTTCTTCTGTTAATGTTTTTTTTTTTAATCTTGTATGTAGCATATATATATATATATATATATATATATATATATATATATATATATA
>NW_027185809.1:43615429-43649533 GCF_028583685.1 Petaurus breviceps papuanus
TATATATATATATATATATATATATATATATATATATATATATATATTTGTTTCCTTTTCATCTTTCTTCTTAGATTGTGACTTCCTTGAAGTCAAGGACCATCTTTAGGCTCTTTTTGTATCCTTACTACTTAGCACTGTGCCTTGTACATAGTAGGTACTTTATAAGTCATTATTGACGGACTCATCTGAGAAAAGGTATTGTATTTATTCTCTCTTGGAAGAAAGAACTATTTTCAGTAAATTTAAGTTGCAAAAGAAGCAGATTTGAATTTGTTATAAAAAAAATTGTTCAAAGTGTTAGAACTAGAAGACCTCCCAAAAGAGGCTGCATACCTACTTTTTGGGTAACTGTACTTAAGAATCTTTTTTTGCTAAACAGACTAGTTGGAAAATAAGGTCTTATTCAACCTTTAAATTTATAGATTCCTTTTTATTTCTTTTTCTTCACAAGGTAGATACCTTTGGGGGAAAAAAAGCTTCTATTTTGTTCCCTTGTTTTGTTAAGAGAAACATTCATTAAAAAGACAGAATATCAATTTGTCAATCCCATGATATTCCTCTAGAAAAATCCCTTTTCTCTTGGATAGTGTGATTTTTTAAAATCAATTTCCTCTTTTTTCTCCTTAGAGGATATTATTTCAGTATTTCCACCTCAGAATATTTGTTCCATCATCTTTGTTGTCACAGGGGCAATAACAGACTGTTCTGTTCGATCAGACACTTTTTCTTTTCATTGATACCTAAAAATAATGGCATAACATCATGTAACAATGACTAACAAAACCCCCAAAAGCTAATCAAAACCTCAAAAAAAGCACTTAAAAGTTTCTTCCAGGAACCCGGTTTTGCAATGAGTAAGACTTTGATATGAATTAGAAAGCATATATTCACAATATCATATATTTCCATTGTAATTGAATTGGTATAAGAATTACCAAATGTACTTTAGTTAAGAGTTAAACCCCCCCCCACACCAGAGCCTAGATTCTTTCCTGAACCAGTTTCTATCTGCTTCTCACTCCCTTCCAGTATGGCTTGTTCTAGTTCTTCAGATGTGTAACCTCATCACACTGACCAAAAGGCATAGGGAAAGTTTGCATAATTTTCTTTAGCTTTTCTTTGATGTTAATTTAGCACTGAACTTGAATATTCTCCTTTAAGATAGCAAATCTATGAGGGTCAAATAACTTGGAATTATTTCTAAAGGAAACAACTTAGTCCTTGAAGTTTTTCTGCATTTCATTTTCCTTATCAAAATTCCTACATTAATTTCATTCTTTTGGTCCTTTTTTTAGTAGTATCAAAACTTCTGACATACTTGTAAATCAGGGTTTTCTTCTTATTTAGAGAGAATGTCCCATAATAGAAAGAGTATTGGATACTGGATGATCCTGAGCTAGCTGTTGTGGCTATGAACATAAGTTAATCTCTCTGAAACTCAGTTTCCTCATCTGGATAAGGAGGGGAAAACTTCCTGTAGTGGTTAAAATAAATTTTAGAATTTTTTGTTGCTGAAATGAGATAACCTATAGAAAATATGTTCTGTAAAGTGCTAAGGAAATGTCAGTTCTTTATCATCATCATCATCATCATCATCAACATCATCATTACTGATGTTAGAGGATCGGGGGCTATGAGAGAAATGCCTAAAAGTCCTTTGTTCAGTGTATGTAGTGTTTGCATACCTGTTTGAATATGCAATGCCTGTTTGGCACAGTGAATAGAGAACCAGACCTGGAGTCAGGAGGACCTGAGTTCAAATCCAGCCTCAGACACTTAACACAAAAACTAGACATGTGACTTTGGGCAAGTCACTTAACCCCAGTTGCCCTGCAAAAAGCAAATGTGTGTGTGTGGGTGTGGGTGGGTGTGGGTGTGAGTAGAGACTAAGAAGACAGAATAATGGTGAAGTTTTGAGTGAAATTATAAAGAAAACAGATAAAGAGGATGATCAAAAATTTTCATGGAGAACTATGTAACTCTTGCAAAGTTGTTAAATATAAAGAAAATTTCATGAAGTCATGTGTGAAGAGATTTTTCTTCAGAGATTTCATTGAAGCATAGAGAAAGATATTGAAGAAAATTTTCTTTAGAGGACTATTTTAATCATTCTCTTCTGAAAAGGATGAAGAAAGTTTTTGAGAAGTGACGGCTGGCCATTTAGAGATAACTGAATGGTAGTATGACTGTGGTGTAATAAGTGAGGAGTCAATAAGTGAAGGGGAGATGACTTTGACTGATATTTCTCCCAGCTGTAATGGTAACAGGGATTTGAAGATCTTCTCTGCCCCTTAATAAGTCTAAGGGAATTTGAAGGCCTTCCCTGCTTTGAAGATATAACTTTCCCCTTAATCGGCTGAATGTAATCACATGGAGCCTGTGGTGGGAGGAGTTTGCTGAAGGGTGGAAAAGAACCCACAGGAAGCTGGGAGTCACAGAAGCTAGAAGGTGGGAGAGAGATGACACACCCCAGGAAAACAGTTGGGCTTGTGAGTAAATTTTGGTTTGTGGGAAGGCAAAAAAAGATGCTGTGGTTCTCTGTGCCGTTATGGCTTTTGAACTTCTTTGCTACTGTGATGGAATCAGCTTACTGGTTTTGGGTAGCCTAGTGGGTAGAGTGCTGTCCTCAAAACCAGGAAGATTACAGTTCAAGTTTCACTCTACTACTATGTATATGACACTAGGCAAGTCACAAAATCTTTTTCAACTTCATTTTTTTTTAAATTGGGATAATAATAGCACATATTTCAGAGTGTTGTTATGAGTAATACTTGACAACATATACAAAGAACTTTATAAACAGTAAATACTACCTTTGTTATTTAGACATAAAGAGCTGGTTATGGGAAAGGAGGCTTCTTAGGTTTATTAAATAAGTAATATTTAATAAATAGGACTGGGGTTACAAGTGAGTGGATTAATAAGAATATGAAATTTCATCAATAAATAAGGCAATTTTCAAATATACCTACAGAACCTGGATGATGAGGATAAATAGAGTAATATATAATGAGTCAGGGCAGATTGTTGGTACAGTATATACAGTATTAGGTCTGAAGTCAGGAATACTCATCTTTCTGCGTTCAAATCTGGCATTAGAAACTTAATAGCTATGTGATCTGGGAAAGTTACTTAATTTTGCCTCAGTTACTTATCTGTAAAATGAGCTGGAGGAGAAAATGTCAAATCACTGCTGTATATTTGGCAAGAAAACCCTGAATGTGATCATGAAGAGTTGGATATGACTGAAATAACTGAAAATATGAGTCAAGTAGAAGGAGAAAGGGAGATCATCTCATATAAGATACAAGTAAGTTGTAAATGTCCTTTCTTAAATGTGTTTATAAAAGTTTCAGTTAAATTAATTTTTCAAAAAAATATGAAAATTTCCCTAAATAGAATTTAGCATTAGATAAATAACTGATTTAAAAATTTCCAAAAAAATATTTTCACATATTTTATCTATTCTAATTTTCATGGTAACGCTTTGAGGTCTTAACATACTTTGAGGCTTAAAAAGAGGGTATTAATTCCATTTTAAGTATGAGAAAATAGACTTGATGAGGTTATAGCATGCTCAAACTTAAATGACTCAACAAAATCAGGTTTTCTGACTAATAGAATAGTGATCTTTCCAATATACCATGTTCTCTCTCTCTCTGTCTCTCTGTCTCTCTGTCTCTCTCTGTCTGTCTGTCTGTCTGTCTGTCTGTCTCTTTGTCTCTCTCTCTCCATGTACACAAACATACACATACCTTATATCTATCCATATATATTTATTTTCTATTCAGCATCTGATTAAATCTTCAAACTTCAGAGAATCTCTTCTTCAAAATGAAAGGTCTATGGAGAATATATTTAACTCTGATCCTGTCAGTTTAAGGTTTCCATATTTTGAATTGATGAGCCTTTCTGGGCAACTTCTAGTTTTTCATCATTGTTCAACAGAGTAAAACAGTTCTGTCAATAGAGTAAAAGAATGCTATAAAACAATTCCAATTAAAATCTGTTGATGCTTCAAGGGAAGCTTTCTATCTTCCTTGTGGCAAAAATCAAGAGAAAGAATGACAAAATAATTTAGAAGTTATATAATCACAGTCATTCTCACTATGAATCCTTATGACTCGCCATTTCCAATCAGGAAGAGATCTTCTTCCATCTAATTTCTCCCTTCCAAAATTCCCTGAAAATTTAGGATTAGTATTTATGCACTGAAAAGTCCATATTGAATATCAACAATGAAACATTGATTACCTTGGCAATTCAATTCATAGCCCATTTATTAATCACCCATTGTGTGTAAAGTATTATTCAAAGCCATGAAGGAAATAAAAATGTAGAAATAAGACTAGTTTCTTCTTTTTATGGAGCTTAGAGTTTATTTGGTAGATAAGACACAAATTCATATATCTGTAATACATACTACTTACATACTAATGCATTATAGGCTCTCAGTATAAAATATCTAACGTCATAGGGCAGAATTATTATTTCTTGAGGATAGATGTATCATGGAAGACTTCAAAGAGAGGAAACTATTTAAATTGCACTTTAATAGATAAGTTGTAATTTAGTAGTTGGAGAAATCACTTCTAGGCTTAGGGAGAAAAATGCCTACATTTATAATAGCGATCTTTTCTTTTATGAAAGATGATTGACTTGGGGAGATTCAGAGTCTGTGACAAAGAGATCTGCCTGGTTTTGTTTGGCTACAAAGAGGATACACCTACTAGTAGAATCAATGAAGGTGAATAAATAGGAGATGAAGGAATAGTCACTTTTTAATGCACTAGTTTTGGTACGGATTAGAAAGGAATAAAAATAAAAATTAATGATGAAAAAGATTTTAATACTATTAATTTATTTATTTAGTTAATAATAAATAAATATTTTATAATTAATTAAATATAATTATGTAGCAATACATAATTATATATAAGTATAATTAATATAAATATTTAAATTATTTGATCATTTATTAATTTAATTTAAATCCATGACTTTAATAATATAATAAAGATGTTGTATTTAAACTAATTCAAGCCATCCCTATATGACAGTGTGATAAAAATATGACTGACTCACTTCATTCCAATTTGTACTATGTTATATGTATGCACACAGGCCAATGGGAAGAAACAAGGGGTAATTTGTTTTGTGAAAATATTACTGAATATCTACCCATCCTGGGAGCTTATTTTCTGCAAAGAAACATATACACATTAATAACCAATGGTAAACCATGTGAGTATTTTCTGATGGTTGTGGGTTTAATTGTTAAAAGAACTGAAATTTATTAAGTATGTAAATTGATATCTAATTACTTTGCATCAGCTCTCTTATTAAATGCCAATTAAGTATATTAACATTTCTTATACTTTTAATATATCAATAAGAATTTAACTGTACCTTTATTGCCATTGTAATTTTGAGTTAATTACATGGCTAGATGATTTATCTTTTGTATAATTATAAAGTCTTTGCCTCTCTTCTTTAAAATAATAAAAATAGTTTTTTTTTTTAATTTTGAAGATGATGGGTTCTCTAGAATTTGGTACCCTTCCAATCTTAGAACTAGTTTTTGGTCTGAAAACATTCATTTCCTCTTTTTAATTGAAAATGCATAATGATTCTGGTTCGTTGCTCACAATTAGGAGATTATATATTACTATAACATGCACCAATCAGAGTTATTTGTTTTTTTATGCCTATGTATGCAAGAAGGTATATTTTTCCTGGAAAATCAAATACATATTTAGTTAAAAATGATAATGGAACATGCCACTGAGAAGCAGCCCATTTAATTGCTTCCACAGTATCAAAGTCTCTGTTCCCTTTATATCTTCCCCAACACTTTTGCAATTTTATGTATTTTGCGAACACTTGATGAATAGATATGTCCCTTCACTCTCATCACACCTACATTTCTAGTTTAAAAGAAAATAACCATGTGATTTATTTTGCTTCTAACCACCCAAATCTACAATAAATTTGTGGACAGAATTGAGCCTGACTTGTTTATTGCATGAGACCTAGTTATATCAAATGAGTCAAGAACAAGGGGAAACTTCACATCAATTCTCTTAAAATTGTATAGATCTCATAGGCTCTCTGTTCTAACCACCTCATTTTTAAAATGAGAAAATGAGCCTCAGTGTTGAAGGTCACATGGGTAATATTAACTTACATTCATATACCTTTCCAAGAAATTTGTAAAGTACTTTACATAAAGAAGCTTATTTGACCCCATGAAAATTTTCTAATGTATATAATATAGGAATCATAAAGCCATTCTGCAGGTGAAGAAACTTTGGCTCAGACAGGTTAAGTGAAATGTCCAGTCATAAAATGTATAAGTATCAGAGATGAATGGGTTTTGTCTAAGATAAACTTAGACCTTGGAAAGACCTTAAGTTAAAAATGTCAAGGTTTGAGTGCCACCTTGGTGGCACAGTGAATAGAGCACTGGCCCTGGAGTCAGGAGGACCTGAGTTCAAATTCAGCCTCAAACACTTAACAATTACTAGCCATGTGACCTTGGGCAAGTCACTTAACCCCAATTGCCCCTCCAAAAAAAAGCAAAAGAAAATGTCAAGGTTTCCCTCTGCATCCAGGGCCATCACCAGTTGTTGTGACATATGTCTTGCTACTGAACCTCATGACTCTGGAGGAGAGAGTGAGACTAATGACTTTGCATAGTACTTCCTGACTTAAATCCAATTCATTGTCAAGTCAAGACATCACCCTCTTAATGTCATTCGTCTTCTTAGACAATGGACAAACAACAATATCAGAGATATGATTTGAACATGTTATCCTAACTCTCAGTCCAGTGAATAGTCCAGTACTATTCTCTATGGCAAACAGAGAAACAGAGTTAGGATAAAACCAGACATCCTCTGACTTCACTTTTTTTTTCTTTCCAGTAAGCCATGCCACTTCTCAAACTGAGGCCACCAACAGAACAATCATCCCCAAGTTATGCATATCATCCATAGTCAGGGAGATGTTACACCTAGACCCCCACCTTGATCATAAGAGCAAGGATTTCTAAGGCTCTGAATTATTGACATTGAATACACAGGGGAAAAAAAATAGGCCACTCTAGGAGCAAAAACTGGGGAGAAACTAGAAGTGACCTAAGATCATGCATTCTAACTGTCTCATTTTACAGATAAGGAGATAGAGACACAAAGTGGGGAAATGACTTGCTCAGGGCCACTTGTGTAATAAGTAACAGAATAAGGAATCAAACAAGTTTTATAATTCTATACATATTACTGGTCACTAACCATGCTTTCTCCTTCATTTACATTTGAAGGACAGATAAAGGTAGCTCAATCAAAAGTTCTTTTATTATTAAATCAAGTATCATCATGTGTTATTTATAAATACATGTACTTTGGCAACATTAGGTATTTTACAGCAACAATGAAAATCATTTGATAAAATAATTTCTGTTTAAAAGAATGTTTATAGGTCAAGGGTGAGCATATTAGTGGAAAAAGGATGCTTGGTGTTATCAAATCAAAATTATTTTGGACAATGATAATAGAATATATTCATTTAATATTATTGTGGATAGGATAAAAATTAATCAGAAACACTGATTTAGATGTCCTTACTTCACTTACTCAGGAAATGTATTTTGGTGCCACATAGTGACAGGTTATATTATAGTCTAAAATTTTTGTTCGCAAACTTTCTGGTCCTTATTATAATTATTGGTAAAACAGTATAGGAGTTGTGAGGGAGATGGAACTGTTATGAGGAGGAGTGATGCTACATTTGAACATTTCTTAGATCTATTCACACTCTAAACCCTAGGATATTATTAGAGTTTTGCTCTCACTTTAATACTTAGAGTTGAAATAATTCTTCAATGTTCCTGGTTGTGAATGGCGTGAGGGGAAGAATTTGGTTACATAGTATCTAAATTAAGTGAGATAAAACAAATTTTTGTCCTCCTCTGCTGAAGATGGGTTTCCCTCCTAGACAATTAATGGCTATTCCCTTCTGACATTTGATCATTATTTCTTTCCCAATCTGTTCTTGCTCAAGTCTTCTATAAAATGTTAAATAAAGCTTCCCATAAAGTTATCAGGTGTCAAAGACAATAATAAAAACTGCTGTTAACAAAATAACTTTAATGAAATAGGGTGAAATCTGAAGGCCTCTTACAGATGCTTCTAGTTAAAAATGTTTCCTCTGATTTGCAGTTATTTATAGTACTGTTAATGATGGAATTCATTCTGAAATAAATGTCTTTCTGTTTGCAGTTATTTATGGGGCCAACGAGCATATTAGCACCTCATTCATTGAGTTCTATAAGGTAGTGTGAGGCCTAGGTTGATTGGGAGTCAATATGGAATTCAGTGATGGGATTTCCCCTGCATCTTCACAATAGGCTAGTTGTTCGACTCTGTTACTGACTGATAAAGGTAAAAAGATATTGCCACTAAAGACTGAACTAGGTTTATGGAAATTGGTTTAATGATTCCAGTGTGGCTCCACAAAGGCAGCATTATACAATGAAGATTATGATTCCTTCCATTCATCTGAACAATGAAAATAAAATTGTTTCTATCTGAGAAAAAATCTGCATTTTTCAATGAAATCATTTACCCCTCTCTACTTCTCTCTTAAGGTCAAATATAATAAAACTGTCATTGGACTTCAACAGTGTTTTATTTCTGGAGTTAAATTAAATGGAACAAACATTTATTACTACCAACTTCAAGGTAGGTTTCCTCAAAGTAGTACTGTAACACAGTGTGTGGCCCTGTATATTATGGAACATAAATAAAAGTTATGATCAAAGAAATGCATAAGGAAAAAAAAAAGTTGGCTGTTTTTTCTAGGGGGAAGGATAGATATTGTATTGAACCTCCATTAGCATCCTCATTATATCAAAAGAGTGCAAGAAAGACCATTGTGTTGCATAGATTCCATATGGTGAACTGATAAGAGGTCATGGAAAAGAATAACTTGGGATAGTGAGATTCAGATAAAATGCAAGCTTCTTTCATGAAAGGAATATACACACTAATGTAATTGAAATAAAATATTGAATATTTAAGTGTGTACAAATATTTGCTAGGTGCTAGGGATACAAAGACAAAAACTTAATAGTTCCCATCTTCAAGGAGTTTTTGAATCCATTCTCAAATGACACAAAAAATTATGATTCTTCCTATAACACAAATATTCTGTCTGCATGAACACCTCTGCTTTGGCTACCCTCAAGGAGAACATTCTTTCACTAATTTTCAAGTTGATTTTATTTTAATGCAACTGGGTCCTTCTAGTATAAAATGACCCCGAATCTCCCCTCTAATAGTTCTATTTTCTTTGTAATAATACTAACAATTTATTAAATAGCTTTTTAATTCAATCCAATATTTGTTTAATCACATCAGGATATCATGTCAACCTCTTATGGATCAAATTCTTACCTCACACTGGTGAAATATAGACTGAAGTGTTTGAGACTGAATTCACTGGTTATTTTGAAACCATGGATAAATGTAATTGTTCCTACAATGCCTTGGTCGCCTCTAGGCAAGATAAATGTAGCAGAAAGATCATAGAGAAGGTTGTGGTTGACTATGTTAAAAGGTCTAAAATCAAAGCTGAATGGGATAAACATAAGTAAACCAACTACCACTTACAAATCAGTCTAAAGTATACCTTATGGAATGTTAAAATGGAAAATAACTAAATAGAAACTAACAAATTTGACAAATATTCTAAGAAAATCATACAATATAAATAAACCTAGGACTTATTCTTAAGGAAGTTATAGAAAGTGGTACTTTCTTGCAAGCAAAATAAAACAAACCTAAAAAAAATAAAACAGAAGACAATTTATAAATGTTAATTACATGAAAAACAAGTTTAAAACTTTCAAAATTGTTTCTGGAACCTAAAGTCATCATTCCACTAAACAGTTGAAACATTTACCTCATTGAATAGTCATATATAACAGAAAGTGGCTAATATTCAGATAGAGTTCATGAAATGAATAAGATCCAAGAGTTGAATTTACAGACTTCATGTGGGCAAATTCCTCACAAACTGAGCGAATAAAATGTGGACATCAAATACATGGTTGTGATTAAATATTTTTTGAGAAAACAGTGACTTTTCAAAAGCAATTCAGGATTAGATGAATGTTACACAAATTACATAGAGCTATAATGAAAGAGCTTAGAATTGGCAATTAATGTGAATTATGCAAGGAAATAGTAGAAACTTTACATAATATCACCACAATTGGTAAAATACTTTGAATATACTAAATACTTAACAACATGTGACCTGTTGTTTTGAATCACATACCTGAAGCTTGATATTGTTCATGGAACAACAGATTATAGATCATTATAAGATACGGAAGAATTCAAACTACAAACCATAATGGAGCTAGACCATTATATGAAGATTTGTCTGTGGCCCATAATTACTGTATATAACATTGATTGATAAGAACTTCAGAATAGTGTCCTTAAGAGATATCATCATGCCAAATACTCATAATCTCCACGTTGCCTACAATAAAAAGGTTTCAAAATATTGTGACTTAGAAGAAAATAATAAATATCTTGGCATAGCAAAATCATGTTGATATCATCCCTCTTGCCCAGACTGCTATTGAAGGTACACCCAGAATGCTTTCACTAAACCTTAAGGAGTAAATTTCTACTACAATATGTCTATTGAGCAAGAAAAAGGTTATTTTTCTTAACCTCTGCATTTGTCCATAGAACATTAAATACATAAGAATAATAGCAAGATAGAAATGAGTCCAATACTCTTTCTACTTGGAGTCATCAGGAAAAATAATTAAAATCATTAAGACCAGCCTTATTTACTCTTAACCTTTTTATTTTTATTTATTTATTGGCCATTAGATTAATGGCAGTTATGTCCCATTAAATGTCTGGCAAAAAGGCTTTTATAGAACCATCATTCCTCAAACAACAAATGTCCAAAAGGAAATTAACAATTTTTAAAGAACTAGAAGTCACCAAACATCACCTAAGATATTTAAAATTATTAATGAAAAGAGAACAGCAAATTAAAGCAATTATGGCATTCCCATTGTATTAGTAATGATGAGAAAAAAATAGAAAAAAAAATCACTATTAGAGAATCTGTGGGAAAACAGGCAGACTTCTTTACTGTGAAATTGCATGTGAATATGTTGCATTAGTGTGCTGTAGGTTATGAAGATGTAGAAACATGAAACACTTTATATGATAAGATAAAGAAAGCAGGGACAATAGAGCGATACACACAATGACTATGAAATAAATCAAGGCAATTTGAGGAGCAGAAAAATTCTGGTTAATATAATCTAAATTATTCATACAATATTATCAAAGTAAAAGGCCATAACCTTTCTTTCTGTTAAAATTTAGGAAATTCTTTCCAGGAATTGCATTTTTGTAATGGGATTTCTATGGGTGTTCCTTGAAAGTATATCATTTTAAGTATTTTATTCCAAAAATAATACATATGATATCAAAAATAATTTTCAAAAAGGGACTCATATCTTTGTAATATTCCATGTAATATAAAGTTTCTATTCTGAAGTAAATCTCATTCTATCTTGTTTTTGAGACAGTGAGGGAATATGTTTTGTTTTCATCAATACACTCATCAACATCCATACAGTAAACTATAAAATATTTGATCAGTAACTGAACATTTTTTGTGGGCAGGGGGAGGCAGCAGGTGTCAGGAAGGACACAAATGATTAAATTATTCTTATTATGTCTTATCTCCACAAATTTTTTCCCAAATTATTTATGTATTTTTATTTTTCCACATTCATTTCCACAAGATTTTGAGTTACAAAAGTTTCTCCTGGTCTTTCCCCTACCCCACCCTCAAATAGCGAGCCTATTGAATACTCCTTCCCCCAAATTGATCTTTCTTATATCTTCCCACACACACCCCCAACGTTCTAGTAGGGCAAGATGGCTTTCTATATCCCAGAGCCTGTATATCTTATTTCCTAGTTGCATGTAAAATTTTTTAAACTTTTTTTGTCTTTATTAATTTGTTTACTTTTAGTTTGCAAGATTCAATTCCACAATTCCTTGAGTTTCAAATTCCGCCCCCACCCTCCCTAGGAGAGCATACAATCAAGTATAGAATCTGCAAATACTTTCACATTAGACAATAGTCATGGTATAAAGATGGATTGTATCAGATGGAATGAAAAATGGGACAGAAGAAACAAAACCAAACAAGAAAAAGTAAAGGATCTGGTAGTTTGTTTCAATCTGGATTCAAACTCAGTTCTTTATAGTTCTTTCTCTGGATGTAGACATCTCTCTCCATCAGGCGTCTTTTGGGATTGACATATAACACTGCATTGCTGAGAAGAGTCCAGTCTATCAAAGTTGGTCATCACAAATATGTTGTGTCTGTAATTGTGTACAAATTTATCCTGGCTCTACTCTTCTCACTCAGCACCAGTTCATATAAGACGCTCCAGGTAAATATGAAGTCTATCTGTTCCTCATTTCTTATAGCACAATAGTATTCCATTACATGCATATACTATAACTTGTTCAGCCATTCCCCAGTTGATGGGCACCCCCTTAATTTCCAATTCCTTGTCACCCCAAAAAGAGCTGCTATAAATGTTTTTGTACCTATGGGTCTTCCTCCTGCTTCTATGATGTCTTTGTGATATGACCCTAGAAGTGGTATTGCTGGGTCAAAGGGTATGAAATTATTTATAGCCCTTTGGGGATAATTCCAGATTGCTCTCCAGAAAGGTTGGATCAGTTCATAACTCCACCATCAATGCATTAGTGTTCCAATTTGCCCACATCCTCTCCAGAATTTGTCATTTTCCTGTTTTTGTCATCTTAGCCAATCTGACCAGTGAGATGTGGCACCTCAGAGTTGTTTTCATTTGTATTTCTCTAATCAATAGTGATATAAAGCATTTTTTCATATGCTTATAGATATCTTTAATTTCTTCCTCTGAAAACTACATGTTCATATCCTTTCTCCATTTATCAATTGGGTAATGACTTGTATTCTTATAAATTTGACTCAGTTCTCTTTATATTTTAGAAATGTGTCCTTTTTCAGAGACATAGGTTGTAAAAATTCTTTCCCACTTTCCCACTTCCCTCTTAATCTTGGTTACATTGGCTTTGTACAGAAGCATTTCAATTTGATGTAATCACAATTATCCATTTTGCATTTTATAATGCTCTCTAATTCTTGTTTGGTCATAAAGTCTTCCCCTCTCCACAGATTTGACAGGTAAACTATTACTTGCTTTCCGAGATTGCTTACAGTATCAACACTTACGACTAGATCATGAACCCATTTAGACTTGATTTTGGTATATGGTATTGGATAATGGTCTATGCCCAGTTTCTACCATACTATATTCTAGTTTTCCTAGCAGTTTTTGTCAAATAGTGAGTTCTTATCACAAAAACTGGGGTCTTTGGGTTAATCAAACAATAGATTACAGTAGCTATTGAATGCTGCATCTCTTGTGCCCCATCTATTCCATTGATCCACTATTCCATTGCTCAGCAAGTACTAATTAGTTTTGATGACTGCTGCTTTATAATACAGATTAAAATCTGGTATACCTAGTCCACCTTCCCTAGCATTTATTTTCATTAATTACCTTGATATTCTGGACCATTTGTTCTTCCAAATGAATTTTGTTACTATTTTTCTAGCTCTATAAATAAGTTTTTTTTGTAAATTGATTGGTATGATACTAAATACATAATTTATTTTAGGGAAAATTTTCATTTTTATTCTATTTGCTCAACCCAGCCACGAGCAATTAATATTTTTCCAATTAGGTAGATCTCATTTTATTTGTGAGAAAAGTGTTTTGTAGTTGTGATCATATAGGTCCTGGGTTTGTTTTGTCAGGAAGATTCCCAAATATTTTATAATGTCTACAGTAACTTTAAATGGGATTTCTCTTTCTATCTCTTCCTGTTGGATTTCATTAGAAATGTACAAGAATGCCAAGGATTTATGTGGGTTTATGTTATATCCTGCAACTTTGCCAAAAGTTATTATTTATTGACAATAATTATTTTTGACATTATATTATTTTATTATATAAAATATATTATTATATAAATATATTAGTTTATAAAATTATATTTTATAATTTATTGACAACAATTGTTTATTGTCTCAAGTATTTTTTTATTTGATTCTCTAGGATTCTCTTAGTGTATATATATATCATATCATATCATATCATATCATATCATATCATATCATATCATATCATCTGCAAAGAGTGATAGCTTGGTCTCTTTGCCTAATTTGATTCATTTAATTTCTTTTTCTCCTCTAAGTGCTACTGCTAACATTTCTAGTAACAGATTGAATAAGTGGGGTGATAATGGACACACTTGTTTCACCCCTGATCTTATGGGGAATGCTTCTAGCTTCTCCCCATTATATATACTTGCTAATGGTTTTAAAATGATGCTACCTTTTATTTTCAGGAAGGCTCCATTTACTCATATACTTTCTAGTGTTTTTAAGAGGAAAGCATGTTGTATTCTGTCAAAAGCCTTTTCTGCATCTATTGAGGTAATCATGTGTTTTCTGCTAGCTTTATTTTTGATATGTTCAATTATACTGATGGTTTTCCTAATATTAAACCATCCTTGCATTCCTGGAATAAATCTTACCTGATCAAAGTGTATTATTCTTGTGATCAGTTGCTGTTGTCATTTTGCTAATATTTTATTTAAAAATTTTGCATCCGTATTCATGAGAGAGATTGGTCTATAATTTTCTTTCTCTGTTTTATCTCTCCCTGATTTATATATCAGTACCATATTTGTGTCATCAAAAGAATTTGTTAGGACTCCTTCACTAATTTTTCCAAATAGTTTGTACAGTATCGGAATCAATTTTTCTTTAAATGTTTGACATAATTCACTAGTAAATCCATCTGGCTCTGGAGAATTTTGCCTAGGGAGTTCACTGATAGCTTGTTTGATTTCTTTTTCTGAGATGGGGTTATTTAAGTAATGTATTTCCTCTTCAATTAATCTGTGCATCTTATATTTTTGTAAATATTCATCCATTTCCCTAAGATTGTCAAATTTATGTGCATATAATTAGGAAAAATAATTCATAATAATTGTTTTGATTTCCTCTTCACCGGAGGTAGATATACCCTTTTCATTTTTGATACTCAAAATTTGGTTTTCTTCATTCTTTTTTTATCATATTGACTAAGGGTCTAACAGTTTTATTGTTTCCCCCCCCCCACATAAAATGAGCTCTTAGTTTTATTTATTAATTCAACTGTTTTCTTAATTTCAATTTTCTTAATCTCTCCTTTGGTTTTCAGTATTTCTAATTTGGTACTTAATAGGGGATTTTCAATTTGTTTTCTTTTTTCTAGCTTTTTCAATTGCATTCCCAATTCACTGATCTCACTTTTCTCTAATTTATTCATGTATGCACTCAGGGATATAAAACTTCCCCTAAGAGTTGCCTTTGCTGCATCCCAAAAAATTTGGTATATTGTCTCATTATTGTCTTTCTCTTGAATGAAGTTACTAATTGTTTCTAAATTTCTTGTTTGACCCACTCATTCTTTAGGATTAAGTTGTTTAATTTCCAATTAGGTTTTAGTCTATCTTTCCATGGCCCTTTATTGCATATGATTTTATTGCATCATGATCTGAGGATGCATTTAATATTTCTGCCTTTCTGCACTGAATTGTGAGGATTTTATACTCTAGTACATGGTTGATTTTTGAGTATGTGCCATGAACCGCTGGTAAGAAAGTATATTCTTTTTTATCCCCATTCAGTTTTCTCCAGAGATCTGTCATATCTAAAATTCCTCTCTAAAATTCTATTCACCTCCTTAACATCTTTCTTGTTTATTTTGAGGTTAGATTTATCAATTTCAGAGAGGGGGAGATTAAAGTCTCTCACTAGTATAGTTTTGCTATCCATTTCTTCCTCAATAATTCCCTTAACTTCTCCTCTAGGAATTTGGACGCTATACCACATGGTGCATATATGTTAAGTAATGATATTGCTTCATTCTCGATGGTGCCTTTTAGCAGGATATAGTTTCCTTCCTTATCTCTTGTAATTAGATCTAATTTGATTTTGCTTTTTATGAGATAAGGACTGCTACCCCTGCTGTTTGTTTGTTTGTTTGTTTTACTTTAGCTGAAGCATAATATATTCTATTCAAGCCTTTTACTTTTACCCTGTGGGTATCCCTTTGTTTCAAATATGTTTCTTGTAGACAGCATATTGCATGATTGTGGTTTTTAATCCATTCTGCTATCTGCCTCTGTTCTATGGGAGAGTTTATCCCATTCGCATTCACAGTAATGATGACTATCTGTCTTTTCCCTCCATCCTATTCCCTCCCCTGCTTATGTTTTCATTTCTTCCTTCTCCCTTCCCCTCCTTAAGGGTTTTCCTTTTGACCACCACATACCTCAGTGTTCCCTCCCTGTGACCACCCCCTTCTTTACATACCCTCTCCCCTTACTACTATATCTCTCCCTTCTAATCCCCCATTACTCTCTTACTGCCTATAGGATACAATAGATTTTTATACTTATCAGAGTATGTTATTCTCCCTTTGACCCCAAACCAATGTGAGTAAATTTCATACAGTGCTCCTCTCCCTCCCTCCTTTCCCTATATTTAATGAGTTTTCATGTCTTTTTATGTTAGAATCTTAAACTTAACTGATTATGTTGATCCTTCTTTGAACCAGAACCAGTGAGAATAATGTTCAAATGATGTTCCTCTTCCTCTTTCCATCCCCTCTACTATAGTGTGTTTTTATCCCTCTTCTTATGGCATAATTTATCATTTTCTGTATCATCTTTTCCTTTTATCCCATTGTGGTCCCTTTGACACCCTTGATAAGGTTTTTTTTTTTTCATCATCAGATTAGTTCATTTATACCCACACCCTCTATCTCTGTACAATCTTTTTAAAGTCATGATTATCATATAAATTTCGATATTGACAGATATCAGCTTCTCATATAGGGATGTAAACATTTTGCTCTTATTGAATCCAAGGTTATGTGCTTGTGTGCATAAGTCTGCATGTGTGCATCTGTGTATGTCTGAGTGTGGGTTTTCCTTGTTTCCCTTTATGTCTTTCTTGAGTCTTGTAATTGGAGATCAAATTTTCCTTTGAGCTCTGGCTTTTTCATCAGGAAAGGCTGGAAGTCCCTTATTTCCTTAAAGGACCACCTCCTTGCCTGAAAGATTATGCTCAATTTTTCTGGGTAGTTAATCCTTGGTTGCAGTCCTAGCTCTTTTACCTTATGAAATATTAAATTCCAATTCCTCCAATCTTTTAATGTAGAAGTTGTTAGGTCCTGTGTAATCCTGACTGTAGTTCCACAACATTTGAATTGTTTCTTTTTGGCTGCTTACAGTATTTTCTCATTAAATCTTGTAATTCTGGAATTTGGCTACTATATTTCTTGGAGTTTTCAATTTGGCATCTCTTTAAGAAGGAGACTGATGAATTCTTTTGATAACTATTTTACTTTCTGATTCTCGGACTTCAGCAGTTTTCTTTGACAATCTCTTAAAGGATGTTGTCCAGGCTAGTTTTTTCATCATGGATTTTTGGGAGACCAATAATTCTTAACTTAATCTCTCCTGGATATGTTCTCCAGGTCAGTTGTTTTTCCAGTGAGATATTTTACACTTTCTGCCATTTTTTCAATCTTCATGTTTTGTTTGATTGACACTTGGTGCATCATAGAGTGCTGAGCTTCAATTTGACTGATTCTAATGTTTAGTGAATTATTATCTTTGGTTAGTTTTTGAAGGTCCTTTCTTAGGGAGGTATTTTCTTCAATTTGTTCACTAATTTTAATTTTTAAGGATTTGTTTTCTTTGGTTAGACTTTTTTCCCAATTTTTTCACTGTAGATTTAAATTTATCTTCTATCTCTCTAATTTGGGTTTTTAAATCTTGCTTGAGCTCCTCCAAGAATGCTTTTTGGGCTTAAGACCAGTTCATATTTCCTTCTGTGGTCTCAGGTTTGAGTATGGAGTCCATGTTGTCCTCTGTATTTGGTTGTTTTTGCTCACTATAATAAGCTCTAAAACATTTTCTTGCCTTCCCCTTCTCCTTCTCAGCTTCCTTCTTTCCCATTGTAATTTCCTATTTCCTAATTTCTCAGGATGGGAGCCAATGGCCTGGTTGTTGACTTTGTGTGCTCTAGCTTCTGGATATCTAAATTGAGGCCAAGGCCACGACTCTCAGTGTTTCCCCTGAGTTATGCTGAGCCTCACAAAGTAGTATGCGGGAGAGGGGTCGTCTGGCCACTTCTGATTTCTGCCTCTATGCCTCTGGGCTACAGCTTAGGCAGGCTTTGGTTGGTCAGGTATCATGGGGCTTTTGGGGACCCCTCCCCCTCTTCTCTTGAGACTCCTTGCTGCCTCAGTTACACCCTTTCTTAGTGACTCCTAAGCCTAAGGATATTTCCACTATTTCAAGATTTTACTCTGGGTGGGACGCTTATCTCTGGGTTGTCTAGGTCAGGAAGGGGGGATCAGAGCAGCCAGAGATTACTTTGCCATCCTGGCCCCTGGAAAATCAGGCAGGAGATTTTAAAACTTCCAGGCTAGGGGCTGTTAGGAGAAGCTGCTGTCTCTCGTTCAGGACCTGAGCTTTCTTTTACCCAGCTCCAATGGATCTTCCTGTCTTGTGGTGAGATGCTGCAAATCTCTCTTGGGGTGAGTGAGTCTGCTGCCTGGGGCTCCTTATCTCTCTGTTGTAGTCTGCTCTCTATTCTGAGCTGTTGCAATCCCCACGTGCTCCACACTACCCATGCCTGGACCCACGTGGGCACTTTCCAGGGCTGGATTCTGCCATGCTCTGTCTCCCAGTGGATTATGACACTCCAAAATCCATTCAGATTCACTTTTTAGGGTTTAGTGATGGGATTCATTGAGGATCTTCGAAAAGTTACTGCTTCTATTCAGCTATCTTGGCTCCACCCTCTAAACATTTTTTTAAAACTTTGAGTTCCTGATTTTTTCACTTTTTCTCTCCTCACCCACCAGCACTTGGAAGATAAGCAATTCAGTATAGTTTGTACACATGTAGTTACAAAAACCTTTTCCATCATAGTTATATTGTGAAAGACTAACTATAATTCCCTCCATCATATCCCTCCCCCCACTTATTCTATTTTCTCCTTTGACCCTGTCCCTTTTCAAAACTGTTGGCTTCTAACTACCCTCTCCCCCAATATCCCCTCCCCTCTATCATCCCCCCTCTTATCCCATTTCCCCCTATTTTCCTGTAGGATAAGATACCCAATTAAGGGTGTATGTTATTCCCTCCTTAAGAAAAATTGAATGAGAGTAAGGTTGACCCATTATCTTTCACCTTCCTGCTCATCCCCTTTATTGTAACAGTTTTCTCTTGCCTCTATTATAAGAGATAATTTACCCTAATCTGTCCCTCCTTTTCTCCTTCTCCCAATATATTCCTCTCTTACCTCTTAATTTTATCTTTCAAATATCATCCCTTTGTATTTAAGTCATCTTATGCACTCTGTCTAATTATACATGTACATCCATATCCACACACTCACATAAATATTTATAAATGCATACTTTTCCTCTACATACATGTATATTATCTATTTTATGTATATATACATATATATATACACATATATATTCCCTTCAACTCTCCTCATACTGAGAAAAGTTTCATAAGCTAACAATTATCGTTTTTCCATGTAGGAATGTAAATGGTTCAACTTTAATAAGTTCCTTATGATTTCTTTTTCCTATTTATTTTCTCATGCTTCTCTTGTTTCTTGTATTTGAAAATCAAACTTTCTGTTCAATTCTGGTTTTTTCATCAAAAATGCTTGAAAGTCTTCTTTTTCATCGAATGACCATATTTTTCCCTGACACATTATACTGAGTTTTGCTGGGTAGGTGAGTATTGGTTTTATTCCTAGCTTATTTGACCTCCAGAATACCATATGTCAAGCCCTTTGATCCCTTAACATAAAAGGTACTAGGTCTTGTGTTATCCTTATTATGTTCCCACAATACTCAAATTGTTTCTTCCTGACTGCTTGCAGTATTTTCTCCTTGATCTGAGAACTCTCAAATTTGGCTATTATGTTCCTAGGAGTTTTCTTTTGGTGATATTTTTCAACAGGCAATCAGTAAATTCTTTCAAGTTCCATTTTTCCCTCTAGTTCTAGAATATTGGGGCAATTTTGCTTGATAATTTCTTGAAAGATGGTATCTAAGCTCTTTTTTTGATCATGGCTTTCAGGTAGCCCATTAATTTTTTAAATTATCTCTCCTGGATCTATTTTTCATGTCAGTGGTTTTTTCAATGAGATAATTCACATTGCCTTCTATTTTCTCATTTGTTTGGATCTGTTTTAGAGTATCTTGATTTCTTATAAAGTCATTAGCTGCCATTGGCTCCCATCTAAATTGGAAGGAATTATTCTCTTCAATGTGCTTTTGTAATTCCTTTTCCACCTGGAAAATTCTGATTTTTAAGGCATTCTTCTCCTCATTGGCTTTTTGGGCCTCATTTGTCATTTGGGTTATAGTCTATTTTTTTAAGATGTCATTTTCTTCAGTATTTTTTGGGTCCACTTTAGCAGGATATTGACTAGCTTTTCATGATTTTCTTGCATCATTTTCATTTCTCTTTCCAATTTTTCCTACACTTCTCTCAGTTAATTTTCAAAGTCCTACTTGAGCTCTTCCGTGGTCTGTAAGCAGTTCATATTTTTCTTGGAAACTTGTGATGTGGGAGTTCTTACTTCATTGCCTTCCTCGTGTTGCATGCTTTGATCCTTTTCTTCCCCCAAAAAAGGATTCTATGGACTGTTTGTACTTCTTCTGCTTGCTCATATTGCCATCCAATTACTTGCCTTTTGAGTTCTTTGCCACAGTAGAACTCTGCTTCCAAAATGGGGAGAACTATGTCCCAAATCACAGGGTTTTTTGCAGCTACTGGAGCTATTAGGAGGGTGCCCTCCCTGCAGCCCTCACAAGCTCTGGAATAATGGCCACATGCTCCACAACTACCACCCAAGATCATGATCTGGATCCAAGCAGGTTAAACCAAGAGAGATTTCCTTCAGAATGTTTGCTTGGTCCCCCTATGGTCTGCTGGCCAGGATCTCTGGAAATAACCACCTGGCAGCAGCTGCAGCTGCCCTGCCTCCACCACTTTTTGCACTGGGGGTAGGGGCTAACCTGTGATTTTCTCCACCCTGGTTCCAACAGAATTCCTGACTGACATTTTACTTTCTATTTGGCATTTATAGGTTGAGAACTCTGGAAACCACCACAACTGCTAGTGATTCACTCTCTTGAAGTCTGCTCCAGCTGCTTCTGATCATGGCTGCCCTGGGGCTGGAAACACATGGTTCTGGAAAAACTGTGCTTTGCTCACAGCACTCAGTGATAGACCCTTCAGTTGGCCTGCCAAGCTGCCTTTAGCATGAGATTTGTTTCTCTCTGTCACTTTGTGGGTTCTGTAACTCTAAAATCTCTTTAGAGTCATTTTTTATATGTATTGGAGGTGATGGGAGCTGGAGCCATGTAGAGGTCTTATTTTTACTCTGCCGTCTTGGCTCTGTCCCTCTTTCATATCTCCATAATTTTTAAAAGTTTTCCCATGAAAAGCAGAGTCATTTTGCTAAGTTAATCATATGTGTGTGCATTTGTGTATTTAGGTGTGTGTACATCTTTAGCAAAAGTGTTTCCTCTTACATTGAGACTTCTGCAATAGCCTTTGTGTTACCTTCCCTGCCCTACACCTCTCCCCAATCCAGTCCATTCTCTAAACTGTGATAAATTAATCTTTCTAAGGCAGAGATCTAACCATGTCACTTCCAACTCCCATTCAGTTACTTCCTGTGATTCCCTATAACCTCAAGGATGAAATATAAAATTCTCTGTTTTACATTCAGATGTAAGAAAGAGACATTCTTTACAGTCTTATACATTACTACCCGAGATACTCTGTGATAGAATGAAATTGATCTCCTTACTATTCCCTACAAAAGCAACTTTATCTTTTGCCTCCAAGTATTTTCATTGGCTATTGCTATGCCTGGAATTCTCTCCCTCCCCATATCCACCTACTGGATTCCCTGAATTCCTGCAAAGTTCTCTCTAAAATATTATCTTCTGAAAGCTTTTCCTGATCCCCAGCAACACCACACCACTTCCTGATTAATGATATTTCCTTCCCCCTTTTGGTATTTCGAATTTGCCCTGTATAGTATATAGTTTGTAAGTACCTCACTATTCTCATGTTTTCTCTCCCATGAGCTCCTTGAAAGCATTGTTGTCTCATGACTTTTTTGTAGTTCTAGTACTTAGCCATTGCCTGGCACTTAACAAAGACACTATAAGTATTTGTTTTACTGACTGGTGACTACAATATAAAAATGCAATATTTGAGGTTTCCATATAATTGTAGTACCATTGTAGGTATTGCCTCTCAGATTGATCACTATTCCTTGGGGTTTCTAATGTTTTGGGTCTCCTAGACCTTTGTAGCAGCAGCACCCCAAGCGTCTTCAGGGTTTGCCGCCACCACAGGTTCTTGGATCTGCTTTGTTAAAGGAAAGCAACTCAAAATGGGTTAACAAGCTTACTTTAATCAGTCAGACATATATTGTTTACCTTGTTTGGGGGAAAAAGGTCAGCACCCAGAACTTCAAAGTATACAGGCAGAATTATCAAGACAGAAGCAGATTGAGTAGACAGATTTCCAAACTGTCCAACCATTTCATCCATACCAAATCAGCATCTGGGTTTTTCAAAGCTGGGGGGGCTCTGGACAACGGCTTCCCAGAATCCATATCAAATCACAGAACACTTCTCAAAGTGAGACCCCCCAAAAAAGCTACACATCAGGGCTTATATAGCCTTCTCCTGGCTCAGAGAATGTAACAACCTTATTGACTCACTGGCCAATCAAGAAGTATCTACTGAAAAACAAGCCTCCCACCCCAGGCTCCAGGTGCACTTTAGCCTAGGGGCAGGGAAGATCTTCCAAATCTGCATTCCCATTACAACCTTATAGAGGCTGTTCATGTGGAATCAATACACATGTTATAGATTGAATGAGGGAATTAGTCTTTATATCCTTTCCATATAAATCTTATTAATAAAACATTCAAAATATCTAAAAATTAATTTTAGGAAAATTCATACAGCTTATTCTGAAGTTGCTTTCCTCATACAGCTTTTTCATTGAGAAGGTAGAAATACATGACAGAGTCTAATGGAACAAAGTCTTCCCAAATCTGCACTTTTCTTTTTGGGGTATTTTCATTCGGTTCAAAAACCAATAGTTATCCTTGACAGAATTTTCAGGCTTCCATTTTAAGAAGGTTAAAAAACATCCTAAAGCTTTCTTTTTGAAACACAAAGAGGATATGTAGTAAGTAGCAAGGAAAACAAAGCAAATTTGAAAGCAGGAGAGTGTGTTCTGAGCTTAATCACTTCTCTGTAGAGAACCCAGGTGAGAAAATCTCAAAGAAATCCATCCTAACAAAAGAAGCCACTGTGAGAAGAGGAAGATGGTTGCCAGACAGTTAATGAACTTTTAAGAGGTGGGCTTATGTAAGATGACACAGTAAATGACTGAGGTCTTATCTTAGCCCCTTCTGATGTTCCCATTTCAATATTATTGAATGTCCTCAACTCTTCACTCATTTTTTGCTGTGCAAAAGAAAAAATCATATGAGGGTACAGAAAAAAACTTCCTTTAATGAAAACAATTTTGCCCTAAAGAATTCTCCATTTACAAGCAATACACTAGTGGATATTATATATCTTCATTCAGTAAGCCATATTTTGAGTGGTCTCAAGCTCAGATAACTTCATGTGGTCACATGCGATTTAATATATTTTCCTATTCCAGTTTAATCAATCAATTCACAAGTATATATGGCATATCTACTGTCACTGGTATTGCACCAGACTTTATGATTGACTAGTTACTCAAGCTTTAAGAGCTAAAAGATTATCTTGGATCATCATTAATGATGCCAGGGATAATCTTATAAGGATCTCACCTTTCAGGGTTTTCTTAATACCTTGCTGCTCTTTTTATTATTCTTGTGAGTCACATCCTTAAAAAAAGGATTGTTTTTTTTTATCAAAATTGGGGGTGAGGGTGGGGAGTGGAATATGGGCTTGTAGTGTAATTTATGAAAGGAAATTTCTACATGGAAATTTTCTCCTCCAATATAGATTGACAACTAACCTATAACTTAGAATATTAGAAAGGTTCTTGGGTCATGGAGAGATTAAATAACTTGACTATGGTCATACAAGCAATGTTATAGGCAGGACATGAACTTACATTAGTAGTATTTCTAAATTCTATCCACTGTACTGTAATATACCTTCTCATACTTTGCCCAAAGGATCAAAGAGTGATAGAGCTATACATGAACTTAGAAATAGTCTCTTCTGTTACCTTTATAAAGTAGAAAATGAAATAATGAATAATGACATCCCAAAGTCATTCAGGAAATGATATATGTAGCCAGAAATAGAACCTTGTATTTCTTATTTCTTGATAGCACTTTGCATATCCTTATGTATCTAAAAAGTTTTTGGTCTTCTCTTTTTGTTTGTTTGCTTTTAATGGTATAAAAATTCAAATGACAGGTTCTGAGCTGGGTTGCCCTTAGTTAGATGTTTTCCTACAGAAATGACATCCCACCCAGAGGGTTATGTACTTAATGCTCTGTGATCATGACTCCAACATAGCAGACATAATTTGACTAATTTCTTGTTACTGTAGGCTATGTAAAAGCATGAACAGCACCATGAACATTACCAATGAGAGTTATTTAAATGGTCACATTTTACCTTTCTTGTAAGGCCCCATCTTAAGGAAAGATTTTTCTAGGAACAAATTTAGAAGATTGACTGCCTTCCAGAGGTGGAGCTTTATGGTATGACATCAAAGAGACAGCGAGTAAATATTTCATGGAGCTTTCTAAGATCTGGGGTGGTTCCCTGCTGGAAGGGGTAAAGAGGGTCTTCAGAGTAAATAAATCATGCGCTAGGCAGCAAAGAGTAAGAGCTTTTTCTCTGTAATCACAGTCTTTCTAAAGTCATATAGTTCTTATAAAATGAGATAATAAAATAACTCCACATTTGTTCCTTCTTTCCCCTGGAGTTTAAAGTGTATTAATGGCTATTGGATTCATAATAAATAAACTAGATGAGAAAATCATTATGTGAGTTCTATCTTCCAAATATCAATTTGGTTTCTAAGCACTCCAATAACTTATACTTAATTTCCAAATCAAAGTATCTCAGAAACAAAAAAAAAAACAGCTGAAATGTGGGGCATCATTCATTTCCCCCACAATTATAGTAAGGAGATATTAATGTGGTGACCCAGTTTATTGAGTCTGGCATTATAAGATAATTGATTTATTTTTTTTCAGATTAAATATCATTCTTTAGGAAACCACCATCAAAATGTTTTGAAGGGGGAAAATGGCAAAGGGCATATTATTGGCCTATTATCTCTTCATTAATTACCAAAAAAAAAGCATAGCATGAACCTTAGGTCTCTGAATTTACATAATAGATTTCCAGTGGAGATTGTACCAAATAAAATTATAATATCTCAGAAATAGAAATTTAAAGGTCCCGATTTTGAGTTTGTACCAGTGTTTCTTCTTCCCTAGGAATTAGGTGGTGAAGTGATTTTATTTGATGGCTTAGATTTCTACCTTGGAGAAAGAATACAGTCTGGTTGGGTACAAAGAACAGATAATGTAGTGAGAGGAAGGGAAGATTTTTTTTTCTGCTTAGCTTGCTCTTTGTGAAAAAAAATAGTAAGAATGAATGTAACTTCAAAAAATGAGCATGGAGAAATGGATTTCTGTAATACTTTAGCATTTTTGCAAAAGTATAGGAACAAAAAAAAATCATAAATATGGTGTCAGAGGTTGGATGTGGGAAATAGGAAGAGAAGGACAAGCCTCAATAGTATATAGTAATAAGAATATTTGTGAGTGTGTGCAAGATTGGTCAAAGTAAGGATCAGTCTTCATCATCAAACAACTATCGCTTTCATTAGTATTGGAACTTTCCTACAATTCTCTATTCTTTCCAATATGGTCAATAGAGCTGAAAGTAAAAATAATTTTCCATATTTCAGATTGTGAGCTCTTCTTTATGTTTATGATATTTAATTATAAATGCATTTTAAGTGCATTTGGGAAAAATAAGGTAAGCTTTAGAAAGAGCAATTCAGTTATTTGATTTTCTTTCAAAATCTCTCTGGACCTTATATACCTTGAGCTGGACCTTATACAACATTCTCAAAACCTGTTTAATAAGCTTATAATGAGTGTGTGTGTATGTGTGTGTGTGTGTTATAGAGGTTTGTGCTTGAATTTTGACTCCATATGATATTGTAAGTTCTATGATGGCAAGGATGATAACTTATATAAATCTTCTTTCTGTCTCCTCCAGTGCTTACTTCCCATTGTATTCAATGTATAGGATGCCCCAAAAGTCAGTAAAGTTTTAAGCTATTAAAACTTAAGTTATGGTGGGACAGATTTTTGAAATATCAAACCTTTAAATTGCACTAAGATTTTTAGGACACCCTATGAAGTAGGTACTTAAGAAATGATTGTTATCATGTAGGTTCCATGTGTGGAAAGATATATATGACTACCTCCCTTCATTTTTCATTCAGAGAAGCTTAGTCATGCCTCAGATTTCAAAAACAAATGTGAATTTACAAAATTCCTCCTCACACTGGCACACCTTGCTGTAGGAAGTCTTAATCTGGAGATCAGAGAGAGTAGGTAGTATATTGGACAAATTTTATGGTTTCCACAAACTTGTAACTAATGTTTTGAAAATTGTACTTTAAAATTGTTTCTTTTATAATCAAAATCATTTTATTAAAATTTTATTGTGAGAATTGTTCTTTAGATTTTACCTGATTGCCAAAGGGATCTCTGATATACAAAACGATTTTTTTTGTCTTCACCTTCTGCCCAATTTCCTGAGATTAAGGCTCTGTTAACTTAGATCCTTAGACAACAAAACCATACTCTATAGGAATGATTTCTGTAACTTAGTAGAGCTTGTGGTCTGCTGCAATAGCCTCAAATCACCACCATAAGCATTTCCTGGGGAGAGAAAAAGAGCATAGAATACTGACAACCTTTGAATTCCCAGCAGTGATGCCAGCAATTCTGGAAAGAAAATTCATTCATAGGATGTAGTTTTTATTAAGGTGGATCCTGGAAATTGTATAAATAAAATAATTTTATGTGTGATTAAGCTAGTCTGAAGCTAGATGCATCAACTATTTCTCAAACTACTTTAAAAGAACCTGACTTTCAAGATTAAATAATAATAATAACTGTCATCCCCTCTGAGTTGATGGAGACAGCAATAAAACAGGGACTTGCTTTCAGGGTCAATGTTCTACTAAAAGATCACTAGTGAACATTCTAGTTAGAAAAAGAGTAATGAAAAATAACAATCTACAGTTGAAGGATAGTATTTCATTTGTCACTTGAATGTATCTAAATGCTCCAAGGTCCCCCAAGCACCATTACTCAACCCTTCCATGATTTTTATTTCTAAACATGAAGAATGCTTATTTTGATCCAAGGTTTCTTGTGGTAAAGTCAGGCATTTTTTTTATAAGCAATTGGGTTTGAGTAACTTACTCAAGGTTACAAGGCCAGTTATTTCTGGGTGTGGTACTGAGTATCTGAGCCCGGATTTGATCCCCAGGTCATCCCGACACTGGAGCTGGTGTTCTTACTCGCTGAGCCACCTGGCCGCCCCAAGTCAGGCATTTTTAAAATTCTTTTCTCAATGGCATGATTTTGGAGCTGAATAGGCACATCTACCTGTTACTGTTGCTGCCTGGTTGAGGACCTCCTATTGCAAATGGAAACAGATCAATAAAATAGTATAATGCAAATGAAAGGTATATAAACAGTAGAATTGAAACCAACTAAGGAGAAAAATTTTTAAAAATTGCCACAAGGTTAAAAAGTTAGGGAAATGCTAAAGGGAAACCAAGGCAGCTTCATGGAGAAAAGTCTTGTGGGAATTCATAATAAATGAACATAGGTGATTAAATTTAAGTCAGTGGTTGATAGTTGCCAGGAGCCAAGTCTGACTCTCAGTATATAAAATATATAACACAGTGTTAACTTGAACATCCGCTGCTAGGCTATAGGAAACACACTTAAATTCTACCCTTGGCCATCTTTCAACTGAGAAGTAATTTATCAAAAGAATTTCCCCCTTCCTGGGTTCACAGCTCAAGTTACCTGCTTCTCTCATGTCTTCAGTGTGTTGTTTTTCCTAAAAATGGTCACTTTGTTGGCATTGGATACCTGAACTATGTAGGGGGACAAATAGCACTTGGGGCTATCAAAGCTTATTCACACCTCTGAAAGCTATTTTGTAGATCTAAAGTGGTGGTTCTTTTTCTGTAGACTATGTACCACACTCAAATGGAACATATCTAACACCAAAAACACACAAAGTATTTTTTATTTTGTTAGCACATGGAATGCATGGTACGGGAATTCCCTCTACCAAAATAGACTGACCAGTCTTATGTGATTTAAAATGTTGCATAAATATAATGAAAACATTAATAAGTGGCATTCCTATAGTCACACATAGTGAGAAATTAAGTGCCAAAGGAAATACTTGAGCCCATCTCTTCCTGATTGCAAGGCAAGTGTTCTATTTACTCTTCAAATCTGCCTATCTAAGGCAATATGTTTTAGTGAATAGAGGTCAAAATCAAAGCCTCTGACAAATTTGTTTGATGATCGACCTTTGACATTGCAAGACTGAGGGCTGAATTTTTTTTTTTATTGTTTGCTTATTTCATTTTTTCTTTTAGGTGTCTAGAGCAAGATACAGTCACAGATCCAGTCACTGGTCTATCTAAGGTATATATTTTAAATATCGGCATACTCTTTAATTGAATGAATAAATTATGCATGAATTAATCAATCAATAAGTATTTATTAAATCTGGCACAGTGCCAGGATCCATAGTAGATGCTGTGAATACAAATGGAGATCAATCAGTGAGATAATATATTTTAAACACTCTGAAAACCATAAAAGTTCATGAGACTTCTAGTTAAGATTGTGATATGAAAGGGCATAGAGGACTCTAATGGACATATAACTATTTCATCTATCTTTTATCTACTTATATACATGTGTGTGTGAGTGTGTGTGTGTGTGTGTGTGTGTGTGTGTGTATAAAAGAGGACATTATATAATGGAGTCAGATTAATAATGATCAATAAAGGTATAGGAAAAAAAAAGTAAAATGCTTCATCCTCTCCAGGACAGCACTAAAAGTATTGGGCAAAGATAGTCCTTCAAAGGAAGACAATATGAATTCAAATAAATAGTCCTGAATTCCCCTGTTGTACTCTTATCAGGGATACTCCTTTTTCTCCCAGTTTGCTCATAGTAGTAGCCTTTATATATAAATCAAGCATACATTTTTTTTTGGTATATTGTGTAAGATGTTAGGAGGAGTTTGCCAAAAAGAGCAGAACAAGAAGAGTGGAACAGGAACAAGCAGAACAGCTAAAAGCTAGAGCACAAGCTGGGACCAAGCAGAGCTAGCAGAGAATCTGTGTGATGTTGGCACTCTGTCTGTTGTTGTGTGTTTCTGTTACTTTGTCAGACAGAAAGTGAATTGAGCTGATAGGGCTAGCAATGTATGTAAATATTGTTGTAGCCCTGTTGAGCTTTGTTTTCCTGGGGGAAGGGGGGGGGCTGTGAAGAGCTTGGGGTGGAGAAGGGACCAGAAGCTGTGATATGGAAAGTGAGTGGAGAGCTGCCTCCTGTGAATACAGGCAACAGTCATGTGAATCCAGTAAAGAACTGGAAGCATGGAAGAGGAGCCATGGGGCTTGGAAATCAGCCTCAACTTAAATGAAAGAGAACTTTACTTGGGTACTCAGTGCTGATTGATGATATTGTAGCTTACTGTGACCCAGGCGTGGATGGTGTTTGTAATTTCTGATTATCTCTTAAGCATGATAGGAAGCCAGCCTGTTGTCAAGATGAAAGAAGATTTTAGATGGGTACTTTGTATTGATTGAGAAGAATGTAACTTACTGAATGATATGTTTTCTTTAACATTATGTGGCCATCTCAGTAATAAGGTATTAAGTTATGTTGATGTGAATGGTGTGCTTTAATTTCTAGAATGTTTTGCTTTAGTTTATTGCTAAATAAATAGAAAGTTCACTATACTATGCGCTCAGATCCTTAAAGTTCTTCATAACAGCAGTCCTCGGGAAAGGGTTCATGATTGGCTTTATATTGGTCATTGCCTAGTTTCAACTACACTGTTTTGCAGTTTTCCCAGCAGTTTTTGTCAAATAGTAAGTTCATCACCTCTTCTTTTAACAAGGTATTTTGTTTCTTCAATTATTTTACATTTATTCAAATATATATATATATATATATATATATATATATATATGGGGTGGCTAGGTGACACAATAAATAGAGCACCAGCCCTGGAGTCAGGAGGACATGAGTTCAAATTTGACCTCAGACACTTAACACTTGGGCAAGTCACTTAACTCCCATTGCCCCTCCAAGAAGCCTATATATATATAGTAATATCCCCCATGTTTCTCTTTCCATATCCCCTGATCACTTCTTGTTTATTACACTTTTTACATTTCTTTTGTGACTCCTTCTGTTATCTGGTAATATGTTATTTTAATATATTTTAAAATTCTGTATTAATATACTTTAAATTATCTTAATTTTAATACATATTTATTATTGTTATACATTGTCATATATAACATATGAATATATTTCATATGCTATCTGTTAATATATTTCTTCTTTTTTTCCTCTCAGTTAAATACATTCCTTTTCCCTTCCTCTTCTGTCCTTGGTCTTTCTATTGTTACTCTGTTTCTGCTCCATCCCCTCTTCTTTTTCTTCCTTGTGGGTACAGAATAGGCTAGTTTTATTTCAGCATCATTTCCTTTGTATTTAATGATATTTCTCGTGATAGTCTGATAAGAATTTGTTTCTGAATTAAATTGTTCAATTTAACTATTATGTGTCTAAGAGTTTGCAGGTTGTTTTTTTTTCCCCTGGAGGCAATCACTGAATTTTTATTCTTTAGGGATTTCATTTTTTATGTTCAGAGGTCTGTGCAGTTACTTTTGTTGTTGTTTTTTTCATGAATATTTTAAGATTATAAATTGAATTATTAACTATTTTTTTGTTTTGTTCTATTGTATTCTTCTGGAAGTACATAAATCTAAGGTTGTCTTCATGGATCCTGTCTTTGAGATTCATATGTGCTGCTTGTATAGTGAGCACATTTACTTTAAATTTTTAATTCTTTTCTACTACATTGTGCTTCACTTTTGTTTATTTGCATTCCCCATATATTGTTCTCTTTTTTGTTTCTTTGTTGAGGTTTGCCATTGCAGTTTCAAAATTTTCTTTTCTTCTAATTTTTGTTATGGTAGTCATAAATTCTGCTTTCAGAATTTTCATTTCTCTTAAACCACTAGATAACAGTATGTTGTATTTCCTTGTTCTATTCAACTTGAAAAGGACCTCTACCTCATTAAGTATTATTTAATTTTTTGTTCATTTTGCAGTACTTATTCAGAGATGTCTGAACTTATTTACTAGAATTAGAGGTCATATTTCTTTCTGTTGCTATTTTTCAATTGATTTATCTATTTATGTTTGATGTCTGAGATTTATTCTTCCTGATATCTTTGGTGTTTTCACTATCCCTCTCTCCCTTATTTTCCTTATCACTTATTGATAAATAACACTAAATGCCTGACTCCCTCAATTCTGATTGTGACTTCTTAAGGGGCATCTCAGCCTTCTCCCACACAAAGAACAATTCCTGGTTCACTAGCCTAGCTTTCTGTCCATATGTAAGGGTTATGGGATTTAAAGATCTCCCATGCCCCATGGACGTGCTGACATAGCAGAGCAAGAGAAAGTGAAAAGCCGAGCTAACGGTCCTGCGGTTGGCAGTTGGCGGCGGTTGCCTTTTTTTTTTTTTTTGAGTTAGGACCCCTGTTGAGGACTGCCAGGGGCCGGAGCTGCTGGGAGCAGGACTTTCTGCTAAGGACTCCTGCTGAGGACTGCCAGGGGCCGGAGCTGCTGGGAGCCCGCTTCCAGGGCGCTGGGTGGTTGCTGTGAGTGGGGAGAGGAGGACCATTGCCTGAGGTAGCCTGTTCTGTTTTAAAGGCTTGAGAATGTGGGTGCATTCTACTTTATCTACCTGTGCCAATGTCATAACTACTCTGATGGCTTTCACTTTCTGGTTTTGGGACTCAGTCTTTTGGTATCTTAATAAATTTTCTAGTTTATTTCCCCAAATGGCAAACCTGATGTATTTTGTGATGGATAATTATATCAGCATATTTGTAATCTCTATAGGCATTGTGAATATGGCATTGCTGATACATTTGGCGACCAGGATGGGATCACAAAATGTCAGGCCTCTATTTGGAAGCAGTGGGGCTTTAGAGGGAGAAATGGCTATTCCAGGATGGGAGGATTTGCCTTATTCCTCTCTAGCCAGAGAATGGGCTAAAAGCACAGGGCCCTGTGAAAACTGGGAACCAAGGCTAAAAGAGGGAGAACCTGGAGATTTGGAAAGATGTTTGAAAGCAATACCCATAGAACCAGGCAAAGAACTGGCAGGAGTGTGCAGGAGAGGCTGGGTGCTGCTAACAAGTTATCGCCTTATGTGTAAAAGTAGGGATAAGCTGCTGAAGGAAAGAGTTAGGATGGCTAGGGAGTCAGCTGGTTTGCCTGAGGATTTTTCTGTGTCACAGTACTCAGAAGAGCAAACTGGAGGGACTCATGTGGTCCAGGAGCAAGCTACTGTTCATGTAGCTAAAAGGAAGCAAAAAACTAGCAGAAGGAATGTGCATGCAGCTTTTGTACAGGCTGGGCAGAGTTGCCCTGACAGCTTCCAGGAGAATGTGTGTGAGGAGAATGGAACAAGGTTAGATGAGGAGTCTCCTAATGTAGAAGCTCTCCCCATACGAAGAAGAAGGCAGGAGAACCACCGAGGCAAAACAGAGTCCAGGGAGATAATTGAGGATTTCACTCAACAGGAGATCACTGATATATTGAGTAGATTTACCCAAAGAATGGGGGAGTCTTTAGTGTCTTGGATGGTAAGAATCACTGATGAAGGCGCAGGAGGAATAACACTGGACAATGAGGACTGTTTAAAATTCATAAGTATCAGTCAGAATCCTTTTGTACACCAGGCTTTTAGGGATCATCATATGCAAGGAGGAAATAACAAAACGAATCTTCTAGCTTTAGCTGCAGAAGGATGCAAAAAGCAATATCCAACTGAATCTATGTGGCCTAGGGGAGACAGACCCTGGTACTCACTTGGAGACTGTATGAGAAAGCTAAAGGAGGAGGTAATGAAAACTGCTATCCTGATTGGAGATGCAAATGCATATTATGATACCCCCTAGGAGTTCCTCATAGAAATATCATAGTGAAGACGGCTCCTCCTGCATATAAGCACCTAATTCTGACTCTTTTAATTGGAGAAATAGGGCACCCTCTTTCAGAGGTGCTGGATAAGATTTCACAATTAAGCGATTTAGGGGAATGGGAAAAAGACAAATTGCCTCGAGAGAGAAGAGTAAACAGCCAGAGGATTCAGAGACAAAATAGACCCACAAGAAGGGAACTGTTTACTGCTCTATTAAGAGCTGGGGTGGACTTTAGAAGAATAGATGGTATTCCAACTGAAGAGCTGCATAAGCTGTACCAAGAAAAGGTACTTAGCATTAGAATGAACAGGGAAGCAGGAACCACCCCCGCAGGTATTTCTGAATCTGAATCTTTGTATCCAAGTTTGCCCCACCTTCAGGGGGAATAGGAGATAGGCCAAGCCCCAGCCCAGATAAAAGAAATATGCAGAAGAGATTGCAGACCCCATATTGGTTTAACAAT
>NW_027185809.1:43649933-43650233 GCF_028583685.1 Petaurus breviceps papuanus
GCGGTTGCCTTTTTTTTTTTTTTTTTTTGAGTTAGGACCCCTGCTGAGGACTGCCAGGGGCCGGAGCTGCTGGGAGCCCGCTTCCAGGGCGCTGGTTGGTTGCTGTGATTGGGGAGAGGAGGACCTTTGCCTGAGGTAGCCTGTTCTGTTTTAAAGGCTTGAGAATGTGGGTGCTTTCTACTTTATCTACCTGTGCCAATGTTATAACTACTCTGATGGCTTTCACTTTCTGGTTTTGGGACTCAGTCTTTTGGTATCTTAATAAATTTTCTAGTTTATTTCCCCAAATGGCAAACCTGA
>NW_027185809.1:43650333-43655083 GCF_028583685.1 Petaurus breviceps papuanus
GACTGCCAGGGGCCGGAGCTGCTGGGAGCCCGCTTCCAGGGCGCTGGTTGGTTGCTGTGATTGGGGAGAGGAGGACCTTTGCCTGAGGTAGCCTGTTCTGTTTTAAAGGCTTGAGAATGTGGGTGCTTTCTACTTTATCTACCTGTGCCAATGTCATAACTACTCTGATGGCTTTCACTTTCTGGTTTTGGGACTCAGTCTTTTGGTATCTTAATAAATTTTCTAGTTTATTTCCCCAAATGGCAAACCTGATGTATTTTGTGATGGATAATTATATCAGCATATTTGTAATCTCTATAGGCATTGTGAATATGGCATTGCTGATACACCATACTAATGTTGGGTGGCCAGATATGACCTCAGGTGGATGCTATACTCTTTCCCTTTTCTGGGTGGAGTGCTGCACAGCTCCCCACTGTACAATGTCTTGACCTACTGACCTAATTCCAGTTCTCTGGCCTGTCATTGGAAGTTCTGAGGCTGCTTTCAGTGAGTTTTCAATCGTCTTTTTCTGTTACCATCAGTTCATAGCTTTGAAGCTCTAGGTCTTCCTCTTTGCAATACCTGGAAGACTTTTTCTCCTGAAGTGCCATATCCAAAATGCTATCGGAGGGTGTCTACATCACTGAAAAGAGGTAGTGGTAACAGAGTCTGGAGTGGGTTTTGATGTAAGCTTTTTTTATGTCCTTGGGTCTGCTAATGTGACCTCATGGCCAGTTTTACTGGAGGTAGGAAAGTGGTACACAATGAACTCTGAGCCTATGACTGTCAGTTTTCAGTTTTAGAATTTTTAAAACCCACTGAAAATTCTAGATCTAGGCCATGGAAACAGATGAAGTTACTTTAATTTCAGTGAATGATTTTTGTATTGTATGGATCTGAAAGGTTGTGAGGATCAGAAGAAATATATTACAATATATAATACACTTCTTATTGTTTGGATATTATGATTTGTTGATGTTTAGCAACATCAAAATAGATAAGAAAAAAACTTTAAAAAATAAAACTATCAAGTGCTATATAAATGCCAGACTTTGTTATCATTATTAACTGCTTTGGGAATGTAAAGCCAGTCTAACAATGTACTGTGATGATATGGAGAATTAATTAATAGCAACATTAATTTCCCACATCCTAGGGAAGGACTAGACACATAAATTGTATTGGTTACCTCAAGACATGGTCATCTCTGCTAGAGGACCACTTGTTAGATATGTTAATCAGGAATTTTTTTCAGGCATGGGTTGGATGAGATTACTGTGCTTTCTACCCTTATAATACTCACGTACCATAATTTTCTGGTTCTCTGTATACAGTTTTACTAGGAGTAAAACTCAATCATTGATCTGATGAAGTACTTTATAAGACACTTTGCTGTATTTTTCTTTTGCCATTTACACTCTAATTTAAAAGGTTATTAGGTTCTGAAACATTTTACACTGATAATGGTTGATTTGCACTGTGACTCAGTCCAAAGGCAAATGTGAATTCAAATTCAAGAGACACATATTAATCCTCTATTTTGTATAGAACTCTATTCTAAGTACTAGGGAAGATAGAAATTTTAAGAAAGAAATGGGGTTTATCATCTTAGAACTTGAGAACAGTACAATTATATGTCTATCCATCAAAAAACATCTTAATTTTTAAGGATGAAATTTAGATTGATTAAATGAATAAATCTGGTTTTGACCTCTAGAATAATAAAAAAAAAAGCAAGCAAACAAAAAACTATCAAACACACAACTAAAAATTAAGACAATATCACTTGACCCCTTGATACTAGACTTCTAGAAAAAATATTGAAGCATTCATCTGAAATTATCCAAATATTGTTATGTTTGGCAACAAACGGAATGTTTCCATCTAAAACTTTATGTTTCTGGACTAGCTGTGTGGGATGGTATAGTAGAGAACCAGAAGATATGTGTGTACATGTGTAATTACATATAATTACACACACACATACATAAATATATTCTCAACTATCCTCATACTGAGAAAAGCCTCATGAGTAACAAATATTGTCTTTCCATAAAGGAATGTAAATACTTAAACTTTAATAAGTTCCTTATGATTTGTCTATCCTCTTAACCTTTTCAAGTTTCACTTTCTTCTTGTATTTGAAATCAAATTTTCTGTTCAGTTCTACTCTTTTCATAAAGAATGCTTGAAAGACCTCTATTTCATTGGATATTCATATTTTCCCATGAAATTTTATACTCACTTTTTCTGGCTAGGTGATTCTTGGTTTTAATCCTCGGTCCTTTGATCTTCAGAATATCATAGTTCAAATCTTTCAATTCCTTAATGTAGAAGCTCCTAGAACTTGTGTTATCGTGATTGTGCTTCCACAATACTCAAAATGTTTCTTCTTGACTGCTTATAATATATCTCCTTGACCTGGGAATTCTGGAATTTAGCTATAATATCCCTAGGAGCTTTCTTTTTTGGAATCTTTCTCAAGAGGTGGTCAGTGAATTCTTTCAATTTCAATTTTGCCTTCTAGTTCTAGAATATCAGGGCACTTTTCCTTGATAATTACTTGAAAGATGTTGTATAGGTACTTTTTTATTGTGGCTTTCAGGTTGTCCAATAATTTTTAAATTCTCTCTCCTGGATCTATTTTCCTGGTCAGTGTTTTTTCCAATGAGATTTTTCACATTACCTTGTATTTTCTCATTCTTTTGGATCTGTTTTATAGTATTTTGATTTCCCATAAAGTCATTAGTTTCCATTTGCTAAAATTACTTTTTGAAAGTATTCTTTTCTTAAGTGAGTTTTTGAAGTTCCTTTTCCATCTGGCCAATTCTACTTTTTAAGGCATTCTTCTCCTCATTGGACCTCTTTCGTCATTTGAGTTAGACTATTGTTAAGGTGTTATTTTCTTCAGTATTTTGGGGGGTGTACTTTAGCTGTCTGTGGACTCATTTTTCATAATTTTATTACCTCATTCTAATTTCTCTTCCCAATTTTTCCTCTACTTCTCTTGATTTTCAAAATCCTTCTTGAACTCCTCCATGGCCTTTGACCAGTTCATGTGTGTATGTGTGTGTGTGTGTATTTGGAGACTTTTGTGAAAAACAATTCTGTAGTTGAATTTTGTTTCCTCTGATTGCTCATCTTGCCATTCAATTACTTGACTTTTGAGCTCTTTTCCACAGTAGAACTCTGCTTCCAGAGTGGAGAGTGCTGTGTCCCAAATTTCTGGAGTTTTGTGCAGCTATTGTCAGAACTTCTTCTAGGTACCTTCCTCAGAACTGTGAGGAGGCCTGCCTCTCCACAACCTCAACAAGCTCTGTCACAGCAGCACTCCTTATCCCAGGACCACTACCCAAGACTCTGATCCTGATCATAGGAGGGCAAAGCAAGAGAATACTGCCTCAGTTGCAGGAAAAAGAGTCCTGCAATTACCCTCTGGACAATTGCTTTTTCCTCCCACCATCTGTGGGCCTGGAGATGAGGAGGCAGCTACTGAGCCAGCAGCTGAAAATACTACTACTTCTACCACCCTAGTGCAGGGGCTGGACCATTCTCTTCTCTCACCCATTTCCAACAGAGTTCACTACTCACTGACCTTTCACTTTCTCTTTGGCATTTGTGGTTTGAGAAGTCTATCACCTGCCACAGATCCCAATGATTCACTCTCCTGAAGTCTTCTCCTGCCAGTCTGTGTCATGAGTCTGGGCTGGCACAGCCCACGCAGGACTGTGCTCAGCACCCAGCCCAGTGTGATAGATGCTTCCTATAGGTCTGCCAGGCTACCTTCTGGGAGAGATTTGTTTCTTTTCTGTCACTTTGTGGGTTTTGTAGCACTTAATTTGTGTAGAGTCATTTTTTATAAGTATTGGAGGTGTTTGGAACATCAGCTCAAGCAAGTTCCTGCTTTTATAAAACTTCATCATCTTGGCTCTGCCCCCCCAAATCTTCTTTTTCTTGATACACCTAATCATTTCCCTCAAACATTTCAGAATTTATTTCCCTTTATTTTGGTCTACTTTTATTCAGATGAGTTGAACGAAATAGAGCTTTTGTATTCAATGGTCTTTCTTCCTTGTGGCTGTTTATCTTTAGGATTTTGTTTTTTTACATTCAAAGAAGTAAAGGGATGCATTTTTATTTTACTGTAAGCATTATAAGCAATAGAAAAGAACCCTTACCTTCCTCTATCCCTGTGTTCAGATATTTGGGGATCAGATAAAAGTTTATAGGCAGTTATGCAGTTCATAGAACCATATGATCTTAGATTTGGAACAAGAAGGGACCTTCAAAGCCAAAGAATCTGATTCTCTCAGTTTATCAAGTATGAAACAGGAATTGTATTGATTTGGTTTCCTTTATATTCCCAACCCATAGATCAGTGCTTGTCTTTAGTGAGTAGTTAATAAATGTTTATTGAGTTATAAGAAAGGTTAGTTATTTACCCAATGGGTGCAAAGATATTATATAATAAACATAGTAGGATTTGAATACGTCTTCCTATTTCCATGGCCAGAAAGCTTTGCACCCTAAATCATACATATCCTAAAGAAACTGTGGATACTCTATCTGCAATACAGATTCTAGTCCATGCACCTTGATATGTGTATGTAAGTATATGTGTATCTATCTATCTATCTATCTATCTATCTATCTATCTATCTATCTATCTATCTATCTATCTATCATCTATCTATCTATCTATCATTTATCTGCACATATACATTATACATATATAATAAATATACATCTATCTATCTATCTATCTATC
>NW_027185809.1:43655093-43661712 GCF_028583685.1 Petaurus breviceps papuanus
ATCTATCTATCTATCTATCTATCTATCTATCTATCTATCTATCTATCATCTATCATCTATATATCTACCTATTTATCTATCTGCCCCTGAGGAGAAACAGGACTCTCAGATAATAATCCTTGCAAAGAAAAGGAATATAAAATTCTTGACCAATTAGCTAGATCCTTTAAATATGAAAAACCTGTGAAGTCACTCATCAGACTAGATAATGTTCTTGGAGAATGAGAAATTGGGAAGGTGTTGGTGATTTGTTGGCTTAAAGGATAATGTCTCTTTAACACCTACAGAGTTTCAGAAAAAGAACAGAGTCAATAGAGTAAGTTTGGTGCTCTGAGAATAAAAGCCATCATTATGCCATCTATAGCTGTCAGAGCGATGTTATTCAGGATGCTGACTGCCTCTGCCTAAAGCTGTGTTTGTCCAGAGCTTTATTAACTCCCACTAGTTGCCTTAAAACCTTGAGATCATCATTTGATACTATTCATTTGTTCTGACCCCTGTCTAGCTTGTCCTAGACTAACCTTATGCTAATTGCTTTTGCCATGGCCTATGCCTAGCTTGACTGCCTACTTATAAGTTTGCATGACTATATTTCAGTAATGGATCTTGATTCCTTAAGTAGGGATCCTAATTTCTGTGTCTCTCTGTGTGTGGTGGTGTCTCTTTCTGTCTTTCTGCCTCTGTCTCTGTTTCTCTGTCTGTCTCTATTTCAGTGCCTCTTTTCTATCTGTCTCTATGCATATATATATATATATATATATATATGTGTGTGTGTGTGTGTGTGTGTGTGTGTATAAACACAGACAAACACACACATATGTAATTCACACATATGAGAAGGAGCTGCCCTTTTTTTTCCTCTTCCAGCTTACTTCTGTTTTATTTTTCTTTTTCTGTCTCATTACTTTTCTGCTTTCATTCATTTGCACACATTTTCCCTTGTTACTAGTGAGGTTTTCTTTATCTGCACATGTTGAAATCTTTCTCAAATCAGATGCCACACTGCCCATGAAATCTTCCTTGATTTCCCATCAGAAATGATTTATTCATCCTCAAATTTCACATAGTTTTGTCTTTGATCTTTTAGGCATTTAATTTTATTCTAAATATCTATCTATCTATCTATCTCTGTGTGTATGTCTGCATGCAAATATGTGTGCATATAGATACACACATACATATACACACATATGAATATGTATATATGCATATCTCTGTGTGTGTATGAAATGCCCCCCCCCCTTAGGACAGTGTTGGTTTTTAGGGGAAAAAAGAAAGTTTGAATTCCTAATGTATAATTTAGTGTCTTATATATACAAAGTCAACAATAAACTAATATTTATTTAGTCCTTACTATGTAAAGGACACTATCATTTGCTGAATAACATATCATTTTGTTACCTTGAATTCTTCCCTTTATATGTTTTATGTCTGTATATGACCCTCTTCCCAAAAACATTACTTAGTCTTTTTAATGGCAATCATCAGTAGAAAGGTCAGTTACTTTTACCTTTAGTATAAGATACAGAAGAACTTGTGGAAGATACATTGCCCTTATAGTATCCTATCATGTTCTGATATTCCAAGATTTTATAATATAAAGTTACCTATGACAGAATTTTCTCTCCCACATTTAGTTAATAACAAACTAGTAGTTTTTGTTGTAAGTTATGGTTTGAATTCAAGTCAGTAAAGTTCAATACCCAATTAAGTACCAAATCTTTGCCAGACACTGTATTATGTGCTGAGAAATAAAAGTTAAGTGAAGAATAGAAGAAAAAGAGTAGAAGGAGAAAGGAGAATTGGTAGAACATTTTGATAAACCAAATGAAAGGGAATTTATATCTAAACTAGAGTAGTAACAATTGGGAGAAGAAAGGAAAGGTCAGACGGAACTTACAATTTTGGAAATTAGTTTGAATTCAAGGAATAGGAACTGAGGAAGAATAAAGGGTTAAATTTAATTCTTAAGTTTCAGATCTGGTTGAGAGTAAGAAAAGTACTACTATCGATAGGGGAAAGTTGCAAAAAAAAAAAAAAAAGGAAGGAATTAGGGATTTACTTTGACCAAATGGCATAGGATACTTTACTTACATTCTTCTCCCCTGCTATTCATATAAGCATTTCCATCCCTTCATAGGTTCATTGAATTTTTGCCTGTTGTTTCTATCTAAGAATGTTTAATCTTATTCCCTGCCAGAAGTGATAAGTATACTGAACTTAGAATTGATGACTTTGACTATTGAAGCCTATCAGATATAGTGTGAGGGTTTATCTCTCTTCAGCTGACTAAGTTCACCTGCTTCTTTCACTTTCATCTGTACCAGAGCTTAGAGAACTCTCACTGGCAATCAGCACCTCATTGCGTAAAGTGCTAGTAAAGAGTGGCTAAAAGAGGTTCACATTTGATTAAAAACCAAACATTAAAGTGTTTTTTCTAAATGTTCCTCTCATATTTGAATAAGGGAAAAATAAACTTTGTCAAGATAATTTGTGATACAAAAGTTCTGTGGTATGTTCTCCATTTACTATTTCTAGTGCAGGTAGAAAGAACCTAAAAATAGTCGCCTTTAAATAATTTGAACATTTATATTGCTAAAGAAGTGTTGACAATTAATAAATCTATTCACATTTATAAGAATTATTTGTGAAGTCCTATGTAAATGAATTTAGCAGATAACAATAACTCATTCCATTTATATAGTGCCATTATAGTTAAAAAGTATGTATTATACATGATTTAATTTGGTTTTGATAATGTCTGTGGAGAAAGGAAAGGAAACAATTGTTGCACTCTGTTAAAACCTTCACAAATATTAAACTCAAAACAATCTCAAGAAATGGGTTCTATTATTCTAACAATTGTACAGTGAAGGAAACTGAGGCAGAAAGAGTTTAAGTGGCTTTCCTAGGAACACACAGTTTGTATCTAAGGTCTAGTGTATATACACTGTGCTACGTAATATCCTATAAGTATGGTATATATTGATGGGAAGTGTCATGTTGTAAGTGAAGGTGGGCATGCAGTTATAAATTTAGATTAAAGAATCTCCCCTAGCCAACCAGCACCATCTCTGCAACTTAAATCTCCTAAAGTTCCTTAGGGTACTGAATTGAACTGAATTTCCAGGTGTGAAGAGCCACTGTGTGATAAATGATTCCAGAATTTCAATAGGTATTTCTCAGAGGAAGAAACACAAGTCATAAAAAATTGGAATCATTGTTAGGTAAATGCAAATAAAGCAATTCTGATGATCTACCTCACACTCCTCAGATTTGGGGAAAAAAGAAAAGGAAATGAAAAATTGTGATCTCCTATAGATATATTAGCTTAGTTTTGGTGAAGATGTGACCTAGTAGAGTAATTTGGGAAAGCAATGTGGGACTATGCCCAATAAGCTACACTTGAAATAGAATCTGTTTTTTTTTTTTAAGCAATCGGGGTTAAGTAACTTGCTCAAGGTTACACAGCCAGTTGTTTCTGGGTGGGTACTAAGTGTCTGAGCCCAAGATTCGATCTCCAGGTCTTCTCAACACTGGAGCCGGCGCTCTTACTCACTATGCTACCTGGCTGCCCCAGAATCTGCTTTTTTTTAATGTACACAAATAACCATTTCAAAGTTTTACTACTGAAATTGTGCTTAAGTTTCTTTAAATGTGTATAAGCTCTTGAAAATAATTTTTCCTTACACATTTAGCCCCTTTCCCATCCTCCCTTCCTATAGTTCCCATGTACACAAACTCTAGCATAAATGTCTTATAGATTTTTGAATGAATGAATGACATAATAGAACACTTAAATATGTAAATTTAATTCATTTACTAATTCATTCATTTGTTATATATATAAATTGCATGCAATGACCAATCTCATTCTGATATGAATTCCTTTTCATAGATGAGGACAAAATATCTTGTAAAAGACCAAAACAAACAAACAAAACAACCACCAAAGTGGGGAGAAAGCAACACAAAAAGTAAAGTAGATTCTTTAGAAGTGTTCTGTTCAGACAGATTGAGTTGTGGTAAAAGGGTTTTTTGCTTCTGTTTGTTACTCTTTGTTCTATTTTTTTTTTTTGCTATCATCATAAATATTTCATTAAATTACTTTAGACAATGGGTGTTTTTTCTGATAAAGTAATACATTATTGATATCTGCCTGGCAATAAAAGATCTCTTCCTAACTACCACATGACTTCACTGCTATTAAATTATAGTTGACTGTAGAAGTGGTAATGGACTATACTCACGTTGGCATTTTGTGAAATTGCTTATTGTAACACAAGTATACAGTAAAATCTTATCTGTCCTTTGGAGAAAAACAACTATTTCATTTCTGTTTTCTTCTCTACTGATGTGATTATATTCTATCTTTTAATGTTCTTCATTTATTTGTGTGTTCCAGTGCCTGATTACAAGTATCCATGGTCCAAAAAGGAAAACTATGTTAGGAAATTCATTCCACACAAAGGAACTGTGCTTCAGTTGAATCATTTCTTCTGTCAATTTCCTCTTGCTACTACTATAACAAATGAGATGCTCAAAAGGATTTCCTAAGGCTTTGCTTCTAGGCACTGAAGTAGATTAACTGAGTAGAACAATAAGACAGAATGACATGTACACACAGAGAGAATGGCACATACACACCTATTTCTAGACTCACATGACCAAACTAAACAAGAATCATATTTCATATCCCTTCAGTTACATTTGAAATATTCAATCATACACCCTTCCCATAATGGAAAAATATACTGTGAAATACAAAAAAAAAAATGTTCCACTTCCTAATGTTAACTGCAAAGAGCAAATTGTTAGGAGAATAAAAGAGGTATTTTGAATTATAATTTTAAAAATAGCACCCACCAACAAAGAGAGAATGACAGTTCATCAGAGCATAAGAATGCCATTCCCATCACCATCTTCACCATCAATTATCATCAGTCATCATCATCCTCTATGAATATGTATCAGAATGCATGAAAAATGTCAGATATTCAAGGCTGATGTAAGGAAAATTTCATCTGAAATCATTTAAATAAGTTGAGAAAGATTTATCTCATACCATTATTTTGCTTAATACCACACTAAAAGAAATCATCTGATAATGATATGTAGTATATGTTCTGCAGAGGTCTCTGTAATTGATTATCAAGAGGGATTCTTTTCTTTATCAAATAGATTTTGATTAAATAATTATTAAAGCTATTTAATTATTTTATAAAGTAGTTATGAGATATCAATTGAGTCCCTTCAACATAAAAGGTGGCTTCAATGAGGAATAATCTGAGAGATTCAAAATTATATAAATCCAATGCTAATAATATTCTAGTATAAATACAATTGAGATACCATTTAAAAACAAAATTGTCATGGAAATATAACATACAATAACTACTATGTATCTAAGAAAATATTATACTTGGTAAGCAAAATAAAAATATATTATTTTGTACAATTGATAACACTCATCATTTCTTTTTTAATAAATGTTTACCTTTTGCTAATTATGATAGCCAGATTTTATCATGAACTCTTATCTGAGGAATGAGGTACTCTTAGATGAAGTTAATCATTATAGTATATATAAATCAATACTTCAAATAGTTTTGATAATTTCATTTTGGCGTCCTGATCCATTTTCAGATTTGATTAGGTCGCCATTTTACTTTAACCTGATAGTAGGACTGGAAAAGTGCTTGTGCTGGAAGTAGGAGAGATGTCAGCTCTGTCATTTTTGTGTGTATTTTCTTGAGCTCACATCATTAATGTTACTCTTAACCTTCAGTTCTTCAGAGAAATATTTTTGAAGCTGTGTTCATTTTCTTTTACAAGTTAATTTGTTAAAATTAAATTATATCATCTATAAATACACTTAACCAGGCACACATAATCTATAATATGTCATAGTATAATGAAAATGAAAGAACCAGTGACAATGTCATTGCCATTTCCTCCATGAGGTAGCACTGACAATTTTTCTTTCTTCCATATAATTTGTACATCATATACAAATTGAAGTCTCCACTGTCAATTTGTATATTAAGTAGCTAATAAAAATTAATTCTCTATTTTAATATAAGAAACTAATATAAATAGTAGTTTCAATATTTTCTTCCTATAAGTCAATTGATTATTTTAAATTCCCTGGAATACATATCCTTTTCTTTGGAAATTATTGCTGTAGTTCTTTTTGTTCAGTCATTTCTCTGAGTCATGTCTGACTCTTCATGACCACTTTTAGGGTTTTCTTGGCAAAGATCCTGGAGTGATTTGTCATTTCCTTCTTCAGACCTTTCCACAGATGAGGAAACTAAGGAAACTAGGGTTAAGCCACTTGCCTAGGGAACACAGCTGTTACATGTTTGAGGCCAGATTTGAACTCAGAAAGATTAGTCTTTCTGACTCCATGCTCAAAATTCTCTCTGTTTCAACACCTAGCTGCTCTAGAAAAAAATGAAATGCCAAACAGAAATTCACTATAACATCCAAAAGATGTTTTTATTTTAATTGTTGTTGATTCTGTTGTTTTTTCCCACTATAAACAAACTTAAAACTGCCATCATATTCTCCTATCTATCTATCTATCTATCTATCTATCTATCTATCTATCTATCTA
>NW_027185809.1:43661722-43694294 GCF_028583685.1 Petaurus breviceps papuanus
CTATCTATCTATCTATCTATCTATCTATCTATCTATCTATCTATCTATCTATATCTTCCTATGAATAGAGTGGTTTAAAAGTTGTTTCTCTCCTTCAAATATGAAGGGGAAGGACTACTTTTGGCTCTCTTTGTGTCCCTTGTACTCTTAGAAAAAGAGTGTGTCTAGAAAACAGTAAGATATTAATAAATGATTGCTGAAATGACTTTGACTTTTAGTTGAAATAGAAAATCTCAAGATGGCTCAATCATGTCTGAAGATGGGTGAGATAAGTAATGGGGGATTAAAATAAAATGGAGACAAGTGGGAAAGATGAGAAATTGAACCTGATGTTTGCATTTCTTCAAATCTTACCCTACATTTTGCATCACTTATTAAATATATTATTTAACGACTATTTTTTATTCTCAGTGAATCTTTATTGCATGATTATCAGAAGCCAAGTCTCAATTTCAGGAAAATCAAGTTTATAATTTCCTCCTCTTACACATGCTGAATGGATGAATTGGGCACATCTCTTAATCTCTAAGTTCTAGGTAGTCCTCTAAATGAATAACTTGCAGAGAACATGCTGTCTTGCACTGATGAATGGAGTTTCCTCACGTGGGAGTTTTGGTATTTTTTTTTTCCTGATTAAAGCACACGTCCAGTCCTTATCCTTATTTTTGTTTTATTATTTACATAGTTTTATTTCTTATGATAAAAATTTATTTTTTAAGCCAGAAGTTTTCTTTTTTTTACACATTGTCATGTTGCAAAAGAAAATAAAAGGCAGACAAAAGGGTGGGGGGAGTAAAAATAATAAAGAGGTTTAAAAATAAGTTTGAGCTAAAAGTTGTCAAAGTGATTTCTGGAGACCTCTGAAGTTTCCCTAGACACTTTAAAAGATTCTAAAAGGTTAAAATTATTTTCATATTAAAACTATTTTAAAAATTCTAATATTATAAGTATCAATAGTGTATCCCACGAATAGCACTGGGGGGGGCGATAATATTAGAGTACAAGGTAGTCCTGAGACCAAACAATATGAGAAATTCTGATTTGATTAGGAAAGTGCTTGAATATTTCCAGTTTATTTTATCAATCAAAAATAAGGTAACTGCAAAAATACCTCAGACATGCTCTTCCTTGTAGTACTTACCAAATTTTAAGGCTAATAATTTTGGCAAAAAAATAAAAATATCTTCATACCTACTAAACTTGAAAATTCATACATATAAAAAATGACAAGCACAACAGTGGATTATTAACAACAACAAACAGTTTCAGTAAGAGCTCCCTCTACTCTTAAAATACCATCTTTAGTCCATGGACATAAGGTTTATGGACACAAGATTTTATACATACACATATATATATATATATGCATATATATGTGTGTGTGTGTATACTATATATTCCATGAGTTTCTCTTTCAAACAAACAATACTTCATGATTTTAATGACTACCATTCTAAGTTTAATAAAATGCACATACAAAATATTACTATTTTGACATTTAAAATGTTTTTATGTGAAAATTAATATGATAAATAACTAATAATAACACTTTCTCTTAATGGTAGTCATAAGACATACCTTCAGATATAACTGTCTGTGTTACATTTTAGATCACAACAATAGAACTGGTTTCAAAAGATCTGTAATTAAATTATTAAAAACATTTCCAGAACATAAATAAATTGGAATTGTCAGACCTTTGGAGAGGCAACCTGATAATGTGGCTTCAAAGCCATTAATACCGGGATCTAAATCCCACCTTGATTCCATGCTCGATGTGCAATTTTTAGCAAATACCTTAATGTCTCAGTGGTTTAGGCAAGAGGTGTCAAACATGCTGGGCATAGGTCCTACAACACGAATGTGTGGCCCAAGCCAGATTAAGATGCAATTGAGAAATATTTTAATAAATAAAATGTAATTAAACATAGATGACATTGCGTTTAAAATTAGGTCAATATGTGGCCCCCATACACATTAATGACCCTCGTTTTTATGTGTTTGCACCAGGTTTTAGGAAAGTTTCTAAGATTATAAATTGAAGAAAAGGTGTCAAATTGAATTGGGTAGTTGGGTGGTATTAGTTGTCAGGATCTTCCTTATACTAATGAAAAGACAGGTTCAAATACTCCCCTCATCCCAGAACTGCAATGGGGTCTGGGTAATATTTATTATTTTGTAGAGGCAATCATTAAGTTTCTATTTCGGTAAACAGAAGTACAGAGTACTTACAATTATATATATTCTTCATGAATACACACACACATATTTGAATATTTGATTTTAAAACTTTGAATTCCAGATTCATTCCCTTCCTCCCTTGTCACCCCTCCTTACTGGGAAGATAAGCAGTTCAGTATAGGTTGTACATGTGTGGCTAATGCAAAACAATAACATAGGAGATATATTGTAAAAGACTGACTATATTTTCCTCCCTCCTATCCCACCTCCCACTGGTTCTATTCTCTACTTTGATCCCGTCCCTTTTCAAAAATGGGTGCTTACAAATTACCTCCTCCCCAGCCTGCCCGCCCTTCCATCAGCCCCCCCCCCCCTCACCTGCTTACCCCCTACTATCCTGGAGGGTGAGATACCATATTTACTGTGCATTTAATTCCCTCCTCAAGCCAAATTCAATGGCAGTAAGGTTGACCATTCCCCTTTGCCTTCCTATTCTTCCCCTCCATTGTAACCATTTTCCCCTGCCTCTTCTATATAAGATAGTTTATCACATTCTGTCTCTCCCCATCTCCTCTCATTATATTCCAATCTCACTTCTAAATTTCACCTTTTAAGTATCATCCCTTCTTGTTAAATTGGTCCTGTGCACTCTATCTATGTATGTCTGTAAACATATATACACACATTTACATATGTATTTATATGCCCACATACCCTCATATATGTATTTCTATTCCCTTCAACTACTGAGAAAAATTTCATAAGTTGCAATTATTGTTTTTCCATGTAGGAATGTTAATAATTCAACTTTGATAAGTTCCTTATGATTTCTTTTCTGCATTTACCTTCTCATGCTTCTCTTGATTCTTGTATCTTAACATCAAATTTTCTATTCAACTCTGGAATTTTCAGCAAGAATGCTTGAAAGTCCTCTATTCCACTGAATGACCATATTTTCACCTGAAACATGATACTCAGTTTTGCTGGGTAGGTGACTCTTGTTTTAATCCCAGCTCCTTTGACCTCCAGAATATCATATTCCAAGCCCTTCGATTCTTCAGTGTAGAAGCTGCCAGATCCTGGGTTATCCTGATTGTGTTTCCACAATATTCAAATTGTTTCTTCCTGTCTGCTTGTAATATTCTCTCCTTAATCTGGGAATTCCAGAACCTGGCTATAATATTCCTAGGAGTTTTCTTTTTGGGTTCTTTATCAGGAGGTGATCGGTGGACTCTTTCAACCTCTATTTTGCCCTCTGCTTCTAAAACATCAGGACAGTTTTCTTTGAGAACTTCCTGGAGGATAATTTCTAGGCTCTTTCTTTGATGATGGCTTTCAGGGAGTCCACCCATTTTTAAATTATCTCTCCTGGATATATTTTCCAGGTCAGTGGATTTTCCCATGAGATATTTCACATTGCCTCATATTCTTTCATTTGTTTGGATCTGTTTAATAGCATCTTGATTTCTCATAAAGTTATTAGCTTACATTTGCTCCAATCTAATTCTGAAGCAATAATTCTCCTCATTAATCTTTTGATATTCTTTTTCCATTTGGCAAATTCAGCTTTTTAAGGCATTCTTCTCCTCATTGCCTTTTTGAGCCTCCTTTGCCATTTGAATCAGTCTGTTTTTTAATGTATTGTTTTTCTCAGTCAGACCGTTGACTCTCATTTCATAATTTTCTTGCATCATTCTCATTTCTCTTCCCAATTTTTCCTCCACTGCTTTTATCTTCTTCTTAAGGTCCTCTATGGCCTGTAACCAGATTGTATACAAGTTTGTAGAGAGTATGTAGAAAGAATGAGATCAAGGAATCTGTAGTTAACCACTTTGGTTGTTTGTAGAGATGGAAATAGAATAGATTATGTCTATGGTTCATTTGAACTCCATATCAATGATCATGTGCTTCTATGTTGATAGTGTATGTAAATGAGAATAATATGAAATAAAAATAGAAAAACAGTTTGGAATCAGCCCATGGAAGATGTGACTCTAAGGATAAAGAGATAACCTTTAAGTTTATTAATTTTTAAAGTTTTGAACTTATCTTTATTAAGTTTATATATAAGCAAATGCATAACCACAAAAAGATGCTCATCAGCAGAGTGACATGGCCAGAGCTATGTTTTGAGAAAGTGACTCTTATATTGCTATAAAGGATAGATTCAAGTTGAGAGAACTTGGAGTTAGAAATTATTTAGAGCTATAGTAAGAGTATAGGAGAGGATAAACAGTGGCCCAAATTAGGATGTTGGCATTAGAAACAAAAAGGAGACCAAGAATATTACAAAAGCAGAATTGACAGAACTTGGCAACTGGTTGGATTAAAGAGAGGTCTATTTTCTCATAACATTCATTGTCAGTCTTATTATATATCCATGATGGAAGACTACAGCGTAATGCAAAATATATTTCAATTGCTGTGTCTAATAGAAAAGAGCTAATGATGAAAGGAAATAATCTTAAACACAATGATTTAAAAAAGGTAGTGTTAATGGACTATTTCCTCATAGATATAGAAATTGAGGATGACATTTCAGAAATATTGGGTTATAGTAAATTAATTATAAATCATTATTATTTAAAGGACATTATAACAAGCCTATCTGACAGAACAGTTTCTCTTCATCCCCCCACCTCCCAATTCTCAAGGATCCAAAACTATTTTTTTTTGGAAATAAACCAGCAACCTGGGTAGTCCACTGCTCCCATGAAACTAATTACTCTAGAAACCATTCTGTCTCTGTAACTTCAGAGTTTGGAAACCTGGATTTGAGGTCAGACACTGATATGAAATTACTGAAATGGCATCATATTGTCTTTGCATTTAACAGTAGCAATGCCCCCAAAAGCTGAGTTCTCTTCATTCTCCCTGTATACAATATGAATTAATCCCTTTTCCTGCTGATCCCACTAGCAAAACCTGAAGCTTCCCTGTAGTGGCATTATAGAATTTGAGCAGTTGTTTCCCCCTTAATATGTTAAAGATTATATAATACTACAGAGTCTTTGGAGTACCTTTCTTGCAACATTCTGAGGGAGTCAATAGCAAAATGAGGCTGGTTAAATTAGGTTATTATTGTTGAGTTGTTTTTGACTTCATAACTCCATTTGGAGTTTTCTTGGCAAAGATAGTGGAGAGATTTCCCATTTCTTTCTCCAGCTCATTTTGCAGATGAGGAACTGAGACAAATTGGGTTGTAACTTGCCCAGGGTCACACAACTAGTAAGTAAAAATCTGAGGCCAGATATAAACTCAGGAAAATGAGTTTTCCTGACTCCAAGTTCAGCTAATTATCCACTGTGCCACCTAGCTACCCAGTTAAAGTAGGAATCAGGGCTTAAAGCCATGTTTGCAGCTTGAAGGGCAGTGTTCTTTCTCCTGTACCATGATACCTTTGTCATATTATCTTTCTCAATTGAAATATGTCATCAAATATCCCAATCTCCTCAAAATCTTTTCAGATTAAGCAGAAAGAAGGTAATTAATTTTATTATTCTTTCTCAATGATCACTCTGGTCAGAATCTGAACTCCAGTATAACAATGTACTAATTCTTCATTCCCTTCTTTAAAACACACTGCCCATTCACCTGCATATCATACAAATTTATAAATAAATATCACCCATTAAAGTCACATGTTGAAAGTGTATTGACTTCACTTCTGTGTCTTTTCTGTCTTATTGAATGTCTCCCCCTAGAACTTCCATTTAAGGAGGTCCCACAGCCTAGCCATGTCTCATTCTTCTTCAGCCTACACTCTAGACTCATTCTAGTTTGTCCACTAATTTTGCCCCAAGTTTTCATTCTTAAACCTCATACAATCCCTGACATTCATAAATTGGAAGTATTCTTCTGTTCCTGTTACCTTTCCCTCTGATTGACTATGTCCTCCCAGAAATCAGACAGCAACCAAGTCAGTTATTCCCATTCAAGCTGTACTCCAATACTTCCTCTACTACAAATGTGGGTAAATTCATCTTCACCCCAGAATCCCCTAAGGTTTAGCTTCCTTTCATGTATCATCTTCCCCTGTTCAAATGAAAGAAAAAAACAAACAAAACAGAAAAAAAAAACCTCTTTGTCTTCAGTGCATATTCCTGGGACTTAGCAATGTTCCTGGAACATAGTAAATGCTTAATAAAGGTTTATTAATTGAGACTAAATGACTGATCCACAGATCCTTTTTTATCTGTTTAATGTTTTTATGCTACCTGTTGTTTAATATATAGTCAGTGAGTCTGTTTTAGGCAGGGCCAAAGTGTGGAATAATGGAAAGAGCAACAGACTTGGTGTCAAGAAACATGGGTTCTAGTCATGGTTGCAGCAAACTACCTTTGTGGCTTGGGGTTAGTCATTTCCACTCCTTAGACTTCAGTTTCTTCATTTTAAAAATAAAAGTATTGGACTAAATTTGATCTAAGTAGTCTTAAAGCTTTAATTATAATTTAATAATACTATCTACTTCTTTGTATTAGTAGAATATTTAGATATCTCCTGGAACCTTATATAGTGATAGTTTTACAACAACCCAATGGAGTAGATAGTGAGCCATCATTATTCATATTTCATAAATGAGGAATTAAGGCATAAGGAGGGTACCTAATATCATATAGTTAAAGAGTTGTGGCAACAAGAATTAAATCCAAGTCCTCTAAATTAAAATGCAATAATCTTTCTTCTACTCCATACTCACTATGTATGTTACAATGAAATATATACAATTGGTCATCTACTAAGTGCATCTAATAATAATGATGGTAATATGACATGCAGTGCTATTCATTTAAGAGTTGGATGTTCTGCTTAATCATAATAGATTAATAACTTTTATTTCATTAATTTCTTTTTCCTTACACTTTTTTAACATTCTTAATTTTTTTCTTACTTTGATTCTAAATCAACCTGAGATTTGGCCATGCCACAAATATTAAAATTAGTGCCTAATTTGACCAAATGAGTGAGTAATCATGAAGAGGGCCACACTCTCAATATATCTTTGCAAGAAGGATAATTTCCACATTTTTAGGTTATAAGGTGTGCTGAAAATTTATGTAATGATGACAGTCCTTCAACAACTCTCTTATTCAGTCTTAATCTTTAGTCATAAATGAATCTTCCTCCAACATCCTAAAATCAAATTAATTTTTCCTCAACATTTTTGTTCTGTGTTGTATGCTGATAAGTTGAGGTGGATTTGCCAACATTATAAGGAAAATCCTGTGACACCACCTATGGAATAATGAATAGACATTTAGTGTTCACAAGGTTATAATCTTCTTCCTGTGATTGAACAGATGACAGGACTCACAATTCAAGAATGAAAGCAGTTGGCCCTGAGAATGAATTATGGTAATGTATCCCTACATTGGATGGCCTGCTATTATTAAGCACTAGTTTATCTGGATCTCTTTTGAATGTTTTGACAAGCCAGGAATAGATGACTCAGGGGACTGATAAAACATGGAAACATATGGTGTCAAGGATACTTTAGCTCAGAGATGATGAAGCAGTTGTGAAAAACAGTCCTTTCTTAGCCTATATTAAAGAATATGTTGGGTTCAACCTCATTACTAGTGTCACAAGTGTATTCATTTAAAAATAAGCTGACATTTTTATGTCTGGTGAAGACTGACCACAAATTAATGAAAAGATATTTTTCTCTAGTTGAAGATTCATAGGTATGCCACTTCTTGGAATTAATTGTGTACATAAAATCTGACTGCAAGGACCTCAATCTTCCCTTTTTATGCCATTTCCCTCCTCTAAGTTTCCATTACCTTGTCTCTTCCTTCAAAACAATTCAACAGCTACAATCAACACTTAATTAGCATGCATTCATTGTATTTTATTTGTGATAGTATGACCATAAAATGCTAAATTTGAGCTCAGAAATATCTGAGATAGGTCTTCCTGAGTTCAAATATGCCCACATACATTTAAAAGTTTGTGATTCTAGGCAAGTCAGTTAACTTTTTTTTTAACTCAAAAACAGTATTTCATTCAAAAAATAATTCTAAACACATGGAATTCAGCATTTATTCTTTCTTCTCACTGTCCTCTGGTGCAGGGTCTGTTGGAGGCTCTTGCACCATTGCACTCTTGCTCTCTGACCCAGTGTTGTTGTCACTGGTCCCTTCTTCTACCATACTATCTATTCCCTCTTGGCCACTCTATCTTCAGGGGTAGATGTTCCTTCTTCACCATTCTGCTGACTTTCTGTAGTTTCCTCTGTGTGTGTCTCTTCTGTCTCCATTGGAGTGCTTTCCTCTTCCTTCCTCTCATTCCCTTTGCTGCTTTTCTGGTCATCCTCGGTGGTGGCAGTGGCAGTGGCAGCGGCAGCGGCAGCAGCAGTGGCAGGAGCAGCACTAACACCGCTCTGCCTGCTCTGCCTGCTCCATTGCTTCTTTCTCTCGCTCCTCCTGCCATTTGCGAGCTTGTTCCTTTGGCTGGGCAATTTCAGCTTCTAGTTTTTCCATGTCTACCTCCACTTTTAAGCTACATAACCTCTTTAGTTCATTGTTAAATGAGTCTGTGCTTTTTAAGAACTCCCTCTTCTTTTCCTGGTGATGTTCTTCTATTTGTAAGGGTTCAGCTTCTAATTTTCTCTGATGGATTATTAAGGACTGAACCTGTCATTTGAAAACCTGCATTCTGGCTGTGGTAAAGACTGAATGAACATCTGTAACTACACTTTCACAATGGGCAGTAGCTGTGTGCTTCATTGAAAAACCATCATCATAGTCATCTGGATCCTTTGCAGGTTGGATGCTCATATTACGTTCTCCTTTCTCCATTCGGGACTCTCTCTGCCAAATTTCCTCCTCTAACACAGCTTCAGCTCGACTTTTTGCATTGGTGTAAGCAAGGTATGCAGGTGAATTATGATAGGCCTTCATAGATTCATTATATTCTATCTTTTCTGTTTTATATTCATTCAAATATTCTTGTTTTTCTTCATCAGTAAGATCTTGCCACATCCCACCAATAATTTTGCCAATATCCCATAACTTTAAGTCAGGGTTGGAAGCCTTTACTTGGTCCCAACCCTTTCTGTTGTATCTCATATAGGTCATCAGAGGCTTATCTGTTGGCTTTGAGGGTTTGGGAATTGTAATGCCAGAGGAAGGCATGACCCGGTTGTTGATTCTGGATTCCCTCCCAGCCTGTAGTTGTTGTAGACCAGATGACTGTATGGACTGTATCCCACAAACCCTGTCGTGCTAGGCATTTGTTTTGCAGGAGCTGGAGTGGGAGGTGGGGTATAAGATGGTCTTTCTGACATTTTGAAAGATTAATTTCTCAGTCCCTTAATAATGAACTTGGGACGCTGGGCTCTGGAGAGAGGCCACGGCTCCAGCTGCTCTTCCTTTTTCCCCCCAGTTAACTTCTGCCTACCTCAGTTCCTTCATCTATCAAAAAGTAAGAATAATTCCTTAGACTGCTATGAAGAGAAAATACGATAACATTTTTACTTTCTAAACTTGAAAGTATTATATAAATGTTAATTGCTAGTACTGTTTATGTTGCAACACAGTACAGTATAGCATAACATCATTTAGTATAGTACAGGTACCTAAGTGGCATAATGGAAGGAGTGCTAAAATTAGAGTCAGGAAAAAATGAGTACAAATCCTGACTCCTAAGCTTATTAGCTGTGTAATCTAAGGCAAGGCATTTAGCCTCAGGCACCCTCAATTTTCTCATCTGTAAAATGGTGATATTCCTAGCAACTACTTCATGAGGTAATTGTGAAAATCAAAAAAGAATTAAATGTAAAGTAGCAATTGCAACAAAAGATGGGAAGCACCCTTCCTCCATGCCAATGGGCAAATAACTAAATAAATAGTGTCATATGACTTAATTAAATACCACTGTAGTGGAAGAAAGTGTACATATAAAGAATTCTGAGAAACATGAAATGGATATAAAGAAATTATGGCATGTAGAAAACAGGGCTAACATATACAAAATCACTAAAATAGTATATAAATAATATGATCAATAAAAATTGGTAGTTACCTGATCAATCCCAGCTAAAAATCTTTCTCAGAACATTGATAAAAAGGCATACTTCCCTGTTAGTCAAGAAGTGTGGACTATGGATAATAGTTCAATTATCAAGGAAGTTTTAATATTTTCATTAATTTGCCACTCCTTCCATGTTTCTCATTGGTCTGTTCATGTGCATGTGTGCATGTGTTTGTATGTCTGTGTAAGACAGAGACGGAGAAAAAGAAAGAGAGACATTTTATCCAAGGGAAAAAATTCCCTCAAGTCTCCAGAATAGCAAGCTGCATAGGGACATGATGGATTTCCTATTCTTCCATGCCTATTTCTTCTCTAAGCTTGAAACCAGAAGACCAGGACTTCTCTCAAGCTCTCACCAATTCCATCAGTGCAGAAATGGAACACTAACTAATTAATCACCACTAATGAGGAACATCTTTTGCAAATGGACCTTTGAGTCATAGGTTACACTAATATACAGTATTGATTTTTGAGGTGGGGAGTGGAAAGAGAAGAGGAATAAGTGATCACAGATTGATTTAAACAACAAAACTTGCCCTTTCTAAGCTCTGACAAGCCTTCTTGACCATTCCATTTCTTGACCAATTCACATTTCTGTTTAGTGGGAGATAACTTCAAACTTGTAAATCAGGATACAAATTGATATCATGAATTTATTTCTTTCTTTGCAATTCTTTGCAATCATTACAATTGTTGCAATGGATTTTGTCCAGAAACCTTAAAATTCTAACAGGAAGGTTTATGGTTGATGACAAAGTATTGAATATTACATTGAATATTATGGAAAATTTCCATGTACCAATATTAGATAATAATAATCTCCCAAAGGAAGTGGTCAAGGCTACTTGACATCCAAAAATACTCTGAATCAAAGCTTGAGGAGTTCTATCTTTCTCTGTCCTTAGGGAATGACTTCCCTCTATTATAACACACTCAATGAATTCTAGAAAGTGATGGTTTAACATTGCAACAAATGAAACTCTCCTTCCCCCCAAAAAAAAAATCCAAAAGGCTTCAAGAATTGCTTTTCTTATAATAAACTATTTATAGTGGTCAATTTCATTGAAATAGGAAAACTCCCAAGAAAGGTATTTCCATCTACCAATTCAGGTTTGCCACTCATCTTCAACTCATATACTTAGAGAATTGCCAGAGAACTCAGAGAAGTGACTTGTCCAGGTTCACAGCCAGTAAATTTAGGAGATACAATGTGAAACCAAGATGTAAATGACAGCACTCTCTCCTATATGGCATGATACTTTTATTAACACCCAATTTGGACTATAATATTTATTGCAATTTTGTGTTGAAAATTTCAACTGAAATGTGTTAGAAATTAAAAATAAAGGCTAACCAGTGTCCATGTTAAGAGAAAGTGAGATTTTAAGAGGTCTTTATATCATGATTCATGCTTACATTAGTCATTCAAAAAGACCATGACCGTGTGGGTGGGTGGGTGGACGGGACTGGAAAGCCTCAGAAAAATAAAATAAAATGAAAAAAAAACCAGATGCAAATGTTTCATTTGTGACAATAGAAATGATTTTCTTTAAAAGTATAATGGTTTAAAAGAGAAGTTGAGAATTTTCACAGAGGCAATTAATCCCTTTAGCAGAATGAACTATAATTTCTTACTGAATACAAAAACAGAGCTTTCCATCCTAAGAATATAATAATAAGATTTACACATGATATTTTTAAATAGATCAGATAAAAAAAAACATTATAAGAGCTGGGATTTAGGAACTTAAGCTGGAACACATAGAATTGTTGTTACAAAAGCTTGGGCATTTACTGTTAATTTGCCCTTTTAAACTTCTGTGGCTTACTTTTGTTAAATGACCATATTTTTACCTTGAATATTGCTAAATTTTATGTAGGGAGCTCATTTTTTTGAGTACTTGGATTTCCCCCCATCTTATTATTTCAAAGCATTCACTATTATTCCCAAATTGAATGAAAACCTTATTTTTATATATCATTCTACCTATATTTCAGACAAGTAATTTGTTGCAGACAGAGGTGAATATCACATTACAGGACATGAGAGTCAAAGTTGAGAAAAGAGTGGCAATTTTATATTTTAAGAAAACTCAAGTCTGTCCAATTAATTTGTCTCACATGAATACATAAAAAGTCTAAGAAAAAAACTTAATTTATAATAATTTTTAAAGGAATTAGAGTCCTTTTGTTATTTCCTAATTTGAAGGCATTTCCATTTCTTTAAAAATATTGCATTTACAAGTGGTATTAGAGATGAGTTTACTGATAAAGTGAATTTACCAGGACTATCTAGTTAGGTAATGATGCATATAGCTGACCTTCAAACTTTTTTCCCCTTCAACTTAATAGTAATTTGATAATCCCAGAGAAAAAAATAAGTAGTTCAGTTCTTATTTAGTTAGGAGAGTGTCATATTGAATGTAATTGGCTACTTTGATGGAAATCTTTGAACCAAGAATAGTAAAATTTCAGCTTCCTGAAATTCTTGTTACATCCTTCCAGATAGTTGACCATGCCTTGATCCTAGATCTTGTCTTCTTGAAAAAGTTCCTGATGCCAGCTTTCTTTTTTTGTTTATATGAATCCCACCTTACTTCCAAATCTTCTTTAGACATATAGACAGGTGGATAGCTATAGATATAGATATACATGGAATGAAACTGAGACAAACACTTTTATCCTGGACTATGTAGTGACATCTTTCTGAAAGTTCTGTTGCTTTTCAGATTTTTTGGGGTGGGGGTAGGGGTGGATCTCACTACTTATACTTGTAATTAATTTTTGAAGGAAAAAATACAAAACTTCCTATGGACCTGATATCATTAATACAAAGAACCACAGGTGATTCTTCTTAATTTGTATTTACATTTGACATTCAGATTACTTGTACAGTATGTAGGAAGATTGGTATTTGTCATTTTAATATGTGCTGATGACTTACTCCAAAGTGATGTGCAGTAAGAGAAGACATTCTGTGATTCTGAAAATATAGTGGTAGGGGGAAAATACAACATATTAAAACCTATCAAATGCAACTAAAGCAATTCTCAAAGGAAAATGTACATTTCCAAAAAATCATACTAACATGATAGAAAAACGATTATTAGATCTGAATAGATAATAGGCAAGAATAAAAATAATTAGCAACTGTATAATAAATAAAAAGGAAACCTTGTAAATTAGAGCATAAAGGCATGAAGGATACAAGAACAAATATGGAATAATCCTGTCTTCGAGGAGCTTGGATATTATTGGAGGGAAACTACTTGCATATATAAAATGAAAAAAAATATGTATATACATATATATGTATAATTCATGCATATACACCCACGGATGTGCATGTGTGTGTGTGTGTATTTCTGTGGGGAGGGCACTAGACAAGGGGAGAAAGATCAGACATTGATTACTATAGGAGATGAAATGAGCAGAATTTTAAAGAGTTATAGTATTCTGTGAAGTCCATATGATGAGAGAGAATTTACCAAAGATGAGAAATATCTGTGCCAAGATACAGAGGCTAATTGAATATCATGTATAGTGAATACTAGATAGATCAGTTTTGCTTGTAAAAAAAATGAGAATACCTTCTGATAAGTCTGGAAGGAAATATGGGAGACAGATTGTGAAGGCATTTAAAGACAGATAGACTTTTTGGTTTGTTTGGTTTTGTTTTTACCATTATGCCTTATTTTAGAATCAAGGGTAACTACTGACAGTTGTTCAATTTTATTTTGTTTTGTGGAATGGGGAACTACTTGATTATTATTATGACTTAGGATTTTTTTTTGATCCTGTATGCCAGGATATTGGGTTGCAAAGTGAGAAAATTTAGACAAAGTCTAGGTAGGAGGATAGGTGACAGCATGAGTTATAAGGAATAAGGGCCTGAAGTATGGTGATAGATTTTTTTTTGAGTAAAAGAAAAATGAAAATCATATTGTGAAGTCTCACTAGACAAAACTTTGACTACTAATTAGATGCAAAGAGCTGTTTTTTTTTTCCCCTCAAACAAAAAAATAGGTTCAGAAAAACATTTTATCAATTTTATTATAAGGAACTCTGTTGGGGTCTCAGTCAGCCTCTCTGAGTTCAGGTCTGATGCAACAGGATACAGAGCAATTAGCTGTATGTGCTGATCTTATCTGTGGTCAGGGCACCCTAACCTCTAGGAGGTGCTGAGGCGTCCAGATTGTATGGTGTCATGCAATGTACCTTGTTACCCTGAGATTTATCTTGGGGACTAAGGGTCAGTGTGCAGGAGTATGCAAGCTCTTCTGGACACAGCCTCCCTGTTCTCTGATTCCCCCCCTCCTTCCATCATGAGCTGTTCTCGAGCTTTGCAAATGCATTTTGGGAATTTAAGGGCTGAGGCAGGAGGGGGAAAAGGGAGAGATTTAACAACACCCCTGTCTTGCCAATAAAGCTGTGCCTCTTTCCATTTCCAATGGCTGAATATCTCTTTTATGTGAACACGCAGGGGATGACCATATGGGAACTGAAGACCTGGGAAAGATAAAACTCAGCTAGAAACCCAAGGATCACTACAAGTTGTGCCCTAATGTGGGACCTTTTAGCTGAGTCCCCACACTAGTGGAGAAGATAGATGAGAAGCCTGGAGGGGCCAGGGCAACTCTGGGGTTGACTCGGGATGAAAATGGGGAATCACCTCCCTATAATTAAGCCAGTGGAAATGGACAATTGGACTCAACAACTTCATAAGGCAGTTAAAGGCCAAGTACTAATTCTCCCATTAAGTACCTGCAGAGATTTATTTAAAAAGTGAAAGTGGTCTCTCCATGGATAGAAGACACGGGCTTAGATAAGCAGATATGGGGCATAGTTGGGGAACAAATTACAATTTATTTGGTAAATTGGGAGCCAGCCAGGAGAGAGAGGAGTGAGGGACTAATGGAAGAGGGACTCCAGCATTTCCCCATTTCTGCCTTTTTTCTAAAGAATATATTAATGATATGCTTAACGTCAAAACTTAAAGTGCCAGGGGTGGCTCAAACCATTCACTGTGATACAGCTGTCTTTGCTGGAAACAGATAAAAAGAAAACGATCACATAAGTTTTACCTGAGACCAATTATAATATCTGATTTCTGCAAATGATCTTTAACAATTTCTGAGTGCACTTTTCCTGTCATTTTCTCTATTTGTCTGTTTTGTTTATGTGTCTCTGTGTGAAAGAGTGGGAGTGAGTCATCTAACACCCTGTAAGGTTTAATGTGCAGCTGGACTTTCCTTGGAATGATCTTATCTCTTTTTCTCCCCCTACTGCTGACAGCAGGCTGAGGAGAGAGAAAAAGAAAAGAAAAATATTTTATTTTATAGATTATATGATGGTAATATTAAGTCATAGAGTATAGGAAGAAGTATCAGGCATAAGTTATTTGCATTAAAAAATATGAACAGAAGTTTTAAGATCTTTAAAGTTTGAAAATCTCCTACTCTTCATTCCACTCTGACCAAATGGAGTGAGGAAAAGATGATAAGATATAATAAGGGAATCTTTTCCCTCAGATCAAAGGGACATAAAAACAAGCATTTCTTACCTCATTTACTAGGAAAAAAAATCTGTGTATCAGAATGAAACTGTAAGTCAATTGAATTCATCTGACAAGTAAAAAGTATCACTCCTAATTTGATGGTAAAGATAAGTTAGAATTCATTTTACTATTTGGCATTTAGGCAAGTTGGGATATTTTCTAAGTTTTGATAAGAAAAGTGAGGTTTTTGGGTTCTCTAGTAGTGAGATAAAGGAGTAGGCACCACTCCCCAAAAATCACTTTTGATGGAGAAGTCAAAGCTATCACATTCAAAGAATTGTTTAAGGAGTGGACACTTAAATACAATTAACTGGAGTAAAAGTTTTATCAGCTCAAAATATTTTACAAAAATCATTAAAGCCTCTCATCCTAGATCAGGCTAAAAGAGAGTGCTGAAGACTAATAAGGAATTTAAGTTACACTCCCCAATCTGGTAAAAGAGAGGAGGCATACTAATTATATCAAGGACCCCATGGGCAACATCCCTGGGGCACTCTGAAACACACATCTTTAAGCAAGCAGATGAACCTCTCTCTCCTTTCTAACCCCTAAATCCACAATCAGGCTCTGAAGCTGCGAGGAGAGGAGAAAAACCTCTGCACTCAACAAGCCCAATTTTTTATAATTAACTTTTGCAAGAGATGATTTAGGAATAAAATTGATCTCATAATGTCATGTGAGGAATCATTGTAAGCCAGAAATAGTGTTAGATAAGCAAATTATTAATCTGAATTTTGTTGGAACTAAAAGATAAAAAAACTTGTTTTAAAACAGTTATGCCACTTACATCTTTTAATGTTTATATATGCCATATAAAAAATCAATGAAGTTAGAGAGGTTACAACTAAAACAATTCGATTATCAATTATTTGAAACTTGTAAGATTATGAATTGCCTTTTTTATTGTCGTAATGCTAAACAATTCAAAATGTTGATTGATTAATGTATGTAGAAAGGAGCAGGCTGGGTGAAAGCTTTATTTTGGATTAATTCTGCCCATTCAGAACATTCCTCCTCCATGTGCAAGAGTTAGCAACGCAGGGAAATAAACATAACCCCACCTCCCGCCCCAGTCTCTCCTGCTTAGAATCCATATAAATCTTACTTATGTTGTAAAACTGCCAAAAGCCCATGGAAACTATCTGTAGAGACAAGATCATTCGGCCTGAGAAAGGAACTTGTTTTAATTGTAACTTGCTAAGAAAGCTGCAAAATACTAAAAAAAAAAAAAGATTTCTAAGAATTTGACTTTGAGAAAGAAAAAATGTTAAAGGAAATTCTTTGTGTAAGAGAAGCCTACTACATCTTTATTGTTTGTTACAGCTCCATGGGAATAAAAAAAAAATAATTGTAATTGGCTATGAGCCATGATTTGGTGAAAGAAATTTTTTAACTTCTTAAGGCTCACCTCAACAAGATTCTAAAATCAATAGCTTTTAAAGTACTATGATCTGATTCATTTACTATACCTTTTCTGGCTAAAACACCTTTTAATATCTAAAGAATTCTGCAATCTACAAAAAAATAGTAAGTTAATAATACTTTGGAGATTTATGCTACTTAAAGACATTTTGCTATACCTTTTTAAGTAAAACACTGTGATATCTAAAGAATTCCACAATTATCTAGGAATTTAGTTTTTTTTTTTATCATACTTCTGGAATTTGTTAGTTAAGAAAATTTTTATACCAACTTAGTCTTAATAATCTTGATCTTAAAAGTTTTCTCTGCTTTAAAGCATGCACAGAGCTATTAGGTTATAAAAATTTAACTAGTTTTAACACACTCAGAATACAGATCTTTTTAACCTTTTTCAGAAGTTACAAGCTCTTATAAGATAGAGGCCACTACCTATATTTGCAGTTCATTCTTCACTTCCTAGGTCTCTTTATCTACAATAATGTGACAATCAAAAGTTTAAGTTTGTCCAACTTTTCCCCAAAATATTCATAGAACTGTATTAGCTTACTCTCATTTTTATTAAAATGCATATACTTTATGTATATAATTCCATGTTACTAGGGAACAAATTAGACAGATAGAATGCTGATAATGTTCCTGCCACTAACAATTTATTTCAAACTTTCTGTGATGATTTTTTACAGGCATACCCCTTATAATAAAGATATTACAGCCTAATTGCTAAAATAAAAAAGGGGCATCAATTAGCTATATTAGCTACTGTTTTATATACCCAAAATACATTAGCTAAATAAAAACATTACTAGAAATGAGTATACACCAGCAGTTAAAAAATGTGAAAGGTGCATACTCCCCAAAATGAAGGTAACGTGGGATTTATTACTGTGGGGGCGAGGCTGTGCTTGTATATTTTCCAGAAGCTGGGGAACAACCAGTGAGGGTGCCAGCACAGAAATATCAGGGTGTGTACTCCGAATCACCCAGAAAGATGAAAAAGCTCCAACAGCAGCAGAAGAACTCACAGAGACAGAACATGGGAATAAGAAGAGGTCTCCTAATGAAGCCACTACACAAAAAAGCTGTGCCCCCATGGGGGCAGATTAAACATTTTTTTATATCCACCCAAAGAACTGAAACCTCTACCCAAGGATTTGTGTTTCTTGCTGTGATCACTCTTCTTTCTATACAAACTGAACTGATTCCACCCTGATTTATACACCTACCCCTGTTGCATTACTTGTTTCATATATAACTGTAATTGTAAGTACATGTATTTGACCCCCTCAAACCTTCCTTACGTGTACTAATGTGAATCCTTTACAGATGATGTAAGTCCATACTACGATCTATTGGAAAATGCCCTGCTTTAACTGTACTCTCAAACAATGTATTAGTGGTTATGATGCCATACTGCTAATAGAAACACCCTCTTTTGGTTTCAGACTTCAGGACAACCTGCACAAAAGTGATTCCTGGACTTTTTTAATCATGGGACTAATTGCAAGTGTATCTTCTATTCTCCTTCTCCAATGTACTTATAGATATACCTGTCTATGTATGACTCCTCTGTATGGAATATTGTTTGCATTCATTGTACTCTTGTTCAATGTATATCTAGCAGGGATTTGTATTATTATTTGGTCCACTATTGTGCCTTACTATTATTTTATCTACTATCATTGATAATTTCAACCACTGTGTCTTTGTATTTATGTTACAAGTTAAAGTAGAGACTTTCAGCAAAAATTAGATGCTTTAAAGGATACTAGAATTTGTGAAAGACAAGGTAGCAGAAACAAAGTTTTGTTGAAGTGTGATTATAGATTTCATCCTATTGGTATTATACATGTAAAATATAATAGGTTTAATTAAGATTGGCAAAAAGTTAAAAATCATTTGTTAGGGATTTTTAGAAATACGTCCATAGGAGTGGATTTGGCACAATTCCATAAATTGATTTCCTATATCAGTGAGGCCTCTCTGGATAAAATTAAGGTGGATGATTTGGCATGACATATTTAGGCTTCATTTAAAGAGTTAAGTCCTTTGCATTGGCTATATATATATATTACTTTCAGCCTTTCTTCCCCTTGTTATATTGTATCTCCTTATAATTTGCATTGTGAAGTATGTAGTAGGTGTTTTTAAACGAATGCTCTACGCCTGGCAAGTGTCCCCACCTTGTTATCCTTTTTCCCGTGATTTGTGAACATTATATAATATGTTATTGAATGGCTTTTGTTTATAGTAATTATTCCCTCATCTGTTGCCCTCTCATGCAGATGTCCAAAATATCCTGTGCCTTGCATGACTCATAAGATTTGGTGCTCCATGCCTGAAAGGAAGGGGTACTTGGGGTCTCAGGTAGCCTCTCTGAGCTCAGGTCTGAACAGGATACAGAGCAATCAGCAGCATGTGCTGATCTTATCTGTGGTCAGGGCACGCTAACCTCTAGGAAGTGCTGAGGCATCCAGATTGTGTGGTGTCATGCAATATACCTTGTTACCCTGAGATTCATCTCAGGGACTAAGGGTAAGTGTGCAGGAGTAGGCAAGCTGTTCTGGACACAGCCTCCCTGTTCTCTGATCCCTCCCCACCTTCCCTCATGAGCTGTTCTTGAGCTCTGCAAGTGCACTTTGAGGATTTAAGGGCTGAAGCATGAGGGGACAAAAGGGAAAGAATTAACAACATGCCTGTCTTGCCAATAAAGCTGTGCCTCTTTCCATTTCCACTGGCTCAACTTCTCGTTTATGTGAACATAAAGGATGTAACCAGATGCACACCAAAGTCCTGGGAAAGGTAAGACTCAGCTAGAAACCCAAGGATCACTTAGCAGTTCAGACTGCAGTCAGAAAGCAAGGGAGAGTATAGGCACCATCCAGGCAATACAATCAAGACCTGCAGTGTGAGGTAAGGCCAGTGAAACCGTTGAGAATTCCAAGCACAAAAGATGCTAAAAGGACAATGAGAGCCTTGTTTTTATCAGAACATGAAAAAGATGGGACCAACAAAGGAACTGGGATGCATAAGCACTGGGGACTTGACAAAAGACCAAATATCAATTTACTATTTTATATTCCACCAGAACCTATCAGAGATTTCAGCAAAAATTAGAGCTATCTCCAATCAAGAAGTGTGCCAAGAGAGACAAAAATAAATAACAATAAGAAGGTTGAAATTCATTTTAGGCCACTGAGAGATAAAACCCAAAGTCAAAAATTTTGGTAGGGGGCAGGGTCTAGAACTAGTCGCTTACTTCTAAATTTCATTCATGATTGAACCAGATGACAAAGGGAGTAGTGAAAACGCAACATTTTATTCTATAGTCTGTGATACAGCAAAATCTGGATATTGGACAAAGCTCCAATACAGAAAACAAGGCTGAAAAAACGAGTAAACTGAAGGAAATACCAACCAGTTAACTAACATGTATTAAGTTCCACCCATGTTTCATTCATTATGCTAAGAACAGGGATAGAAAAAGAAAGATATAAAAACAGGTACTGCTCTCAAGGAATTTTTAAATAAATAGGGGAGGCAACATATAATAGGTTGCGTTGGAGGAGTAGGAAGAGATACAGGAGATGTGAAGAGGGATGAAAATGGTTGGAAAATTCCATGTGTTGAGTTGCATAATAATCCATTAGGGATGCAAGAACAAATTGTCCTTTTACAATAAGAGCCCAGTTGAAATTATGTAACAAAAATTTATAGCAGACTCTGTCAGGGAAGTTTCATGATTTTCTCTAGCTCTACTCAGTAATATATGAGTAGATGCAGAAGCACTAGATGGTGGAAATAAACAAAGGCTGTGATTTAGAAGAGTATGATCTGTAATAAGAAAAAGGGAAAGGACAAAGTTGAACTGGCCCATCAAGTATAAAGATGAACTAGTTTACCAATAGTGTAGAGTTGAATTTGTTCACCAAGGAGTCAAATGGGAAAAGAAAGAGAGATAAAGAAATAGCTTTGAATCTAGGAACACGGGTTCATGTCTTACCCCTGTCAATAGAAATTGTATGACCTTGAGCAAGTCACTTTACCTTTTAGTGTTCTCGTCAACTCTGGTGGACCAAGACTGGTAATTGCAGGGGAGATGCTGGACAGCATAGGAAGAGAAAATTTTCTATTAAAAATCATATAACTGGTTTCTGACTTTGCTCAATAAACGACAACTATTAGAACAAAAGGGTGTCTTTTTGGAATCTTATCATCTTCTAGGGTAACAGAAAGAGTAAAACAAAGCAAATATAGGACCTCTAGGAGTTTTTTTTTTAAACATATTTTAATTTTCAAGAGAAAAAAAGAAAAGGGGAAAATGAATATGGTATAAAATAAATGAAGAAAAAAGGAATTTCTATTTTTTTGAGTAACTAGAGCATGCAAGAATAGTATAGATGGATAAGGTGGTGGCAAAGGTAGTAAAAACTTTCTTCTTTTCTAATCAAGAAAAAATAAGATTGAAAATACAAACACAAGTTTGTTTAGAAATAGTTATAAAACTCAAAAAGTAAAAATGAAGCATCATGGAATATGGTGTCCAGGATGAATACTTTTAAGATATCAATTTTTAACTTCAATAGGTGGTTCATAGTGGAGAAAGGATTTTTTTAAAGCATAAGAATGAGTGATCAGGACTGAGACTAGGTAACAAGAGAAAAGTAGAGAAAGAATATTTCTTGTATGGATGATATTACTTTTATTTTAGCAACAATTGCCCAAGACAAACAGGATGGGATAAATAATATAATATATAATAAAATAATATAATATAATATGAGGGAGATAAGTGCAAAATTAAAATTCATACTTTTAAAATGAAAGATAATTTACCCCTGAAAAGAGCAAAATGAATTAGAAAGAAAAATAAAACTATGCTATTCCTAAGAAATACATTTACAGCACATGGTGCCACATTGAATTACAGTAAGGATTTGAAGCAGAATTTCTATACTTTAGACAAACTGAATAATTCAAAGCTATCAATCAACATCTAAGATGGGCCATTTTTTAAAAATTCATGATTGAAACAGATAAGCAAGCTATATTATAAATAAAGGTACTATAAAATAATACCAAAATCTAATATGTCTGTACCGAATGGCATATCATCTTAGTACTTAGAGGAGAAGTTAGTTGAAAATTGCAAGGAGACTTTTTATGAGTCAGTGTTGTTTTAGTTGATTAATAATTTTTTGTTAAATAAATTTATTTATTTATTTTTAGTTTTCAACATTCACTTCCATAAGATTTTCAGTTCCAAATTTTTTCCCAATCTCTTCCCTCTCCCCACCCCAAGACTGGATGTACTTTGATATAGGCTCTACATATACATCAATATGAAACCTAGTTTCACTTTAGTCATATTGAAAAGTAGAATTAAAATCAATGGGAGAAACTATGAGAAAGAAGAAATGAAAGAGAGAGAGACAGAGAGAGAGAGAGAGAGACAGAGACAGAGAGAGAGACAGAGACAGAGAGAGAGACAGAGAGAGACAGAGAGAGACAGAGAGACAGAAACAGAAACAGAGAGACAGAGACAGAGAGAGAGAGACAGAGAAAGAGACAGAGAGAGAGAGACAGAATAATATTCTTTCTATCTGCATTCAGATTCCATATTTCTTCTCCTGGATGTGTAAAGCATTTTCAATCATGAGTCTTTTGAAGTTGTCTTGGATCACCGTATTTTTGAGAAGAGATGAGTCTATCAAAGATAGTCATTGTATAATGTGTCTCTCACTGTGTACAATGTTCTCCTAATTTTCCTCACTTCACTCAGCATCAGTTCATATAAGTCTTTCCAGGTTTTGCTGAAGTCCACCTGCTCATCATTTCTTATATCACAATAGTATTCCATCACATTCACATACCACAACTTTTTCAGTCATTTACCAGTTGATGGACATCCCCTCAATTTTCGATTTGTGACTACCACAAAAAGAGTTGCTATAAATATTTTATACATGTGGGTTCTTTTCTCATTTGTATGATCTCTTTGGGATACAGTCCTAGAAATGGTATTGCTAGGTCAAAGGACAGGGACTTTTTATAGACCTTTGGGCGTACTTCTATATTGCTCTCCAGATGGTTGGATAAGTTCACACCTCCAGCAACAATGCATCAGTGTTGGGGCGGCCAGGTGGCTCAGCGAGTAAGATCACCGGCTCCAGTGTCGGGATGACCTGGATCAAATCCGGGCTCAGACACTCAGCACCACACCCAGAAATAACTGGCCGTGTAACCTTGAGCAAGTTACTTAACCCCGATTGCTTTAAAAAAAAAAAAAAAAACAATGCATCAGTGTTCCAATTTTCCCACATTTTCTCCAGCATTGATCATTTTCCTGTTTTGTCATGTTACCTTATCTTATAGGTGTGATGTGGTACCTTAGAGTTGTTTTGATTTGCCTTTCTCTAATGAATAGTGATTTAGAGCTTCCCCCCCCCCATATGACTATAGAAAGCTTTAATTTCTTCATCTGAAAACTGCCTATTCATATCCCTTGACCATGAAATTTTTTGTAAGTGTATAGGAGTTTGGGACCTCATTGCTCCTATTTCAGAAACAAACGAGTTTACCAAAAAATGAAATAATGATCTGAAGAGTTTTTTTTTCGTTTTTTTTAATGCTTTATTAACTTCTGATTTACATCATTCGTTTCCGCCAGATTTTGAGTTACAAATTTTCTCCCCGTTTTTCCCCCACCCATCCCCCCAAAACAGCAGTCCCACAGGATATCCCCACCTCCAATCTGCTCTCTCTCATATTTTCTCCCATACCCGTTTCAACTTTTCCAGTGGATCTCTATGCCTCAGTTCCTGTATACCTTTTTTTTTCTTAATAACATGTAAGATGGTATTAATAATAGTATATATATATACACACAAACACATATAAATATACATATATTTGAATATTTGATTTTAAAACTTTCAATTCCAGATTCATTCCCTTCCCCCCCCTGCCACCCACCGCCACTGGGGAGACAAGCAGTTCAGTATAGGTTGTACATGTGCGGCTAATGCAAAGCAATAGCATAGTAGATGTATTGTAAAAGACTGACTATATTTCCCTCCCTCCTATCCCACCTCCCACTTGTTCTATTCTCTACTTTGATCCTGTCCCTTTTCAAAAGTGGGTGCTTCTCACTTCCCTCCACCCCAGCCTGCCCTCCCTTCCATCATCCCCTCTCACATCCCCTTCCCCCCCTATTCTCCTGGAGGGTGAGATCCCCTATTTAGTGTGTATTTCCCTCTCTCCTCAAGCCAGATTCAATAGGAATAATGTTGACCCATTCTCTTTTGCCTTCCTATTCTTCCCCTCCATTGTAACCATTTCCCCTTGCCTCTTCTGTATGAGATAGTTGCCCCACTCTGTCTCTCTCCATCTCCTCTCATTATATTCCTCTCACCTCTTAATTTCACCTTTTAAGTATCATCCCTTCCTGTTAAATTGGTCCCGTGCCCTCTATCTATGTATACCTGTAAACGTATATACACACATTCACATATGTATTCATATGCCCGCATACCCTCATATAAAGACATATATATTTCTAATCCCTTCAACTACTGAGAAAAGTGTCATAAGTTACAATTATTGTTTTTCCATGTAGGAATGTTAATAGTTCAACTTTGGCCAGGTGGCTCAGCAAGCAAGAGCACCGGCCCCAGTGCCAGGACGACCCCGATCAAATCCAGGCCCAGACACTCAGCACCACACCCAGAAACAACAACTGGCTGTGCAACCCCAAGGAAGCCACTCAACTGCGATTGCTTTAAAAAAAAATACTTCAACTTTGATAAGTTCCTTATGTTCCTTTTGATGTTTTGAAAAGTTCCTTTTCCCTGTTTAACTTCTCATGCTTCTCTTGCTTCTTGTATCTGAATGTCAAATTTTCTATTCAACTCTGGTTTTCTCAGCAAGAATGCTTGAAAGTCCTGTATTCCACTGAATGACCACATTTCCCCCTGAAACATGATACTCAGTTTTGCTGGGTAGGTGACTCTTGGTTTTAATCCCAGCTCCCTTGACCTCCGGAATATCACATTCCAGCCTCTTTGATCCCTCAGTGTAGAAGCTGCCAGATCCTGGGTTATCCTGATTGTGTTTCCACAATATTCAAATTGTTTCTTCCTGGCTGCTTGTAATATTCTCTCCTTAATCTGGGAATTCTGGAACCTGGCTAAAATATTCCTAGGAGTTTTCTTTTTGGGATCTTTTTCAGGAGGTGATCGGTGGATTCTTTCAACCTCTATTTTGCCCTCTCGTTCTAAAACATCAGGGCAGTTTTCTTTGAGAACTTCCTGGAGGATGCTTTCCAGGCTCTTACTTTGGTCATGGCTCTCAGGCAGTCCAATAATTTTTAAATTATCTCTCCTGGATCTATTTTCCAGGTCAGTGGTTTTTCCCATGAGATATTTCACATTGCCTTCTATTCTTTCATTTGTTTGGATCTGTTTAACAACATCTTGATTTCTCATAAAGTCATTAGCTTCCATTTGCTCCAATCTAATTCTGAAGCAATGATTCTCCTCAGTGAGCTTTTGAGATTCTTTTTCCATCTGGCAAATTCGACTTTTTAAGGCATTCTTCTCCTCATTGCCTTTTTGAGCCTCCTTTGCCATTTGAGTCAGTCTGTTTTTTAAGGTATTATTTTCTTCAGTCAGGCTGTTGACTCTCATTTTGTAATTTTCTTGCATTGTTCTCATTTCTCTTCCCAATTTTTCCTCCACTTCTCTTATCTGCTTCTTAAGGTCCTCTATGGCCTGTAACCAGGTTGTATTTTCCTTTGAAGCTTTTGGTGCAGGAGTTCTGACTTCACTGATTTCCTCCTGTTCCATGCCTTGCTCCTTCTTATCCCCAAAATAGGAGTGTAATGTTGGACTCTTCTGTCTGCTTTGCTTCCTTTGCCTGCTCATTTTGCCACTCAATTGCTTGACTTTTGGGCTTTTTGCCACAGTAGGTCTCTGCCACCAGACAGGGGAGTTTTGGTCCCAAATGCTGGGGGTTTCTCAGCTGCCAGAGGTATTAGATGGGTGCCCTCTCTGAGGTCTCCACACGCTCTGGCAAGCTGGACACACACCCCAGGACCTCCACACTAGACTGCAATCCAGATCCAAGCAGGTTAAAGCAAGAGCGATTACCCCTCAGACTGATGCTTGGTCCCCCTACACTCTGCAGAGCAGGAACTGAAGCTGTCACATGGCGCTGGCAAGCTGTGCTAGCGTCTCAGTGGTTTCTCGCCCCTGGGGTAAAAGCCACGCACTCCCACTTCCTGGGTCCCAAAGTCCAGACTGCACTGGCCTCTCACCTTGTCCTTCGCATCTATGTATTGATAAGGCCACAGCTGCTGCTGATCTGGAGTCCCTCTGGCTGGTGGCTGGTCAGGCCCGCCCTGGGGCTAAAGCCTCGGCGTGGTGCTGGGCTTGGCTCCCAGAGCATTGTGCTGGCTGATTCCTGCCAGCCTGCCGGGCTGTTCTCAATGGGAGGTTAGCTTCTCTGTGTCATTTTGTGGGTTCTGCAGCTCCAAAGTTTGTTTAGAGTACCCTTTTTACATGGATTGGGGAGGGTGGAAGCCGGAGGCGCGGGAAGGTCATGCTTCTACTCCCCAGATAATTCCTTATTTCTGTTTTCTGTGTTTATTTTCCAATCTAATATATCTTCTCTTGGTTTCAGCTTTGTTTCTTGGGCCATTATTGAAGTAAATTTATCATTTTGTTCCCATGATCTGAAGAGTTTTATAAAAGTTATAGATAACAATTAATAATTACTAAATAAGTACAGGAAGAAATAGAAAGGTTTCTGTGTGTGGCATTTTTACAAAAAAAAACTGTCTTTTTTTTCTTTTTTTGCCTTTTGGAGGGCAATTGGGGTTAAGTAACTTGCCCAAGGTTACACAGCTAGTTTTTTTTTGTTTTGTTTTGTTTTGTTTTGTTTTGCATGTGTGTGTGTGTGTGGGGGGGTGTTAAGTGTCTGAGGCCAGAACCTAACTCGGGTGCTCCCGACTCCGATGGGCCAGTCAATGCTCCACCTAGCCGCCCCATAACTATTTGTATTCTAAGGTATGAAAAACTCATAAATAAATGAACAAAAATATAAACAGCAAGCATCTTCCTAATTCAATATACTCAGGTCAGGAAATAGTCTTCTTTTCTCTATTCAAGCACCATTTTTAAAAATACTTTTCAGTTAATTGTCAATCTGGAAATAGTTTTTAGAAAGTATTCCACTTTCAATGGAAATAGAAATTCTCTAAGTCAGACAACTTTCAAGTTTATTTAACAAATTAATTCCATGTTGGGCCAGTGTGATAGTAATGGCAATTAAAGATTCCCCTGTATTGGCTTGGTTTTCAAATTGATTATGTTAAAACCCAGAGCTTGTTAATCCCACCTGTGGGATGGGCTTGTTGATGTGAAAAGAAAGTCCTGAACTGGGAGGAGCTGGTGATGTAGATTTGGAGAGACACTAGAGAGAAGCGGAAGATCTTTTTGGAAGCAGCACCTCGTGGAGAGAGAGAGACTAAGAGAATTGCTGGTGGCCGCTTTGAATTGCCCTGGACTTTTGAGACCTGCCCCCTGAGCTGCCAAGGACTGAGGAGACATGGCTGTTTTGCTGGTACTTTGTCTGTCTGTTTTGATGTTGTTTTGCCAGATTTGTCCACTGGTGAAAGACAGTCCTTTTGTTGAAGAAGTCCTGGAACCTGGCTGTTCGCTAAGAAGCCCTGAGACTGTCCTGCAGACAGAGAGTGAATACTGTCCACTGGTGAGGGACAGTACTGTTGTTGCAGGGGTCTGGAGACTGTCCTGCAGACAGAATGAATACTGTCCACTGGTGAAGGACAGTGCTGTTGTTGCAGGGGTCTGGGAGCCTTTCTGTTGGTTCGGAAGCCCTGAAGAAGGATTTTCTTGTTGTATGTTTACAGAAATCCTGGGAGAGGGCTTTGCTAATGTGTTCAGAGGTTCTAGGACTGTTCTACAGACAGAGGATAAATTCATGAAGGGACTGGCAATGTATCTTATGGCCTTGCTAAGCCTTGTCTCCCCAGGAACTAAGATTGCTGAGAACTTGCCTCGTGTCAAGATGAAGAAAAGAGCTCCATTTGGGTATTAAGTGCTGTGTTTAAACTTGATGTAACTCTGGGGTAGATTCAATTGTGATCCAGGGGTGGGGAACTTTTAACCTTATGTTTGGAAACTAATCTCCATTTGAGAAGAGGGGCTTTGTGGTGGACTTAATTAAGGTATAGCCTAGGGGTGGAGAAGTATTTAGAACAGGTGCTTTGTAATTGATTGAATGATTGGAAGGTCCTGGGGTGGGGTAGTACTTGGAGATTATTTAATCACACTTAGTAAATGCTGTATTTTGAATGATGTCATGTTTTGATCTTCTCTGTTCTTGGTTTGTCACTGAATAAAATAGAGAGCACCTATGCTGGTATTTTGAACCTGGGAAGTTGCCTTCTTTTGGCATTACATTACAGCCAGTTATACTCATTAAGATACTTCATTGTTCAATCAGAATGGAGTTCATAGCAACACAGCTCTCACCAAGAATTTAAAAAAAAAAGTAATTTCAAAGCCTCTTCTTTCTTTATTTCTCAAGTCAGAGGTGACAACAGAGACATCAAGTTCTTCATGAAAAGCCTAACCTTTCTCTAAATCTAAATAACCTGATTGCCATCATTGGAACTCTTGGCCAATGGAAAAAACCTAACAAACAAACAAACAAACAAAGAAAACTCTCTCTAGAAACAATCAGTAGCCATTCAGCTGAAGCCTTCTCTCATCTGACTACCTCTAATTTCCATAGCTCCAAAAGAGAAGCTGTGCTTCTTCATAATGTACTTTAGCAATTTATATTAAAACAAAGGATTGTTGTTGTTTTCCCATTACTCATATTCAGCATAGATATGTTGAAACATTGCAGTGGCAATACTTTATATCCAGTAGCAATTCTTTACACACACACATATGTGCATTTATTTTTAATATTTATGCAAAATCACTTTTTTTTGTTCTCCTCATCAACTGATCACCATGAAAAGGGTTGTAAACATATAATGTAATAAGCATATATATATCATACATGTTAAACATGTGTATATCATATATATTTATATTATATACCTTACATGTTCATATGATTTACTATGAGTAGTTAGTGATAAAAATGTTAGGAAAAAAGTGTTCTTCCATAAAGAAAGTTTTATATTTATAGATACATTTGTGTATATGAGTGTGTGTACACACTCAAATACACACACAAATGCATTTTCAAAGATATATAGAAAGATATAAAGGTATCTAGGTGTAGATATGGATATGAACTCATTTTATCATCACAATAACCCTGCAATGTGGGGCCTATTATTATCCACATTTTATAAATGAGGAAACTCAGACTGAGAGGTTAAGTCCTTCCTGCCCAGGATCACAGCATGTGAAGCAAGATTCAGATTCAAGTCTTCCTGGCAAGTCACAGTGCTCCATCTAAAATAATGTTTGACAATGAAACATATGTTCTACTACCTAGTAAAGAGATGGAAGCCTATAGGTGAAGAATGAGACAAATTTTCAAATGCGACTAATACAGTATGTGTTTATTGTGCTCAACCATACTTATTTATATAAGGAAGGGCTTCTAATTTGGGCTAAGGGAGGGACTTGTGGGGTAGAATGGGAAGCAGCAATGTAGTAATCGTCTTAATAATGAAAAGAGTCAATGGGACATTGAAAAATACACTCTCAATTCTATTTTCACAAAAATATTTGTGTACATCCCCTTCTCTGCTGTAATACAGCCACCAACCTTGTATAGGTCCTTATCACCTCTAGTCTAGACTATTAAAACAGGTTTCTAACTGGTCTTACTACCTCATGAATCTCCCCACTCCAATCCATCCTCTACTCAGATGCCAAAATAATCTTAAATCTCAGGTCCTGCCATTTCACACATATATTATCTACTAAATATACTATAGAGATTCACTATTATATGTGAATCCATCCATCATTTCCAGTTACTTCTTACAGTTTACTTCCTTCCATGTAATCTATGATCCAGTACCTACCAGTCTGGTTTTCCTCATACTCCATCTCTTATCTCTCTATATATATTCTGGATATGCCCCCTCCCTCTGCTCTACTCCCCATGCCTTGAATAATCACTTTCCTCACTTATAATAATTAGTTGCCTTGGATTACTTCAACATTCAACTCAAATTTGCAGGAGGCTATTCCAGATAGGCAGAGAGACAAACAGATAGGTAGATTAGAAATATTTTCATTTTGTGTCTGAATTCAATAAGGGAAAAGACCATATTTGGGACCTTTTTATTCTCTCAGGGCTCATCACAGTGTCTGCCAAATAGTAAGTGATTAATAAATGCTAATTGACTTTCTGACTGCCTAGTTCATTTTCTAATCATGAATTGCACTATACTGCTGATAATTGTTATTACAATTATCTCTTGTTAATTTTTAAAAATCATTAAGAAAATGCTCATGGTTTTATTGGATAATGAAACATTGAAATAGCTGGACAAATCAATATCTGGTTTTTACAAGAAACTGCTATTTCTCCTTCATTTGGTGGGCTACTGAGCAACCTGTCATTATGTTAAAAAAAGAATTCAAACTTTTCTATTACTTAATCTTTTTAAAGTATGCACTTGGACATGACAAATTTTTATCTTCATATTCAGGTAGTCTAACTTGCCCAAGTTCACACAACTAAAAAGCATGCCAAGTGTCTGAGGCCAGATTGAACTCAGGTCCTCTTGACTCCAGGGCCGGTGCTCTATTCACTGCACCACCTAACTGGCCCTGGGGTAATCTAACTTCTAAAAATCATGCATAACATACTAAATTATATCATGACCACATTAACCATCCAATATGTCCTTGTAGACTTATGTATTATATTTGAATTGCATTGAAATTAAAGGAGGGGGAAATAAGGGAGATGCATGGTTTCAGGAAGAGGAGAAGAGAGAGGTAGCATGTATATCTCAGGAAGAGAGGTTAAGTTGAAGTTATGGAGGGCTGACCCATATATATCATTGGAGTAGAAGCACTCTTTTTTTTGTTCTTTAATAGAAATATCAAGAGGAACATTATTTTTAAAAAATCAGTCTGTACCTCCTACATGAGCATTTTGAGTACACATATAGTGAAGTTGAAGACAGTGTGGCTGTTGGTCCTGGTCTATGATTCTGTCTTATTTCTGGAAATTGAAGGTTAAACCTTCTTTTTTCATGATGGCTGTTTGGCTCTGGACTTTCAGCCTTTCTCATGCATGGCAAGATGGCTCAATATGTATACCTGTAAAATTGGATTTGGTAAATTACCAAGCAATTGGCAGTAATTTTGAAAATGTTTCATTCAATCTGCTTCTGAATTAGGTTTATCAAGTGGCTAACATGATAGCAACAGTGACAGCATCTCCCCAATTAAAAAAAAAATCTAATCCTTATTTCACTTACTGTTTCTTTCTTATTTTTTCTTTTTTTATTTTCTTGTCTAGAGACTGACTTTTGCCTGGAGTTGTCTACAAATCACAAAGCTTCTTACCATCTAAGTAACAAAATTGGATTTAATCTTTAAATCTCTTGTTATTGTTTTAGCTTCATTCTACTTATTTTTCAAACAAGGGGGATGATTCTTCTTTTGGACTAGGGATTCACTACCCTCTCTCCCAATATAATTCCAAACTTGGATTTTTCTGGTATTTGAGGTAGTACAGAAAGTTGGTTTCGGTAAAACTGATCATTATTAGATAAAAGACATGGAGGCTCAATAATTCTTTGGACTTATAAATGTTTTCTTCTAGTCAGTCAAATCTTCCCCATTATAAGGGCCTGCCCTATTTGCTTCTGCTTTCATCACTTCCAAAAGGCTTGACATTTTCAGGGTCAAAACTCTGACTGAGAATGTACTGCAAAATAGAAAATGTGCATAAGGCTTTGGATGTGATCCCCTTAGCCTCTGCTAATGGATACTGAATAACACATCACAGTATAATGGGAAATATAACACCATGACCCTGCTTCAATTCTTCAATTAGAGTTCTTCCCTACTGAATGTATTTGATGGAGCCTACTTTATGGAGGCATTAGATCCTGTTGTAACAGAGGAGCAATGTGACTTTTCATTATTGGCATTAACTATCTCAGCAAGCCTAGCTGTTGCTTGTGTGTTTGTGTATATGTGCCCATGTAGATTGTCTATGTGTATTTTGGAGAGTAAAGGAAAAATGCCAAAAGTGAAATGTCATCTCTTGGTTTTGTTTTCCTTTGAAAACCAAAAAAGATGAAAGCTATATCTTGGTGTGTGTGTGTGTGTGTGTGTGTGTGTGTGTGTGTGTGTGTGTGTG
>NW_027185809.1:43694304-43695725 GCF_028583685.1 Petaurus breviceps papuanus
TGTGTGTGTGTGTGTGTGTGTGTGTGTGTGTGTGTGTGTGTGTGTGTTTGTGTGTGTGAGTGATGAAAATGTTTTAGAAAAATATTTTTTTCAAGATTCCTACGTAGTTCATATATGAGTGGCTCTTATTGAAAGCCAGGAAGATCCACATTTGAATATTGATTTTAATAATTACTAGCTCCCTCTTGAAAATTCTCTCTTCCATTAAATCCTTATCTCTTGCTTTTATTTTGTTCTCCTTACACTAAGTATAGTATCTAGCACTCAATAGATGTACATTGAATGACTAACAAACTGTGTGGACATAGGCAAATAACTTAATATTTTTTAACTCAGTTTCTTAATTTAGAAAAATTATGTCAACAACTTTACTATGTATCTCACAGGGTTGTTGTGAGATAAAAGTAAACTACTTTACAAACTTTTAAGAACTCTGCAAATATTATTACAATGAGTGATATCAGGAAAGAGAATTTCTGACACTTATTACCAATATAATACTATTTCTTGATTAATATGAAAATGTCTGTGCAGGACTGAGAGAATAGCATACCTAGTCCCCTCTTCCTACAAAAACACCAGAGGTATTTTTGAGTAAGTAGAATTAATGAGCATTGAAATTCTTGTTTATTTTAGCCAGAAGGTCAAATGGTACATGTACTGGAACAATAATGATATTAAACATTAATTTCACTCTGGCCTAATCAATGATGAGGGAATAAGCAACACACTTTCATTTGAGCCAGAGAGAGCCTGGTGCCTTGATCTATGGTTTGATCAATAGTGCTGAAATTGTGAATAATTATAGAACATGTTTTAAAGTAACACCAAGATTGCTGTTTCAGAGAAATAATTGTAATAAACCAAAATTGAGCTAATGCTATTATCAATACAGGCTCTTGTAGCTGCTGATTGGTTTTATTTTATGATACTTCATTTTATGAGGAAGAAAATAAGAACATTTGATATTGAGTCTTAACTTTAAACAAGATCCATTTCTTATTAAATTACAAAGAATTAGATAATATGCATCATAAGAAAGTATTAAAGAAGGAATGAATTTCTTAACATTTTGTTGCTGATTTTAAGACCATTTATCAATCAAACTTTACTTTTCAATGTTTCCTCTTCAAAGCAATGGAAACTTCCAATTATTATGTAATTGTACCATATTTAATTATTTGCTTTTTGAAATCATAAAAGATGAGATTATGATGCCCTCTTTTGCTTAAATATATTTTCAATTATTCAAGGAAAGTAAAACATACTATGTTATATGTATATACATATATATGTATGTATGCATGTGTATATGTGTAGATGGATAGATAGACAGACAGACAGACAGACAGACAGACAGACAGATAGATAGAAAGATAGATAGATAGATAGATAGATAGATAGATAGATAGATAGATAGA
>NW_027185809.1:43695735-43798504 GCF_028583685.1 Petaurus breviceps papuanus
TAGATAGATAGATAGATAGATAGATAGATAGATAGATAGATAGATAGTCAGACAGTCAGATAGAGAGTTGGCTAGTTAGATAGTTAGATGGACAGAAGAGTAAACCATCAGTGCCATAGATAACATAGGCAAATCTTTGTACTTTCCCCTAGGGACATGCTTGATAGGTGTTAGTAGAAATTAAATCCTATTAGTTGTATGCTTATTTATCAAGCAGGAAAATAAGCTGCTACAGTTATGATTTTACTAGCATTTGTCTAGTGAGCAGTAAAGGTTTGCTATTGCACATAATTTTTTAGGTTACATTCAGCTTTTTATTTCCTTTGAGTCAGGTAAGATTTCTCTCAGTGGTCTATTGTTCAGGATTTTGTTCAAACATGTTTTAAATAACTTTATTAATAAAACTTGTGCCACTTCTTATAAGGGTAGTTTTACAACATAATACAACCTGGAAATAGTAATGTTTTATCTAATACTCAACATATGAATATTTCTTTCTTTTCCTTTCTTTCCACAGGGAAAATATTATATGCGAAATGGTCAGAAGTCCTTTGTTTTGAATGTTTTAAGACCAATTTATTTAGTATAAATTTCAATTTGAAACAATAGATATTTTATTTAAGTCAATCGAGAGATGAGAAACCCTTCAAGTAGCCTACAATTAATATGTCTTGCTTAGTTCACACACACACACACACACACACTAATCTTTAAATAGTTGTAAAAGAGTATTTTATTACAGATCATAGAAATAACAATTATTTATCTCCTGTAAAATTATTAAAATTACATAAACCTTGAAATTCTAACTTTCAATCTCATAATTAATAATTGCATGAAAATTCTAAATACTTTGGTAACAAAAGTTATACATATAAGGAAAAATGCATGATTGGCCTAATCATTGGAACATTGTAGAACAAACAGGTACAGTGAATTAAAAAGCACAAAGATTCCAGTTAGAAAGGACCCTAAAGATCACCTGGTTGAATGCCATGAATTTCCATATGCAGAAATAAACCCAAAGTCCCTATGACTTGCCCCAAATCAAACAGATATTTACCTCCAGTGAGATTTAAAAAGTCAAATCCTCTTTGCACTGCAACATGTGTATCAAAATAGTTTATGAAGCTTAATAGAGAATTGTTTTTAGGGGGTTATTTTGGCTAAATTATAGACAGCATAGAGAAGAGAGAATAAGGCTTTATATATTGCCTATTAAGTTCCAGGCACTGTGCTGTGTTTTTCCTACAAGTGCCAAGTCATTTGAGGCTCCTAATAGGTGGTATTATTATCATCATTTTACATTTGAAGAATGTGAGGCATCTGTTTAGTGACTTACCCAGGGTCACACAGGTAGCACATATCTGAAGCTCTATTTGATCTCATATCTTCCTGACTCCAGGCCCAGTGCTTTATAAACTATACCACCAGTTTTCTCTAGCATTAACATGGGAAAAAGGTAGTTTGAAACAGTACTGAAATAGCAAGGTAATGTTTGATTTTGGAGCGAGTTGAAAGAAAAACAATCAATTTACACTTTAAAATCAATAGAGTATATCAAAGAGATCAAAGAAAGAAGAAAAGGACTTATAAGTAGAGAAATAGTTATAAAAGCTTATTTTTAATAAATGCAAATGAGAAATAAGCCATTGTCTGCCTACTGGGAAATGGCTAAAAAATGATGATGTATGAATATAATGAAATGTCACTGTTCCATAAGATGCTATGGAAAGAACAATTAGAGGACACAGGGGAAATCCCTACACATCAGTGCTTAGTGAAATGAGCAAAATTAGGAGAATGATTTACACAATGACAATATTATAGAGGAAAACAACTTTGAAAGACTTTAGAACTCAAATAATACAGTGATGAGTCATTAATCTAGAGAACTAAAGATTAATCACACTAACACTCCTTCCTGAAAAGGGATGGACGTAAAAGGCACAATGAGACATATATATTTTTGGATATGTCTGATGTTGGAATGTATTTTGATAGAATATTCATATTAGTTATAAAGATTTTTTTCTTTTTTTCCTTTTTAATTGACAAAGGGCAACAAGAAGAGAGATACAAAATGTTTTTAAAATATTAATTTTTAAAATCATTATACAATAAGAAACCACTAGACATATTTTAACATAAGGATGATGTGGGTTGACTTTCTAGTTGACGGACTGGTCTATTCATAATAAGACTTAAAAAAAGTTATCATAAAAAAAATGAAGCTTTAACACCACCCCGCCAACAAAGAAACAATACCTAACAAAAATGCAAAACCTGTCTAGGTCAGAGAAAACTGATACAGGTTCAATCAATTTAATGGTAGGGGTCACTTAAGTAAATCACTCACCTCACCTAAAATAAGTGACCAGTATGCAACAATTCTCAATGAAATCAAATATAACAGAAGCATTTCCACTAAGTTTAAAAGTGCTCTATCAATTTAGATATCTATGGTGAGTCAGTTTACGAACTGGAAATGATTCTTCACTAGAAAAATGTTCAGATTGGTTAAGAAAATTTGGTCATTCTCTAGATGGTATCTATAAATATGAAATAAATTCAGACCAAGAGAAATTTGGAGTAAAACAAGGATCTGATAGCAGATAGGAGGCACAGCTGAGGTAGCAGAATAGTGTCTTAGCTTAGACCAAGTTCTCCTCTCTATGCCTCTTTCCTCCTTGTTTAGAAGAAGATTTTGAGTATTTTGAAGGGACTAGAGGCTTTTAGACTTTATCTCCTTAAACTGGAGCTATGGAAACATAGCATTATGTGCCTTGGACCAAAGGAATTTTTTTTTTTTTGAGAAAGAGTAGAAGGTTGAGAATTGAGCTGACCATTGTAGAAGTTATTCTTAGCCAAATATAGATCAATGTCTTGCTATTCTAATCTGCTGATTATGTGATCCTGTGCTTTATTTTTTTTTTCTGTCACTATTATCATATAACATAGCAGGGTATATTAAAAATAGACTCTGATTCCTTCTATATTAACAGAGTTCAATTGGAAACAATACCATTTGGGTTTGCCTAAAATCAGGAAGAAAAGGTTCGCCCCAGTTCCAGGCTTTTTAGCTACTAAGATCATGGACTGACCTCATATTTCAAGGTTTTAATGCTTTTTTTTTTGTTACTAACAAAAAAAATCCAGCTGAACCAGCCCCCATATCATTTTACCCTTGCTAGTTAGATATTCATTGACAATAACACAAAAAAAGAAAAAAAAACTTCTGTTTGTGAACTTGTACCTTCCCTGTTGTTGACTGGTTCTCTGCCATCTGAGCCTCTCCCCCTCAGGACCGAAAAAGACATTAAATCCTGGATGTGATAGCAGTTTTAATGCTCTAGAGATGAATACAAAGTGTGAGACTCTTAGTGCTAGCCAGCTTCCCAGCATGAAGTAAAATGCAGTAATAATAACTTAGAATGAGTGAACCACAAAAGGTTTCAAGGCACAGCTTGAATAAGCATCCACAACCTTGCATGCTTATCCCAATTTCTTTGTTTTGGAAATGTCCCAAGAACAACCTCTCCTGGGAGATTGACAGCACTTGTGGATCCTGTTGAGATGAGAATGAGAAAAGCATTGTCTTGGTTTTGGCTGGAATTTGCTATTGCCCCACATTATCAAAGCTATGGAGTTTTGTGGATTTCTGCAGTCAATATCATTGTTAAGTTTCACATCTCTTCATGACTTGGATTCAAAATGTGAGCAATTCTTCACAAAATTTTACTGATCTTTGTAATGTTGTGATATGTATTAAACTACTGGATAAAACTATTTTCTCCTTTTTGGAACTGCTTTCTCAGTGTGAATTGTTCTGTCAGAAATCCAACCAAATCATTTTTAATCACATTTGAAATGCTTTCCCACAGGTAGGAAATATCAGAAGTAGGTTGCCTGATAGACTTTATGGTGAAGGAAAGATATCAAAGCATTGCCCCTTTATAATATCCATGAAGCAAATTCTTTTCATAATGAAATTTTCAAATTGTTCTGCACTTATAAATAAATAACATTGGCTCACATCAGGTATATATACTAGATAAGTTTTCCATGAGCCATGCATAATATATTTCGCTACATGGTGTTCAATAATCTAACATCTTAATCCTTTTTTTTTTTCCACTAAGTGATTTGAAAAGCAAATTTTAGAAAGGCAGCAATATAAGAAAAGGAAAAACAGCAAAACTACAACTAAAATAAAATAATATTTGAATAGTTCTTGCTGTAAAAGGTCTAATCTGTGATGGAAATGGAGTGTAATACATTTGTTCTAGGTGCATGCTTTTAAATCAATATCTCAAGCAGGAGAATTTGTTCTGTGTATTGGCTTTAGAAATTAAGGTAGAGGGAAGAAAAATAAGCATAAACAAACTTGTAAATATCTCTCTTGCATAAAACAATTGAGAGACCTCCAATGAATAAAAGGCACATTTAGAAAAAAATGGCCTGGTTTTTATGAGAAGATTGAATTTCTTTGAAGTGGAGTTTTCTCCTTTACTGCCAGGTCAGGTCATGATTTGTATTGAGAGTATTATAAGCATTTGATTGACATTTGGTGACCTTTGAAATAACAGTTCTAGATTTCAAACTGTAACCTGCTTTCATCATAAAAGAATGGAAGGATGGGAATATTGTGGCCATAGAAGGTCTGAATCCAGCGTCCTCAAAACAGCACTAGATAGCAGTCTCAGAGAGGCAAAAGAAATAAGGTCCACAGTACAATGGACAATCCTTAGTCACAGCATCTATCATCAAAATGCTGACAACTTCCCAATCTGAGGAGTTTAACACGTATTTGATGTTAATATGCTAGAAATTTATTGACTCTCATCAAGGGAAAAAATAGTGCAATGTAGCCATGTATATTTTGACACTAAAGCATTTAAGATCTTGTTTTGGAAAGTACCCGATGGGATAAAACATTGAAAACAATTGAGGTGTGCACTTGACAATATGATTTTGGGTTTGGAATTGTTGTTCCCCGACAATGATAAATTTTCTTAATCATATGCTATTAAAGTCCTTTTGAGGGTCATTAACACAAACCACAATTATATAGTCTGAGTTTATGGAATTTATAATTCTCCTAGATCAAATGATGATATATTCAGATACCTATTAATCTGAAAGGCATAAAGTTATATCAGGTTTGCCTATTGAGTTTTCTGGGGAAACGATTTTAGTAAGATAAAGATGTCCTTAAGAATATTATGTAATTCTACAGTTTTCTCTTATGTGGCTTGTCTCAATCCCCCTAGTCCCACAAGAGGTACCCTCACCACAAACACACACATACAGACACACACAGACACAGATACATAGACACAGAAACACCCACACCCACACACGAGCCTGCAATGTCTTTGTGAGCACAAATTGTGTCTCAAGACCTGAGTTAAAAGCTTATAGTTTCTTCATCTGTAAAATAAGGATCATATTAACTGCATTACTTAACTCACATAGTGACACTCACAATGGTATTAAGGCATATTTTAGACAACCAAACACTTTGTTGATATGTTGAGAAATTACGTAATTTCTTCTTTGGAATCCAAAACACATATCATTGGTATATTACAATCTTTAAGAACTCTAGTTAAAATAATGATATCAAATATGCATGCATATATGTTTGTTTCTATGTGTATGTATGTATATACATATACATACATATGTGCATATATACATACACATATGCATATAGGTATACACACATGTATATGGGGAGGGAAGAGAGAAGTGAAAAATGTTCAACTAGTTGAGCGGATTATCTATCTGTAGAAAATTGTCAGAGCAAGATGGCTAAATAGAAATAGGACTTCCACGGGGCTTCGGCTTCCACCAACCCCAATTCATGTAAAAGGCAACTCTGAACAAACTTTGGAGCTACAGAACCCATAAAAAGATCCAGAGAAGCTAAGCTCCTGCTGAGGACAGCCTGGCAGGGTGGCAGGAATCAGCCAGTGCAGTGCTCTGGGAGCTGAGCCCAGCATCACGCCAGCTGGAGGTTTCAGCCCTAGGGCAGGCCTGACCACCCACCAGATGGAGGGACTTCAGATCACCAGCAGCAGTGGTGGCTTCCAGAATTATCAACACATAGACGCTAAGGACAAAATGAGAGGTCAGTGCCGTGTGGACTTTGGGATGCAGTAGTTGGGAGTGCTGTCGAAATTTTTCCCCCGCGTTAGAAGCAGCTGAGGTGCTGTGGCTGTGCAGCCACATCAACGTGGCAGCTTCAGCTCCTGGCCTGTATAGTGTAGGGGGACTAAGAGATCAGTCTGAGGGATAATTGCTCTGGATTTAACCTCCTTGGATTTGGATTGCGGTCTAGTGTGGAGTCCTGGGGTGTGTGACCAGTTTACCATTGTGTGTGGAGGCTTCAGAGAGGGCACACAAATAATACCTTCAGCAGCTGAGAAAACCTCAGTGTTTGGGACAAAGCTCCCCTGCGTGGTGGCAGAGTTCTATTGTGGCACAAAGCCCAGGGATCAAGTGATTGAGTGATTACATGAGCAGTCAAAGGAAGCAAAATAAAAAGAGCAACCCAACTTTACACTCCTATTTCTATTTTGGCAACAAAAAGGATCAAAGCATGGAAGAGGAGGAAGACAGTGAAGTCAGATCTCCTGCACCAAAAGCTTTAAAGAAAAATATGAGCTGGTTACAGGCCATAGAGGACCTTAAGAAGCAAGTAAGAGAAGTAGAGGAAAAACTGGGAAGAGAAAAGAGAACGATGCAAGAAAATTAAGAAATGAGACTCACCAACCTGAATGAAGAAAATAACACCTTAAAAATAGACAAACTCAAATGGCAAAAGAGGCTCAAAAAGGCAATGAGGAGAAGAATGCCTTAAAAAGCTGAATTTGCCAGATGGAAAAAATCTCAAAAGATCACTGAGCAGAATCATTTCTTCAGAATTAGATTGGAGCAAATGGAAGGTAGTGACTTTATGAGAAATCAAGATGCTTTTAAAGAGATCCAAACAAATAGAAGACAATATGAAATATCTCATTGGAAAAACCCCTGACCTGGAAAATATATCCCAGAGAGATAATTTAAAAATTATTAGATTACCTGAAAGCCATGATCAAAGAAAGAACCTAGAAATCATCCTCCAAGAACTTCTCAAGGAAAACTGCCCTGATGTTTTAGAACCAGAGGGCAAAATAGAGGTTGAAAGAATCCACCGATTACCTCCTGAAAAATAACCCAAAAAGAAAATTCCTAAGAATATTATAGCCAGGTTCCAGAATTCCTAGATCAAGGAGAAAATATTACAAGCAACCAAGAAGAAACAATTTGAATATTGTGGAAACACAATCAGGATAACATAGGATCTGGCAGCTGTACACTGAGGGATGGAAGGGCTTGGAATATGATATTCTGGAGGTCAAAGGAGCTGGGATCAAACCAAGAATCACTTACCCAACAGAATTGAATATAATGTTTCAGGTGAAAATATGATTATTCAGGGGAATAGAGGACTTTCAAGCATTCTTGATGAAAAAAAGTGAATTCAATAGAATATTTGACATTCATATACAAGAAGCAAGAGACGCATGAGAAGGTAAACAGGAAAAAGAAATCTTAAGGAAATTATCAAAGTTGAACTATTTACTTTCCTACATGGAAAAAATGATAATTGTAACTGATGAAACTTTTCTCAGTATGAGAATAGTTGAAGGGAATACAAATGTGTGTGTATATATAGGAGGGTATATGGGCACATGTATACATATATGAATGAGTGTATATATGTGTATAGTTATACATTGATAGAGGGCACAGGACCAGTTTAATGGAAGGGATGATTCTTAAAAGGTGACATTAAGAGGTGAGACAGGAATATAATGAGGGGAGATGGGGAAAGACAGAATGGGGTAAACTCTCTCATATAGACGAGGCAAGAGAAAATGGTTACAATGGAGGGGAAGAACAGGAAGGCAAAAGGAAATGGGTCAACCTTATTCTCCTTGAATTTTGCTTAGGGAGGGAAAGACATACACACTAAATAGGGAATCTTACCCTACATTAGAGTAGGGGGGAAGGGGATCAGAGTGGGCATGAGGGAATGGAGGGAAGGCTAGGGGGGAGGGAAGTTGGAAGTACCCAATTTTGAAAAGGGACAGGATAAAAGTAGAGAATAGAACAAGTGAGAAGCAGGATAGGAGGGAAGGAAATATAGTCAGTCTTTTACGATATATCTACTATTGTAATGTTTTGTGTAGCTACACATGTACAACCTATACTGAATTGCTTATCTTCCCAGAAAGGGTGGGTGAAAAGGGAGGAAGGGAATGAACCTGGAATTCAAAGTTTTAAAATAAAATCTTTTATATATACTATTCTTAATACTATTTTACATGTAATTGGGAAATAAGATATACAGGCACTGGGGCATAGAGATACCCTGAAAAAGTCAAAAGGGGTATGGGACAAAATATGGGGGAGAGCAGATTGGAGGAGGGGATATCCTGTGGGATCACTATTTTGGAGTAGTGGGCAGGGGAAAAATGGGGAGAAAATTTGTAACTCAAAATCTGGTTGAAATGTAGGATGTAAACCAGAAGTTAATAAAGCACTTGGAGAAAAAAAAAGAAAATGAATGATCAAGTCCTATTCTGAGAAAAGAGACAAAAAAATAGAAATATCCCTAAAGGAAGCAGGCTGTCAATGACTGATATCAAGGTCTTCCCAGGGATTAGATTTTGGAGGAGAGGAGAAGAGAACTAAGACATTGGATCCCTGAATGTTGTATTGGGATGTGGGAGGGGCAAAAACAGACAGACAGAAGACTCATAAATATACTTTGAAAGATTTCAATCCACAGAACACAACTATGGAAAATTCTAGCCACATCCAGAGAAAGAACTATGGAGTCAGAATGTAGAACAAAGCAGATTATTTTCTTTTCTTCTTTCTTTTTTTTCCCCCTTCTCATTTCTCCCATTCAATAGAATTCTTCTATGCAACTTAACTAATAAAAAAAATAGTTTAATAGGAATATATGTGTGGAGCCCATATCAGATTGCTAGGCATCTTGGGTAGGGAGGGGAAGAAAACTTAAAACTTATGGAAGTGAATGCTGAAAACTAAAAATAAATAATTTAATAAAAAATTTAAAAATAAGTATTAGTAGAAAAAGATAAAATGTAACAAAAAGAAAAATAATAGAAAAATGTCAGAAAAAAGTTGATGAGGACATTTCAGGATGAGAAAGCATGGACAGATTATGATAGGGACTGGTGGACAGAAAGCTTAAATTGGAGTTAATGGATCTACATGTTACTGATGTTGCTAAAAGAAATCATTGAGTTGTGGATAAAAATTTCTTCTCTATGTTTAAGACACTTCAGAGATCTCCTTCCCAGAAAGATAGCAAATATCTTTATATATATACCAACCAATCATTAGTCTTGTCCTTTGGTGGAAAGGAAGAGGAAGTAAAATTCAGCTAACATTTACTTGCTTAACAATCACATGTTCTTCAGTGATGTGACAGGGAATATAATATAGCATTCACATTCATTAATCTTGTTAATAATTGTTAATATTCAGGTAAGTGTAGACCTCACTTGAATTTCTAGTTGTTTACACGTGTGAGTCAATGCTATGTTCTCAGAAACTTCAAAATAAATTTTTCTTTAGAAAAAAAGGGATAAAATTATATCACATATGTTAGGTTTCTGTAGATTATAATGAAAGTTCTTGGAGAGCTTGGAATATTTCTCCTACTTCTTATGTAACCAACCATCCTTACAAAGTACTTTGTACATGTCAGAAAACCAATTTTTATTGTTGTTTTGTTTTTAATCATGGAGCAAAAACCATAGTGGTACATTTTAGTGGTCAACTCTGAGGCTCTGTTATTATTACTTAATCCTTTGCAGGAAGCTATTAGACATATCTTCTTTATTCTTTCTTTACCTTCCAAGAGATCATCAAAAGTTATAAGGTAGAACAGACTAATGTACATTTCCCTTTCAAGGGACTCTGTGTGGGGGGTAGCTAGGTGGCACAGTGAGTAAAGTGCTGGCCCCAGAGTCAGGAGGACCTGAGTTTGTTTCTGGCCTCAAACACTTAACACCCACACAAAAAAACTAGCCATGTAACCTTGCGCAAGTTACCCCTAATTGCCCTCCAAAAAGACAAAAAAAAAAAAAAGAGACTCTGTGTGTGTGAGTCAGTGTGTGTGTGTGCGTGTGTGTGTGTGTGTGTGTGTGATGGGTGATGTTTTGTTTGGAAATTTTTTTAATAATAGAGCACAATTCTAATGTATTGACAGCAGCTCCTTAAATAACGTGGATATAACATTTTCTAAGACTAGAGCAGTTCAAACTACACAATAACAGTAAATCATTCAGCCGAATTCTTTAATTACCTGAAATGTTCAATCAACAGTAAATATTATCAAAAGGAAAATGAATGAACATTAATCACAAAATCTTTCATTCACCTAGTACCTTTCAGTCTAGAGAAGTTCATAAACTTTGGGTCTGTTTCTCATCATATTAAACCTGAGTAGAGTACAGAAGAGAACCTTTAGAGTATCACATAGATAAATATACAGAACATTTTGTTAAACTAACTTCTGGGGACCTTATATTTCCTTTGCATTGGTACCTTGTAAAGTTAAAAGGAAAATGTGCCTTCAGCTGGCATTTTAATCCATTAAACTCTGAAAGAATTTTGAGTCAAATCTTCAGTTTTTCCCTGACACTTAAAGACAGCTTTTGGAAAATGTCATTTTTAATACCATGTGTTTTTGCCTATATAATTCACTATTTGGATACAAGAGACATAGTGGCTTGTTCTTGCTCATATGATAAAATATAAACTCTCTCGTTTAATATTTAAAACCCTTAAGAATCTGGCTATAGTCTATCTTTTCAGGCTTATTTCAAGTAACTTCTCATAATATGTAGCTCAGCAACAAAACTGATAAATAAAAGTATAATTAATTTGCAAAAAAATATAAATAAACATACAGAACAAAATAATTTTAGGGGATTTAGTGTTACTCTTTCAAAAGCAGACAAATGATACAGGAACATAGATATGAAATTTGATATTCTATAGAAATAAAATTTGATATATTTTTTAAAAAAAGTTATACTTGAAAATTTACAATCTGTTCTGAGTGAAAAAAAAATCAAGAATACATTTCTTGTGGGGGGATGGAGTCAAGATGGCAGAGTAGAACAAGCACTTCAGTAGGGCTCCAGCTCCTACCACCTCCAATAAAAAAAAGTAAAAAGTAACTCTGAACAAACTTTGGACCTACAGAACCCACAAAATGACACAGAGAAGCTAACATCCCACTGAGGACTGCCTAGCAGGACAGATCTCTGGGAGCCAAGCCCAACCCCATGAGCAGAGCCCAGCCACGGGAACCAGAGGTTATAGCCCCAGGGTGGGTCTGACGAGTTGCCAGCTGAAGGAACTTCAGATCACCAGCAGCTGTGGCTGTTTCCAGAATTAAAGTGAGAGGTAAGTGTAGTGTGGACTTTGGGATCAGATAGTTTGGGGTTGCAGTTGGCCTGTATCCCCTGGAGGGAAAAGCCACTGACATGCCTTGGCTGTGCAGCCACCACCACAAGGCAGCTTCAGCTACTGGCCTACAGAGTGTAGGGGGACCAAGCAACCAGATTGAGGGGTGTTTGCTCTGGATTTAACCTGCTTGGATCTGGATTGTGGTCTAGGGTGGAGGTCCTGGGGTGTGTGATCATCTTGCCAGAGTGTGTAGAGGCTTCAGAGAAAGCACTGAACTAATACCTTCGACAGCTGAGAAAACCCCAGCATTTGGTACAAAGCTGCTCTGTCTGGTAGCAGAGTACTACTGTGGCAAAAAAGCCCAACAGTCAAGTAATTGACTGGCAACATGAGTAAATGAGGGAAGGAAAGCAAACAGAGGAATGCAATATTAGACTGCTATATTGGGGACAAAAAGGATCAAAGCATGGAAAAGGAGGAAAACAGTGAAGTCATTAATCTTTCACCAAAAGCTTCCAAGAAAAATATGAGTTGGTTACAGGCCATAGAGGACCATAACAAGAATTCTGAAAACCAAATAAGGGAAGTGGAGGAAAAATTGGGAAGAGAAAAGAGAATGATGCAAGAAAATTATGAAATGAGACTCACCAACCTGAAAGAAGAAAATAACACCTTAAAAAATAGACTAACTCAAATGGCAAAAGAGGTTCAAAAAGGCAATGAGGAGAAGAATGCCTTAAAAAGATGAATTTTCCAGATGGAAAAAGAATCTCAAAAGCTCACTGAAGAGAATCATTCCTTCAGAATTAGATAGGAACAAATGGAAACTAATGACTGTATGAGAAATCAAGATACTATTAAACAGATTCAAAGAAATAGAAAAATAGAAGGCAATGTGAAACATCTCTTTGAGAAAATCACTGACCTAGAAAATAAATCCAGGAGAGATAATTTAAAAATTATTAGATTACCTGAAAGCCATGATTAAAAAAAGAACCTAGAAATCATCCTCTAAAAAATAATCAAGGAAAATTGTACTGATGTTTTAGAACTAGAGGGCAAAATAGAGGTTGAAAGAATCCACCGATCACCTCCTCAAAAAGATCCCCAAAATTCCTAGGAATATTATATCCAAGTTCCAGAATTCCTAGATCAAAGAGAAAATATTACAAGCAGCCAGGAAGAAACAATTTGAATATTGTGGAAATACAATGAAGATAACACAGGATCTGGCAGCTTTAAACTGAGGGATGGAAGGGCTTGGAATATGATATTCTGGAGGTCAAAGGAGCTGGGATTAAACCAAGAATCACTTACCCAACAAAATTGAATATCATGTTTCAGGTGAAAATATGATCATTCAGTGGAATAGAAGACTTTCAAGCATTCTTGATGAAAAAAGTGAATTCAATAGAAAATTTGACATTCATATACAAGAAGCAAGAGACACATGAGAAGGTAAACAGGGAAAAGAAATCTTAACGAAATTATAAAAGTTGAACTATTTATTTTCCTACATAGGAAAATGATAATTGTAACTGAAGAAACTTTTCTCAGCATGAAAATAGTTGAAGGGAATAGAAATGTGTGTGTATATATAGGAGGGTATATGGGCATATGAATACATATATGAATGTGTGTACATATGTGTACAGTTATACATTGATAGAGGGCACAGGACCAGTTTAATGGAAGGGATGATACTTAAAAGGTGAAATTAAGAGGTGAGAGAGGAATATAATGAAAGGAGATGGGGAGAGACAGATTTTGGTAAACTACATCATATAGAAGATGTAAGGGAATGGGGCAGCCAGGTAGCACAGCGAGTAAGAGCACCAGTTCCAGTGTCGGGATGACCTGGTTCAAATCCAGGCTCAGATACTTAGCACCACACCCAGAAATAACTGGCTGTGTAACCTTGAGCAAGTCACTTAACCCCAATTGCTTTAAAAAAAAAGAAGAAGAAGATGTAAGGGAAAATGGTTACAATGGAGGGGAAGAATAGGAAGTCAAAAGGAAATGGGTCAACCTTATTCTCCTTGAATTTTGCTTAGGGAGGGAATGATATACACACTAAATAGTGTATCACCCTACAGGAAAGTGGGGTATAAGGGGATGAGAGGGGGAATGATGGAAAGGATGTCAGGCTGTGGGAAAGGGATGTTGGAAGCATCCACTTTTGAAAAGGGACAGGATCAAAGTAGAGAATAGAAAAAGTTAGAGGTGGGATAGGAGGGAGTGAAATATAGTCAGTGTTTTACAATATATCTACTTATGGAAATGTTTTCCAGAGCTACACATGCACAACCTATAATGAATTGCTTATCTTCCCAGTAAAGATGGGTGACAAGGGAGGAAGGGAATGAATCTGGAAGTCAAAGTTTTAAAATCAAATGCTTAATACATATATATATATATATGTATATGTATATATATATGTATATATATATATATTATCAATATTATTTTTCTTGTAAATGGGAAATAAGATATACAGGTACTGGGGCATAGTGATCCACCATGCCCTACTGGAAAGTTGGAGGGGGTATGGGAGAAGATATGAGAGAGAGAAGTTTTGAGGGGGGGATATCCAGTGGGATCCCTATTTTGGGGTGGTGCATAGGGAAATAATGGGGAGAAAATTTTAACTCAAAATCTTGCAGAAATGAACAATGTAAGCTAGAAGTTAATAAAGCATTTGATTAAAAAGTAAAATTTAAATTAAAAAAGAATATATTTCTCAACTTTGAAAGTTACTTTTATAAAACTAGATTGCAGACTTGAGTATAAAAAATATATTATGAAGACATGGAAAAGCTAGAAATGTTAAACATATCATTTCCAGACCATCCAGAATGGTGGACAGAGTGCTGGACTTCTAGAAGACCTAAATTTTAATCTGGCCTCTAATACCTACTATACAAATGATCCTGGATTATTCACATCATCTTTCAAAAAATTGGGTTAATAATAGTTCCTACCTAAAGGCTTATAGTGGAGATTAAATCAAATGAGAAAATATATGGAAATTATTTTGCAAACCTTATGTACATTAGATATTATTAACAAAAATAAAATAATAATGATAACAAAACTAATTAGGATTAAATAAGGTAACCTAAGGAAAAATGCATGATGCAAAAGTTAAAAATTCTAAAAGAGCAGAAGAATAAATAATGAAAATAATTAATAATAGTGGAAAACAGAGTAATATCAATGAGACATCACAGCAAGATTTAAGGACAAATGCAAAACAGTATTTATAAAAATAATTTTATTGTTGAAAATATACTTTCACAAAACAGCAATTAAAGAGGTAAATTTTACAAAATGACTAAAGTAATAAGTAATAAAGTTGGGATTTTAACCTAAGACCTTTGACTTGAAATATAATTATCTTTATAATCACAAAATCATAGAATTTCAGAGTTGGAGAGATCTCAGTGGCCAGCTAGTACAATCCTAAACCTACAATACTCCCCATTTTAACATATCAGATAAGTAGTCACTCAGATTCTGTTTCAGGGACTTTGATAAAAGGGAACCTGCTACCTCCTGAATATAGTTATCAAGTCCTTCTTTACTCCACTCTTCTCCAAGTTAAACAACTCAGTTATTTCAGCTGATCCTTAGAAGACATGTGCTCAGATCTTTCACTATTCTGCATGTCTTCCTTGGTATGTTCTCTAGTTTCTTCGATGTTCGTATAAACCTATTAAACAGAAATAAACAATGCTCAAGGTATTATCCAATCAGGAAGACTATATAAAGGACTTATTGAATCCGTATTTCATAAAGTGTTTTCTCTTAATGCAGTCTAAGGTATTATGAGCTTTTTGGCTAGCATTGTTGACTCACAATGTCCAAAACCAGGCTCACATTTTCCCTCAAAACCCAGTCGGACTCTTCCCCCCAACATTTTGTTTCTTTTCAATGTTATCATCATCCTTCTTATCTCTCAGGATATCACATGGGTAAAAAGAAATAAGAATGTTCAGGTGATGATAATTAAATAGTACTTACTAGAGTAGTAAATTCTTGAGTGGAAAATATAGAAGACAAAGTATGAATTCTATCCCTTGATTGAATTATAGTGTATGTCATAGACTCAGGGTCATTCAAGAATAACTGTAAAACAAAAAGGTAAATTCACCTTTGAAAGAGGTTTATCAGATAGCCACCTTCCATGGAATAAGAGACATAGATTGTTGATGCAATCTTTCCTGTGACATTCCTTGACTCCAGTATAACATTCCAAATATGGACACAGCATTTTTTATGTTAACTGACTTGTAAAAGCATCAGCATACCAACAGAGAAAATAAACATAAATAAAATAACAACATCCATGTAATTTATACCATAATAATGATACATCTATGACTAACGTCATCCTCATTCTCTACATATCTAATCAGTTATCAACAATAGTGATCTGAAGATTTCTTTTGATATTAGCCAAGTGTTAATTTAATACCACCCTGGGATTTCTTCTGAATACTTTTTTTTACTGATAGTTTGGGTCCCCAGAAAGATGAACATGAAGGTCATTTGGATTTGTTGAAATATTGCCCATGATTCTCTGTAATATAATATCAAGCAAAGGCAACTTCCCAGGTTCAAAATACCAGCATAGGTGCTCTCTATTTTATTCAGTAACAAACCCAGAACAGAGAAGATCAAAACATGACATCATTCAAAATACAGCATTTACTAAGTGTGATTAAATCATCTCCAAGGCCTACCCCACCCCAGGACTTTCCAATCATTCAATCAATTACAAAGTCTCTGTTCCAAATACTTCTCCACCCCTAGGCTATACCTTAATTAAGTCCACCACAAAGCCCCTCTTCTCAAATGGAGATTAGTTTCCAAACATAAGTAAAATACATTCATTTGCTCAACCATAGAACACAAAAAGGTCAAAAGTTCCCCACCCCTGGATCACAATTGAATCTACCCCAGAGTTACATCAAGTTTAAACACAGCACTTAATACCCAAATGGAGGTCTTTTCTTCATCTTGACACGAGGCAAGTTCTCAGCAATCTTAGTTCCTGGGGAGACAAGGCTTAGCAAGGCCATAAGATACATTGCCAGTCCCTTCATGAATTTATCCTCTGTCTGTAGAACAGTCCTAGAACCCCTGAACACATTAGCAAAGCCCTCTCCCAGGATTTCTGTAAACATACAACAAGAAAATCCTTCTTCAGGGCTTCTGAACCAACAGAAAGGCTCCCAGACCCCTGCAACAACAGCACTGTCCTTCACCAGTGGACAGTATTCATTCTGTCTGCCGGACAGTCTCCAGACCCCTGCAACAACAGTACTGTCCCTCACCAGTGGACAGTATTCACTCTCAGTACTGTCCCTCACCAGTGGACAGTATTCATTCTCTGTCTGCAGGACAGTCTCAGGCCTTCTTAACCAAATGCCAGGTTCCAGGACTTCTTCAACAGGACAGTCTTTCACCAGTGGACAAATCTGGCAAAATAACATCAAAACAGACAGACAAAGTACCAGCAAAACAGCCATGTCTCCTCAGTCCTTGGCAGCTCAGGGGGCAGGTCTCAAAAGTCCAGGGCAATTCAAAGCGGCCACCAGCAATTCCCTTAGTCTCTCTCCACGAGGTGCTGCTTCCAAAAAGAACTTCCGCCTCTCTCTTGTCTCTCCAAATCTACATCACCAGCTCCTCCCACTTCAGGACTTTCTTTTCACATCAACAAGCCCATCCCACAGGTGGGATTAACAAACTCTGGGTTTTAATACAATCAATTTGAAAACCAAGCCAATACAGGGGAATCTTTAATTGCCATTACTATCACATTCTCCAATAGTATACTTCCCATTTTTGATCACCTAGGCTTAATTAACTTTTAGAAGGGGTGTTTAATAATCAGACATAGCAAAAATTGTCCTGAGAATACACTTTTCCCTTCCAATATACAAAATCCCTATGGAGAATGATTCAAATTATACTAAAATACTAGGTAGGTATGTGTTCAGAAAACATATAAGAGAAAGGGTATAGTTTCTAGTTATTGGGAGCTTTTTTTCCTATCTTTTCCATCAACCCCTTCACAAAGTTCCCTTTGGAATTAGCTAGTTCTTTACTAAACTGGAAATACAAAAAAGATGAACAAGATAGTCTCTGAGCTCAAGGAGCTCACATTCTAATGAGAAAGACAATGAGTAAACAAAAATATATAAATAAACAATGTACAGGATAAATTGGAGAAGAAAATTGAATTAAGAAGGTTTGGAAGTTTCCTCTACAATATGGGATTTTATTTGGGATTTCAAGGTATTCAGGGAAACCAGAAGGTGGAGAAAGGAGGGAGAGCATTCCAGTCATATAAGATAGCTAGAAAAAATAAGGAAGACAGAGTCACTGGATTCGAGAATATATGGTAGGGAGGAAAATAGAATAAGACTGAAAATTGATTCTTGGGTGAATGTGTCCACTCTTGGAAGTAATCTTATGAATTGGAAAGATTTGGAGATCTTAGATCTTCAGTCATACCTGACTGATGGGGGAACTTCTGAACCAAAGAGGACTCACCAACAAGGAGAAAAAGCTTAAATCCTTCTCTGACTTTCCAGAAAACATGGACCTAGAAGCATGTGCTTAAATGGTGCAGAAATAAGGTGAATTATAAAAGCTCATTCAGCAGGCCCAGAAATTACTCCTTATTTTGGTATTTAAGTTTCAATTTCATTGGAGTTCTTCACCATACTTAGTATTGCATCATATTTAAGTTTTCTTTTTTTTTTCTATCAATGAACACTTTGGAAGCATATTATATAAACAATTTCTTTTAAGTGTAGGAAACAAAGTAGTGCCCCAAATCTGATGCATACTGGAAATCAAGAAGTTCTTTATGATGAACTATAGAAATTGTTCATATTTAAACTTTATATAATTTTGCACTAGATAGATATTTTGTGTTAATTGTATAACAATTGAAATAATTCAAGAAAAGGAATTTGATCTTTCTTCTATGCTTTTAGGAATCACCTAGGCCTGTACTCATTCATTGCTTACATGGATCCAGAGCAGGTCAACCCTTTAATTAAGAAGGAGAAGATTTAGTGCAGTAGTCTATGATAGTCAATAAATATTCATCACATATTTTCCAAGTTCCAGTCACTCTGCTAAGCATTGGGCATACAAAAAATTGTAAAAAACAGTCTCTGCTCTCAAGCTCACTCCTAGTTAACATGTATTGATCATATTAGTAAGAACTGACCCTCTACCTTGAAAATTAAAGGATGAAATGGTCCTCAGTTGAGACTAAGGTTCAAATTCCAGTTCTGGCATTTATACTTAGAAGGCTGAATGTGAACAATTCACTTAACTTTTTCATTGCTCATTTTATCATATGTAAAATGTATTATGTGATCTTTAATATACCTTCCAACTCTAAATCCCATTATCTTATGGAATATCTACTTATTATGGATTGACAAATATTAGGGAGTGGTGTGAGGGTTATTTGACCTCTGCTATATGAAGCTCAGATATACAGATGCTTCCATTTTTAGTGTTCCAAAGTAAATAAATTTAATTTCTACCTTTTCCCATCACATTTAGATCATCCAATAGATATATGATAATTGGTTTTTTTTTTACAAAATAAAGATTTTATCGTATAATTTCCAGCTTTTCATTCTCCTGATGAAATTCAAACTATTACAGCATCCTCCCCACAATTTCAGGTCAGAAAGGAGTGCTTGTGGCCACTCACAGACAAGGGCTCAGACCATGGAGTGAACAACTTTCCTTAGATAATACTACCCAGGAAGAAATGAAAATCTGAAAACAGCTGCACAAAAAACCTAAAGCCTGAGACAGTGCACCTTCCACTGTGGAAGTAAAACCCAACTGTATCAAAGAGTTAAAAGTCAAGTGGTAGACTGGGGAAATGAGTAAACAACAGAAAAAAAAATCTCTGCAGATGGCTGTTATGGTGATGAGAAAGATCAGAGCACACACTCAGAAGAAGACAACAAAGACAAAGCTCATAAATCCAAAGCCTGCAAGTGAAATATGAATTGGTCTCAGGCCATGGAAGAGTTCAAAGGGAATGTTGAAAATCAAGTGAAAGATGTGGAGTAAAAATTGGGAGGGGAGCTGGGACTGATACAAGAAAAACATAAAGAATGAGTCAACAGCTTGGTAAAGAAGACACAAAGAAAAACTGAAGAGAATAATACCTTAAAAATAGACTAGGCCAAATGGTAAATGAGTTTCAAAAAGTTAATGAAGAGTAGAATGACTTTGGGAGCAAATGTGAGGGCAGGGATTGATGGTCTCCCTAGAGATAATAGTTCCAGAGGTGTTAAAGTGGGACAGGTGGAGGCTAATGGCTTTGTGAAAAATCAGAAATCAACAGAAAAGAACCAAAAGAGGGAGATAAAAATAGAAGACCATGTAAAATATTTCACTGGAAAACCAACTGACCCAGAAAAGAGATCCAGGAGAGATAATTTAAGGATTATAGATGATATTTTTAATGCATAGGACCTTTCCAATTTTAGGGTAGTATACCCCCTTTGACTTTCTGGTAGGGCAAGATGGAGCCCTATGACCCAGTGCCTGTATATCTAATTTCCCAGTTGCATGTAAAAATGTATTTGTATAAATGTGAGTTGAGTATGAGGGGATGACATATAAAAAATACAATTAAGGGATGAAAGAAGAAGTAATTGGAGAAATAGAAAAGGGAGAGATAGAATAAAGTAAATTATTTCACATAAAAGAGACAAGGAGGGGCGGCCAGGTAGCACAGCGAGTAAGAGCACCGGCTCCAGTGTTGAGAAGACCTGGAGATCGAATTCCAGGCTCAGACACTTAGCACCCACCCAGAAACACCTGGCCGTGTAACCTTGAGCAAGTTACTTAACCCCAATTGCTTAGGGGCGGCCAGGTGGCTAAGCAAGTAAGAGTACCGGCTCCAGTGTTGGGACGACCTGGAGATCAAATCCCGGGCTCAGACACTCAGAACCACACCCAAAAATAACTGGCCGTGTAACCTTGAGCAAGTTACTTAACCCCAATTGCTTAAAAAAAATTAAAAAAAAGAGACAAAGAAAAGCTTTTACAGTTGGAAGTAAAGAAGGGGGAGAAAAGAGGAGAGTGAATGAACTTAGACTTCTCAGAATTGACTCAAAGTGGGAATAATATACACAAACAATTGTGTATAGAAATGTATCTTACATTACAAGGATGTAGAAAGGGAGTGGGCTAAAAGAAGGTTGGGTCTTGATAGAAGGGAGGACAGAATGGGGAAGGGGGTAATCAGAAACAAAACACTTTTGAGGAGGGACAGCAGGAAAAGAGAGAAAGAATAGAATCAACAGGTTGGGGGAAATAGGATGGAGGGAAATACAGTTAGAAATAGTAAAAATGTAAAAAAATGAAGCAAGTTTATCTGATAAAGGTCTCATTTCTCAAACATATAGAGAACTGAGTCAACTTAGTAATAATAAGAATATTTCCTCAATTTATAAAAGATCAAAAGATATGATCAGTTTTCAGATGAAGTAATCAAAGTTATCTATAGACATGAAAAAAAAACAATAATTTAACTTGATTGGAGAAATACAAGTTAAAACAATTCTAAATCACTGCCTCATAGCTATTAGATTGGCCAAAAGGACAGAAAGGGTAAATGATAAATGTTGCAGGGGATGTGGGAAACATGAGACATTAAAGTAGTGTTGGTGGAGTTGTACCATTCTGTATTCAAACATTATGTAAATCAGTTTAGATCTATGCCCAAGGGGCTGTAAAACCATGCACACCCTTTGACCTAGTAATACTACTTATTAGGTCTATATTCCAAAAGAGAAAAAAAAAACAAAAAGGAAAAAGAACTGTAACAATAAATAATAATAATAACAATAACAACAACAAAAATATTTATAGCAGCTCTTGTCTTGGGACAAAAAAAATAGAAATTGAGGAGATACCGATCAATTGGGCAATAGCTGAAGAAGCTGTGGTATGTGATTATGATGGAGTGTTATTATTCTTTAAGAAATGATAAGCAGGATGCTCCCATAAAAACCTGGAGAGCTTTACAGAAGCTGATACAAAGTGACATGTACTGTGTACAAAGTAAGAGCAATATTGTAAGATGATTCCCCTGTGAATGACTTCACTTTTTTCAGCAATTCAATGATTCAAAACATTTCTGAAGGACTTATGATGAAAAAAAGCCATCCATGGCCAGATAAATAACTAATAATGTCTGAATACAGATTGATGTATACTCTTTTTTTGTTTTTACTTTCTTTATTTTTCTTTTGTGTTTGTTGGTTTTATTTTGTCTATGCTTTCTTTCAATATTATGGATATATTTTGCACAAATAAAACCTACATAGAATTCTTGCCTTCTCAATAAGGAGGAGTGGGAAAGGAGGAAAGGAGAGAATTTGAAACTCAAAGTTTTTAAAAACACATCTTAATTGTATTTAGATGTAACCAGGGAAAAATAAAATGCTAAATAAAATAAAAGTATAAATACAAGATAAATTAAAAACAAAAAATGCTCTAAATCATTATTCAGACACACGCAGATTAAAAAACCATAAGATACCATTTTTATGTCCAGATTGAATGAAATGATAGGAGAGGAAAGTGACAAATGTTGGAGAAGATGTAGAAAAATTGGGAAACTAATTCACTATTGGTGGAATTGTGAAATGAACGAAGTCCTTTGGAAAGCAATTTGGAAATATGCCCAAAGTGCTATTAAACAAGCTATATATTTTGAACGAGCAATACCATTATTTTTCTGTTTTCAAATTAGACTAGAAAAAAAGGAAAAGAACCTATATGTTCTAGAAAGTTTATACCAGCTATCTTTGTAATGGCAAATAACTGGAAATTGTTGTGATGCCCAACAATTGGGGAATGTACTAAACAAGTTGAAATATGTGATTGTGATGAATATTACTGTGGTTTGGGGGCCAATTTATGTTTATATTCTTTTTAAGTTAAATTTTATATTTATTTTTAGTTTACATCATTAATTTCCACAAGATTTTGAGTTACAAATTTTCTCCCTGTCTTTCCCCTACCCACCACCCCCAAACAGCGATCCCACTATATACTTCCTCACCCAATGTGCTCTCTCATATATCCTCCCACATACCCACTCTGACTTTCTGATAGGGCAAGATGGATGTCTACGACCCAGTGCCTATATATATTATTTCCAAGTTGCATGTAATAATAATAATAAATTTTAAACATTTGATTTTGCAACTTTGACTTCCAGATTCTTTCCCTTCCTCCCTCATCACCCACTCTTACTGAGAAGATAAGCAATTCAATATAGGTTGTGCATGTGTATTTAAGCAAAGACTGACTATATTTCTGTCCATCCTATCCCGCCCCCCACTCATTTTATTTTCTACTTTGACCCTGTACCTTTTCAATAGTGTGTGCTTCTAACTACCCTCCCCCCCCAACCTGCTCTTCCCTCCATCATCCCCCCGTCATTCCCTTCTCCCCTACTCTCTTGTAGGACAAGATACCACTGAAGTACATGCATTTGTCAACAAATAGAGGTAGAGATAGTGTCTTGTACAGATTTTTGACAAAATTTTTTTTGTCTCAATTTTTCATTTTCTGGAGATTCTACAGCCTTTGACAATTAAAGGTGCTTCTAAACAACTTCATCTTCTGAATGATTTAGAAATTATTGTTATTAAATGGGAGACATTTTTGTTGACCAAGAACCATGTTCAAGCCTGAGTTTCTTGTAAAGTGAATGTACATGGAGAAATCTAATAGCATATTGGTAACCACTATCTGTGAAATAGATATTAGTGAGATTAACAGTCTAGTTCTCTGATATTATTCCCAACAATAATATGATATTGATCAAAGTAAAATTATCTCTCTTCAGTTCCTTGTTTTCCTGATTGTTTTCAAGTTTCAGGAATTGTAGGAAGGTTCAGAGATTGGTGTATATGTGTGCATCTATGAATAGCTTGAATTTCCTAATGATTATTATGTTTCTTTGAAAATAACTCCTGTTTTATGGATCAGAATTTCTAAACTCATAACCTGGAGGTGAGGAAAGAACTGTAGCCGTGAGTGTATCAGTATTAAACTGAAAGCAGTTTCAGTTGTTGCTTGGTAGCTTTTATCCCCAAACACACCTTGTTGTGGAATCCAGTGAAAACCAATATGGTGGCATGGCTTTGCCCACTCAGCATTCTATGACTTAATAGAAGTGACAGGGGAAAACATATGGACTACTGGTGCAGAAACCATGGAGTTCTTAAATTAATGACCTAATAGACAGCAACTATCTAAGAAATTGACCAAGAAGTAGTTAAATCCTTTGAGTCACCTGACTAGAAAGGAACTGCAGGATTGCCATCATACCAACATTAATATTGACATGGTCTCAGAAATGGCCAATCATTTCCCTTTGTCAGTTTGTATCAGTTCATGAATCAAACTGATGCCTCCCTTGGCTAGGTGTTCTACTCCCATTTTATGGATGTAATTTTACTCATCCCCATCTTTAACCACTTCACACCATATTTGATAGAAACATAGAATTCCAAAATGGAAAGAAAGTTTAGATCTCTAGTCCAACTCCAGCATTTTATGGAAGAATTAAGGATTGTTTGCTGAAACAAACTGATTCATCATTTTAAGTCACATTGTCTTAAGAATGTGGTCAAATTTCTCACTCTATGTTTTCCATGGAGTGTTGTGTATGCTTTACAGGTCCTAATGACAAACTACCAGTTTATTAGTGAAATTATAATCAATTTTATAATATTTAAATACCTTTTCAACATCTTTATATCTCACAAATAAAGAATTGTTCATGAACTGTAAAAAAAAGAAAATAAGTCCCTGCCAAAGTCAATTCTAATGCATTCACATATGTGCTGGCTAGCAGCTTGGTGTCAGCAGCTGAGGAAATTTGAAAGTTAAATTTTGACAAATAAAATAGCATTTTTAGCAAATTCTACTTCAGATTCATCTGTTTCAGAGGAGGAAAAAATATCATATAAGAAATGCCGTTCTTATTGTGCATTAGGTAATAAATTTATTAGAAGTGAATGGCATATTTTCTCTTTCATTAAAAAAAAAAAGCTTCTCTCCTTCCCAAGATTCCTGTATTGTAACAAAGAAAAACATTAAAGTAATGGGCACAGGGACACAAAAATACCAATCTTGCTACATGACTAAGTCCTCTTCCTTTTCTAGCAAAATATTTATTAATGGTCACCTCTATCCCACATTTGTACTTAATTATTAACAATAATTTAAAGGACTGATTACAGAGAGAATTCTATGAAGATGGCAGAGTAAGTTAGAAAATTCCAGGTTCTCAATATCTCCCCATATAAAAGTGATAAAATATCACCTCAGGGCAAACAGAGAGAGGTAAAAATAGAGTAGGGGCAGAACAAGGTTACTCCCAGAGCAATCAGAAAAGATCTGAAGAAAAATCCTAATAGAGGTTTGGTCCCTTTGATCAGTAAACACCTTCAGGGTAGGGTCAGCTTAAACAACAAGCTGCAAGATGTAATGTTAGATAGGTTGGAAAGCTGTCTTATCCCCAGCCACAAGAAATTTTACCCCTGGGACAATGAGGGGAGTTGGGCATCTGAGCCAGAGAGATTGAGGGAAACTACGCTGACAACAAATGCCAGACCCAGCTGTGCTGAGGAGATGCAGCCCTGGGAGAGAAGGAACCAGCACGTGCCTATGAAGTTCAGAAGCAATGAAGTAGGCACATTGCTAACTGTAGTCACTTACGGGAGGTGGGACGTCTTGGTTTCCAGGCCAGATAGGAGAACTGAAGAAGGATCTGAGGCCAGAGGCAGTATCCCCCATACCCCAAGACTAGAAGTGATTACAAAATTAAGTTAATACAAATTAAACAAATATACAGGCAAAGTAGAAAGTATCCAACCATGGAGAATTGCTATGGGAAGAGACAAGACTGGTGTTCATCTTCAGATGGGCTACTAAAGCACATAAACCCTCTTCCACAGCAAATAATAATGTCAAATCATCACCTGCCCAAATAGAATTCATAGAAAAAAAGTTTTTTAATTCAAAAGTCAAATGAGAGAGATTAAGGAAAAAACTAAACACAAAGAACAATCCAAGAAAAAAAAGAAAATTATGAAAAGAAATTTAACAAATTAGAAAAGAAGATCTAGAATCATAAGGAAGAAAACAACTCCTGGAAATCTGGAATTGTGCAAAGGGAAGACCATGAAACTATAAGATATCAAGAAATAATAAAATGAAATATAAAGGGGGGACAGAGCCATTTTGACAGAATAAAAACAAGGACTTGCTTGAGCTCTCCCCCAGACCCACCCAAATACTTTTTAAAAAATGACTCTAAAGAAATTCTAAACCTGCAGAACCTGCAAAATGACAGAGTGAAAAATTTCCAGCCCAAGACAACCTCAAAGGTCAACAGGAAATGTCTATTGCACCAGGCTGGGAAAGGAGTGTGGCCCAGCAAAGGTTGTGCTGACTTAAACGACTGGAGCAAGATTCAGGGGCTGAATCACTGGCAGCTGGGGCGGTTTCCAGACTTCCAAAGACATAAACACAAAAAACAACTTAGAAGGTCAATGGAAAATGTCTGTAGCACCTGGGTGGAGCACAGTCTGGCCCCATTCCCTGGGGTAGTGCAGATGGTGCCAGTGGCAGCAACAGCAACAGAGACTGTTTCTGGAGCTTCTGACCCACAGATAGTGGGTGTAGTGAGTGGCTGATCAGAAGGGGATTGCAGGAATGTCTTTGCTGGCACTGAGGCAGGATTCTTTGCTTTGCCTTCCTTGGATCTGGGTGATAGTCTATGGTGGTGGTCCTAGCATGAGGATAAGCACTGGCTTCTTAGATTGTTTGGCAGTGGCAGAGAGGGGACCTTCCTTACAGTTTGAAGGCAGAAAAAAAAATGACTTGTGGTCACTCACAGACCAAAGCATAGGCCGAGAAAGGACTAAACACCTCTCTTTTGATCATACCACCTTGAAAGAACTAAAAATTTACAGCCTCCTAGAAGTATCTCTGAAAACAGTTGCACAAAACCCCTGAAACCTAGAACAGAAAACCCTACATGCTGAAAGGAGAGTTCTACCTTAACAAAGAGTTAAAAAGACAAGTATTTGGCTGGGAAAATGAGCAAACACCTTACAAAAAGTATATGATAGAATCTTACTTTGGTGACAAAGAAGATCAAAACATACATCCAGAAGAAGACAACAAAGTCAAAGTGCCTACATCCAAAGCCTCCAAGAAAAATATTAATTGGTCAGAGGCCATGGAAGAGTTGAAAATGGATTTGCAAATATCAGGTATGAGAAGTAGAGAAAAAATGGGAAGAGAAATGAGAGTGATGCAAGAAAATCATGAAAACCAAGTCAACAGCTTGTTAAAGGAGAGCCAAACAATACTGAAGAAAATAACACCTTAAAAATAGACTAATCCAAATGGCAAAAGAGGTCCAAAAAGTCAATGAGGAGAAGAATAACTTAAAAAGCAGTATGGGGTGGGGGGGGGGAGCCAAGATGGTAGAGTAAAATAAGCAACTTACTTGAGCTCATCCCCAGTTACCCAAAGTAACCAAAAAAATGACTAAACAAAATTTAGAGCTACAGAAAAAATGACAGAAAGAAATATGTCTCTATCTGACGACCACCTGGCAAACCAGCAGGAAGGGTCTATCTCACTGGTCTGGGAGTGGAGCACAGTCCCACATGGGCCATGCCAGAAAAGATCAGTGGCACAGACCAGCCAGAGAAGACCTCTGGGGACCACCACTGGCAACTATGGCAGTTTCCAGCCTTTTCAAACCATAAATGTCAAAAAGAAAGTAAAATGTCCATGGGGAAAATCTGTTGGAACAGGGTGAGTGAAGAGCATTGTCCAGTCCCTGCTCCTTGGGCAGCAGAAGGAGCTGTGGCTGCAGTTGCTGCCACAGCAAATGTTTCCTAAGTTCCAGACCCACAGATGATGGAAGAACCAAAGAACTTACCAGAAAGGAACTGCAGGAATCTCTCCACTGGTTCTAAGGAAGGATTCTCTTGCTTTGCCTTACTTGGATCTGGGTTGTAGTGTTTGGTGGTGGTACTGGGGTAAGGAGAACTGTCATGGCAGATCTTTTAGAAGCTGAGGAGGTCTGAGTTAGGTGCCTAGAAGAACTTCTGACAACAGCTATGCAAAACTCCAGAAATTTTGGACTCAGCACTTTCTGCTATGAAAGCTTTGAGTTCTACAGTGGCAAAGAGCTCAAAAGTCAAGTAATTGACTAGCAAGATGAACAAACAGAGGAAGAGAAATAAGACTACAGAATCTTTTCTTGGTGACAAAGAGGATCAAAACATAGTAACAGAAGAAGACAACAAAGTCAAAACTGCTGCATCAAAAGCCTCCAAGAAAAATACAAATTGGTTGCAGGCCATGGAAGAACTCAAGAATAATTTTGAAAATCAAGGAGAAATAGAGGAAAAATTGGGGATAGAAATGAGAATGATGCAAAAAAATCATGAAAAATAAGCCAAGAGCCTTTTAAAGGAGACTCCCAAAAAATTGAGAAAAATAATACTTTAAAAAATAGACTAGCCTAAATGGCAAAAGCAGTCCAAAAACTCAATGAGGAGAAGAATGTCTTAAAAAACAGAATTGGTCAAATGGAAAAGGAAGTCCAAAGTTCACTGAAGAAAATAATTACTTCAGAATTATAAAGGACTAAATGGAACCTAATGTCTTCAGGAGAAATCAAGACATTACAAAACAGAATGAAATAATGTATGTGTGCATATACAAACACATAAACACATATATATGTATACAGGTTCATCCTGTGTGTATATAAATGTATGTGTGTGTGTGTGTGTGTGTGTGTGTGTGTATATATATATATATATATATATATATATATATAATGTGTGTGAATATGTAGACAGAGGGCACAGAGTAAGTTCAATATGTAGGGATGATATCTAAAAATAAAATTAAGAGATGAGAGAGGAATATATTGGGAGAAGGAGAAAGGGAGAGATAGAATAGTGTAGATTATCTCACATAAAAAAAGGGAAGAGAAAGCTGCTACAAGAGGAAGAAGAGCAGGGAGGTGAAAGTGAATGAGTCAATCTTACTGTCACTGGACTTGGCTTAAGGAGGGAACTCAGTTGTACATCTTACCATACAGCAAACTAGGGGAGAAAAGGATAAGAGGGATAAATGACAGAAAGGAGGACAGATTGGGGGAAAGGGTAGTCAGAAGCCAACGCTTTTGAAAAGGGATAGGTTCAAAGGGTGGGTGGGATAGGATGGAGGGAAATATAGTTAGCCTTTGACAATATGGCTACCATGGAACTATTTTACATAACTACACATGTATAGCCTATATTGAATTGCTTGTGTTCCCAGTAAGGATGGGTGAGGAGGGAAGAAGGGAGAGAATCTGGAACTCAACGTTTTAAAAACAAATATTAAACAAACAAACAAACAAAAGGTTCATTATGTTAACCCCAAGTTTAAATCTTCTAAGTCTGAAAAATCTTTCTTTGTTCTAGATTTCTGGGATTTAATATATAGTACTCTGCAGTATGAGTTGAGTAAAAATCTGTTGGTTTCTTGATTGTTCACTCACTGAATGAAATCTGCTTGTTATTCATATACTTAATGATATTTTTAGATCTTGTTCATATCTCCTCAGCATTTTTCTAGGCATATTTGTTCATAAAGTTTCTGTGTTGGAGAATATGTTGCTGAATTGGAAAACCAGAAAACTGTAACTTGATCACTACATTCAACAATTGGTTCATGCTTATAAACATGCAAATAGATATCGAAATCAATTTAAAGCATATCATAAATGTAATTTTAAAAAATGAGTTCCCATGAGGAAAACCCACAGGAATATTATAGTCAAATGCCCAGATTCCCATGTCTAGGATAAAATATTATAAACAACAAGTCTTCCTGACTCCTGGTCTAGAACCCTATCAACTTTGCTTCCTAGCAGTATAATATACTGTAAATAATAAAATGCAGTACAATATATTTATTTTTCGATAATTTATTTTGAAATATAAAATTCCCATGCCTGTCTTTTTTTCTTCCTTCCTACTCTCAAACATCTCTCAATAACATGGAAGTTAAGCTATTTCCTCTGGTAATTATAACCCAAAACAGAATGTAATAAACATAAGATAAAAGGAGAAAAATGAAAAAAAAAAGATTATCAAAGAAAGATGTATGAAGAAGATGGCATTTGAGAAATGCCTTTAAGGAAGAGTAAATTTACAAGAGACAAAGATGAGAGAATGAGAGTACTATGAAATAGGCTATGCTTTAAGGAAATTATTTGCATTAAGAAAACTGTTATGGGTTATGGGTTTCCCAGTAAACTCTGCACTTCTTTGTTCATTCTCTCACACTGTTCAACTATCTGAAGCACACTGTAGTTTAAAAACTTCTATCTTTCATTTGGTGTAATTTGCAACATAGTAAGGATAAACTAAACATGATTCTCTGAGGTCCATTTAAGACAGAAGCTGTCTCTATCAAATATATTTGCTTTACAGCAATATCCAGTGTATCTAATCATCTAAGACCTAATCATCCTCTCTAGTACCTGTCTGCCAGGAAAGGTAAAGAAAACCTATCTTACAAGTGTTCAATAAGACATTAAAGACTCTCTCATCTGAAATAGCAACTTATGTTTTAAGTAAAAACACCTCAGCATCAATGGTGTCTGATGTGACATTCTCCTCTATTTAAATGTTTTCAGTGGATCAAGGTACAATGATATAATGGTAAAGGAAACAGTAGTAATAGTTTTCAGATAAACAGAATTTTAAATTAATTAAAAATGAATTCCCCAGTACTCTTAAGTGCTCTTTATATTTCTAACAAGTAGATCAAGTGGCTGCTAATTTCTTTGTTTAATTAAGACCTCAACATGGTCATTCAGGTATTTATTTCAATTGTCATTTAGATGAAGACTTTCAATATGGCTACCATTGGCAAACTTTGATATTACAAAATAAAATTTTAAAGGAAAATGTTCTACTCTTTTTAAAATCTTAAATGTTTCAGGATGAATGTGTTTTCTCACAGGAGGATTGTATTGCTCTTACAATGGATTTCAACAGTATTAAGATTAAGACCTCAACATGGTCATTCAGGTCATTACCTTAACTGCACTCCCCATGTCTATTTCACTTATAAAATCATAGAATATTAGAACTAAACACGGCATAGCAGATAGTAATCTGGACTTAGTTTCAGAAAACTTTTGTTTAAGGATGGACTCTGACACATACTGGCTGTGTGACCCAAGCTTTTTGACTCTAGAAATTAATAAGGTACAGAAAATTGATGGATCTGTACTGGAAGGGAGATTTCCTTACTGGGAGTTCCCTATATCAATAAAGTCATTGGTCCATCTCCACCCCTAACCCCAACATTGTAGTTTGCACAAAAGACAACGAACAAAATTGATGAATGGTCAGAACAAATCAATAAATGGTTTTGTAAAGTAAATTTTAAAAATATGAGACATACTGTCATATTAAATAGGTTACTATTGGCAATTACACAAGAACAAAAGTGTTGAATAACAATATATCATCTAAGAGATAAGTAACTAAAAACGGAGGTGGACTAATCATGTGGTAAGTCAGGAGATAACATTTTGCAAGACATCATGTTCCATTATCGTAGTTAGATGTATAAATTGTCCATTCAACTCTATCACAATCTAGACAACAGGTTTTCATATATTTATTTTTATTTTTTTAATCCTTCTATGTGAATCTTGTTTATGGACCTTGTTTAAGAGGTTCTGCCTACCTGCTCTGTTCCAGGGCTTTATACAAACAATAAAATGTCTTTTGAAAATCAGAACTTCAGGAGAATATCAGAATCTATAAGGAAGAACTCTTAGATTCTACTCTAAAAATCCTTCATGGCAGCGGGAAATATCACTTCTTACTTATGTATGTATGTATGTATGTATGTATGTATGTATGTATCTATCTATCTATCTATCTATCTATCTATCATCTGTCTGTTTCTGTCTGTCTTTCTATCTGACTATCTTTCTATTCAAATAATGTGCCTATATAGCAAGGACATCATTAATAAAGATATAAAAATAAAATGGTTAGACTTTCACAAATGATACTTTATGGAAGACCACATCTTAACACCATATTACAATTGACTCAATACCAGTTACCATTGTACTTACATTATATTGATTAATTTTTAAAGAAATTATTTGATTTGTCGAAGCAAAGTGCCACTTCAAGGAATCTTCGCCAACAAGGTATTTTTTATTTATTTAGTATTAAATTTTTCCTAGTTACACATAAAAACAGTTTTTTACATTTGTTTTTAAAACTTTGAGTTCCAAATTCTTCTGCCCTCCCCCCTTCCACCCTGCCCCATTGAGAAAGCAACCGATTTCATATAGATTATAAATATCTAGTCATGTAAAACCTATCCATAATAGTCATTTAAAAGAAAACATAGATTAAAAAATCAAGAAAAAGTTTGAAAAAAAGTATGATTCAATCTATATTCAGACACCATCAGTTCTTTCTCAGGGATTGGATACACTTTTTCATCCTTCCGAGTTGTCATGGATCATTGTATTGCTGAGAATAGTTAAGTCGTTCATAGCTGATCATCTTACAATATTGCTATTATTTTGTACCCAGTACATTTCAATTTTTATCAACCCATGCAAGTCTTTCCAGGTTTTCCTGAGAGAATCCTGCTCATCATTTGTTGTACTACAATAGTATTCCATCATAATTACATACCACAACTTGTTAAGTGATTCCCCAACTGATGGACTTCCAACTCAATTTCTAATTCTTTACCTTCAAAAAAGAGCTACTATTAATATTTTTGTACATTTAAGTCCTTTTCTTTTATCTCTTTTTGTATATATACATAGCAGTGATACTGCTCTGTCAAAGGGTTTAAAGGTTTTATAGCTCTTTGGGCATAGTTCCAAATTTCTCTATAGAATGGTTTAATCAGTTCACGAATCCAACTGCATTAATGACCCATTTTTCCCATATCCCCTCCAACATTTGTCATTTGCCTTTTCTGTCCCATTAACCAAAACACTTCATCTGAAAACTAATTATATTTTTGATCATTTATGAATTGGGGAATGACTCTTATTTTTATTAATTCGATGCCATTCTCTATATGTTAGAGAAATGAGGCTATAATCAGATAAACTTGCTGCAAAATTTTCTTCACATTTACTATTGGTAACTGTATTTTCCTCCATCTCCTTCCCCTACCCCTATTTATTCTATTCTCTCTTCTTTCACCCTGTCACTCATCAAAAATGTTTTGTTTCTCTGATTACCTCCTTCCCCAATCCTTCCGTTTAGAAGCTGCCTAATCTTGTATTAGCCTGATGGTGGTTCTATAATACTTGAATTGCTTCTTTCTGGGTGTTTGCAATATTTTTCCTTGACCTGGGAATTCTGGAATTTGGCTATAATAATCATGGGAATTTTCATTTTGGGGTATCTTTCAGGAAGTTATTGGTGGATTATTTCAAGTTATATTTTGCCTTCTGCTTCTAGAATATCAGGGCAGTTTTCCTTGATTTTTTATCTGATTATTTCATTTATTTTTAGTATTTAGCATTCACTTTCACAAGATTTTGAGTTTCAAATTTTCTCCCTATCTCTCCCCTCTCCACACCCCCAAAAAAGTGTGAATTCTGATAACCTATGTCCCAAATCTGCTTTCCCTTCTATTACCCCCACCCTTTCTCTTATCCCTTTCCCTTCTATTTTTGTGTAGGGTAAGATAGATTTCTATATCCATTGCCTGTATATCTTATTTCCCAGTTCCATGTAAAAACAATTTTTAACATTCTTTTTTAAAACAAAACTTTGAGTTCCAAATTCTCTTCCTTTCTTCCTCCCCACCTACCCTCATTGAGGCAAGCATTTCCATATAGGTTATACTTCTTTAGTCATGCAAAACACTTCCATAACAGTCATGTTGTGAAAGACTAACTGTATTTCCCTCCATCCTATGCCATACCCCATTTATTCTACTTTGTCCTTTTACAACATCCCTCCTCAAAAGTGTTTGCTTCTGATTAACCCTTCCCCCAAACTTCCCTCCCTGTCATCTTCCTCCTCTCTTATCCCCTTCATCCCTACTTTCCTGTACGGAAGAAATATTGCCATATCCACTTGAATGTGTATATTTTTCCCTCCTTAAGTCAAATCTGATGAGTAAAGTTCACTCATTCCCTCTCACTTCCACCCCTGTTCCCTTTCACTGTAAAGAAACTATTTCTTGCCTCTTTTATGTTAGATAATTTACTCCAATCTCCCTCTCCCTTTCTGCTTCTCCCAGTATATTCCTCTCCCATCCCTTAATATTATTTAGATGGAATTTCTTCATATTCAACTCCCCCTGTGCCCTTTATCTTATATATACATCTATACATACACATATAATATATATATATACACACATATGTGTGTGTTCATGTGTGCATGTATCACCACCAACGAACTAAGAAAGATCTCATGAGTTACAAATATCATCTTTCCACATAGGGAATGGAAACAGTTTTACTTTAGTAAGTCCCTTATTATTTCTCTATCATGTTTACCTTTTAATACTTCTCTTGATTCTTATATTTGAAAATCAAATTTTCTATTCAGCTACGGTCTTTTCATCAAGATTGCTTCAAAATTCTTTATTTAATTGAATGTCCATTTTTTCCCCTGAATGACTATACTGGGTTTTGCTGGGTAGGTGGTTCATGCTTTTAATCCTAGCTCATTTGACCTACAGAATATCATATTCTAATCCTTCTAATGTATTAGTGTAGAAGCTGCTAAATCTCACGTTATCCTGACTATGTATCCACAGTAATTGAATTTTTTTCTTTCTAGCTGTTTGCAATACTTTCTCCTTGACCTGAGAATTCTGCAATTTGGCTACAATATTTCTAGGGGATTTCTTTTCAGTAACTCTTTCAGGAGGTGATGGATGGATTCTTTCAATTTCTATTTTATCCTCTGGTTCTAGAATATCAGGACAGTTTTCCTTGACACTTTCTTTAAATATGATATCTAGGCTTTTTTTAATCATGGGTTTCAGTTAGTCCAATAATTTTTCAATTATCTCTCCTGGACCTATTTTCCAGATCTGTGGTTTTTCCAATGAGATACTTCACATTGTCTTCTATTTTTTTCATTCTTTTGGTTCTGTTTTATAATTTCTTGATTTCTTGGAGTCATTAGCTTCCCTTGCTCTATTCTATTTTTAAGGTATTATTTTCTTCAGTGACCTTTTGGACCTCCATTTCCCTTAGGTCAATTCTGTTTTACAAGGCATTCATATTCTCTTTGGCTTTTGGCCTTCTTTTGTCGTTTGGTCTAGTCTATTTTTCAAGGTGTCATTTTCCTTAGTATTTTCTCTTGGAGGGGTATCCTTTACCAAGCTGTTGATTTTTTCATGATTTTTTTGCATCACTCTCATTTTTCTTCCTTCTTTCCCCTCTATATAATATACTTGATTTTCAAAATCCTTTTTGAGCCATTGTCTTATTCCAATTCATATTTCTTTTGGAGGCTTCATATGTAGGAACTTTGACTTTGTTGTCTTCTTCTGAGTGTTTTTTTCTGAGTGTATGTTCCTTGTCACCATGGTAAGTCTCTGTAGTCTGAGATTTTTGCTTCCATTGTTTGTTCATTTTCCCAGCCAACTACTTGACTTTTTAACTTTGTTAAGGTAGGGCTCTGTTTTCAATGTGGAGTGTGAAGTGTCCTAAGTTTCAGGGTTTTGTGCAGCTGTTTTCAGAGATGCCTCTATGGACCTACAAATGTTCAGTTCTTCCAGGTGGTATGATCTCAGAAGAGGTGTTTACTCCTCTCCTGGCCTCTGCTCTTCTGTGAGTGACCACAAGCACTCTTTTCTGCCCTGGAACTATGAGTAGGGTTCCTTCTACACTGCTGCCACAAGCTCTACTATTCCAGGGTTCCTCCTTGTGTTAGGACTGCCACCCATGGCTATAACCTAGATACAAGTATGGACAAAGAAACAGTGTTCTGATTCAGTGCTGGCAAAGAGACACCTGTAATATCCTTCTGACTAATTGTTCAATCCTCTTACTGTCTATAAGCTGAGAGCTCTGGAAGCAGTTGCTGCCACCACCACTGATGATTCCATCACACCCAAGGCCTGTTCCTGGTGTGCTGGGGCTGTGCTGGGGCCAGGGCTGGAATTTGCTCCTCTGTTACCCATGTCTGACAGATCTTTTCTACAGAGCCTCTGAGTTGTCTTTGGCATTTATGAGCTCAGAAATCTGGAAACCAATAGAGCTGCCAGTGATTCAGTTCCCTGTATCCTGCTCTGAGTTTGCAGTGGTCCAGTCTGTCCTAGCATAGTCTGTGCTTGATTGTGCTATTTTCTCAGGCTGGTACAACAGACCTTTCCTATCAAACCTCTGGGTGGTCTTGGCCTAGAGATTTGTTTTGCTCAGTCTTTTTACGGGTTCTACTATTATAGAATTTATTTAGCATCATTTTTTTTTACAAATATTTGGAGGGGTTTGTGGGAGAGCTCAGGCGAGTCTTTACCTTACTCCTCCACCTTGGCTCTATTCCTTCCAATATGTCATTTTATGTTCATATGATCATAGAACTATAGAGGTAAGCCCATCTATTTTAACCTCTTCATTTTACAGATGAGGAACCTGATACCTAGGTGGCTTGCCTTACTTGTCCAAGGTAACACAAGTAGTAACCATCAGTGGCAGAAAGTCATAGTCTCTGAGTACAGAGCCAGATTTCTTTCTACTATAGCCTTAGACATAGGAGAGAGACATTGGTTGAAAAATTCTCAGATTGCTGTACATATCAGCAGGTCCTTATATAGATACTCTTGAAGTATTCATCTGTTCTCTACTCCTCACCCACCTCCCTTATAAACTCATTGAGGGCAGGGACTTTGATATTTATCTTTTTTTTTTTAATTTCCAATCTAGCCTTGAACCTGCCACCTAGTAGGTACTTATAAATGTCTATTGCATTGACTTGGATTAAATTGATTTGTAAGTCTTCTGTGTCTGATAGAGACAAAAAGACCCGTGCTTAATCCTATCTCAGATACTTCTATATAGAAATAATACTATGAGCAAGTCACATAACTCTGTCCACTTCGGTTTGTCGTCTATAAAGGGGGATAAAAGTACCAATCTCACAAGCAAGTAATAAAAAGTAAATGAGATGTCATATAAAACACTTTGCTTTCCTTAAAATCATTTTAGATTTTGTATAACTGATAAATCTGGGGCAAAATCCTTTATACTTGAAAACAATGCTCTTATCTGTATCAAATTATTTTAACCCTGAATATTTAATATATTTTGTAGGGGAGATGAAATTGCATAGATTCTACTCACTTTAATATCTAATTTTCCTTTGCATATAATGACATACATTATGTGCTGGTGATAGGGATATTGTCTGTGGCTAGGGGATAAAGTGAAATTATTGACTGCTATGGAAATCATTCTTTTTAGGCAGCTACACGGCCTATTGGATAGAGAGTTGGGCCTGAAATCAGAAACACTTGAGTTTAAATGTTACTTCAGACATTTACTACCCATCTAACCACAGGCAAGTCACTTAACCTCTATTTATCTCGGTTTCCTTAAATGCAAGATAGGGATAATAATAGCGCCTAACTCTCAAAGTTGTTATAAGGTTCAAATGAAATAATATTTGTAAAGCAATTAGCACATAGCATGGCACATAGTAGATGCTATATAATTTCTAGATTATTTCCTTTCCTCCTTGCCCCCTTCTCCTTGACTTGTTTATCAATATTATTAAATAAGCTGCTAAAGACAAATAAGTCGCGTAAGACATTAGGTTGTTTTATACACATACACACACACACACACACACTTAAAAAGGACACCTAGACTATATCTACTATATCTAAAAACAGAGAAATTATTAATTCAAAGTTTTTATTCATTTAAAGTCAGAATTTACTTATATTTTATATAATGATTTGAAGTTAAATAGTGAATTGTGGGATTGAAAAATTAGCTACTTTCAACTTTCCCTCTTTCTAATGAATAAGTCTCACAATGGTCCAGTACCTGCCAGTCTAGTGGCCTTTTGAAAGATCTCAAAGTACATGTAATGATTTGCATTTTTGTTAGATTTCTTTTAATAAAAATTTTGTTCCTTCACCATCCTTCCCCCAATTCTTTTCAACTATAGATAGGGCTAGTGACTGCACCTGTGACTCCAGGATGTATAAACTCTACTAATAAAGTATGGTTTCTTCTCTTCAACTTAGGGCACATTCTCTGCAAAACATTGGGCACTAAGAAGTTCAGTGATTTCATCCAGGGCATACATTTAATGCGTTTCAGACGTCAGAACTCTTAGGACCCCAGGGGTTGAGATTTTAAATAGACTTTCAGAATTAACCCTCTGCCTGTCTACCACGAGGAACTCCATCACCAGGACATATTAAGACCTATGAATTGGATCAAATATTACAATAAAATATTTTCAATAACAACATAAAATAAAGTTTCCCATCATTAAGACTGAAAATAAAAATTAGAACAGCTCTGAGATTTGATCTTACAATATTTGATTTTTTCCCTCTAACAACATAGCAATATGTAATCATGAAAGATATATGTGTGTGTATATGTGTGCAGAATTTTTAATCACATGTCAAAAGTTTTAAAATTATTTTTTCAAACATTTGAGTTTCAAGCACTTCCCCTCCATCCATCCATCCTCCCTCATTGAGAAGGCAATTTGATATAGATTGTACATGTTTAATGATGTAAAATGTATTTCCATATTAGTTATGCTGCAAAAGAAAGACAAAAAAGTTGTGAAAAGAGTATGTATGGTTAGATCTGAATTCAGACTCTGGGATGGACAACATTTTTCATCTTAAGTCCTTTGGGACTGTCTTAGGATATCATTGTATTGCTGAGAATAGCTAAGCCATTAAAAATTTATAATGATACAATATTGCTGTTACTGTATACAATGTTATTCTTCTTTGGCTAACTTCACTTTGCATTTTTAAAAGCACAAGAGTATTTTATTGTAATTATATAATACAATTATTTCAGCCCTTCCTCAATTGAGGGGCATCCCTTCAATTTCCAATTCTTTGCCACCACAAAAGGAGTTTTTATACATATTTTTTTTACAAATAGATCCTCTACCCCTTTTTCCCTTTCTTTTTTTTCCTCTTTGAGATGCAGATCTAGTAGTAGTATTGTTCCTTTGGGACATAGTTTAAAATTGCCCTTCAAAATGGTTGGATCAGTTCACAACTCCACCACAGTGCATTAGTATCCCAATTTTCCCACATTCCCTCCAACATCTGTCATTTATTTTTCTTCAATATTAGGCAATCTGATAGGTTTGAAGTAGCATTTCAGAGTTGTTTTTATTTGCATTTCTCTAATCAATACTGATATACAGTGTCTTCTTATATGTCTACAGATAGTTTTTAATTCTTCAACTTTATACTGCATATTCATATCTTTGGAGCATTTATCAATTGGGTAATGACTTGTATTCTTATAATTTTGACTCAATTCTCTATTTATTTGAGGAATAAGGCCTTAATCAGAGCACTTTGAAAAATTTTGCCAAGTTTTTCTTTTTCTTAATCTTGGATAAAATGGAATTTTGTACAAACCCTTCAAAAAATAATGTAATTAAAATTATCCTTTTTACTTAAATTCTTCCCTTTTCTATATATCTGATAGGTAAGCTATCCCATTCTCCCCTAATTTTCTTATGGTATCACCCTTTATATGTAAATCATATACATATTTTGACCATATTTTGGAATATGGTGTGAGATGTTGGTCTATATCTAGTTTCTGCCAAACTGTTTTCCAGTTTTTATAGCAGTTTTGTCAAATAGTGTGTTTTTGTCCCAGAAATTGGGATACTTGCTTTAGCAAACCTTAGATCACTATGGTCATTTACTACTGTGTATGTTATGCCCAATCCATTCTACTGATTCACTACCACATTGTTTTGAAGATTACAGTTTTGTAATACAGTTTGAGATCTGTTATGGCTAAGTCATCTTCTTTCACATTTTTTCATTAATTCCATAATATTATTGATGTTTTGTTCTTCTAGATGAATTTTTTTTATTTCTCTAGGCCAATAAAATAATATTTTGGTATTTCAATTTGTAGGGCACTGAATCAGGAGGTTAATTTAGGTAGAAATGTCATTTTTATTTTATTGGCTCAACCTACCCATGAGTAATTGATATTTTTCTGATTATTCAAATCTGACTTTGTGCAAAAAGTGGGTTTATAATTGTATTGATATAGTTCCTGATTTTATCTTAACAAGTATCCTCCCAAGTACTTTATATTGTCTACATATATTTTAAATGGAATCTCTCAGTTTCTTGATGCTAAAGGTTGTTGGTAACATACGGAAATGCTGATGCCCTAAATGGGTTTATTTTATATCCTGCAATTTGGCTAAGGTTGTTATTTTATTTAAACTAGATTTTTTCATTGATTCTCTATTGTTCTCCAAGTATATCATACTATCAACTGCAAAGAGTGAGAGTTTTGTTTCCTTATTTTATATACTACTTTCTTCAATTTATTTTTTTCTTGTTGCTACACCTAGCATTTCTAGTACAATATTGAATAATAGTAATGATAATTATAATTCTTACTTCACCACAGATTTCATTGTCAAGGCTTTTAGCCCCATTACAGATAATGCTTGCTGATAGATACTATTAGTCATTTTATCAAAAGATCAATTTATTCCTATGCTTTCTAGTGTTTTCAATAGGAATGAGTGTTATATTTTGCCAAAAGCATTTTTCTGCACCTTTTGAGATAAGCATATGATTGAGCCCTGTATTGCTTGTATAAATCCCACCTGGTTATATCTTTATGATATATTTTTGTAAACTCCATGATAGAATTTTGTTAAATATTTTTGCATCAGTATTCATTTGGTAAATTAGGCTGTAGTTCTTTTTCTCTGTTTTTGCTCTTTCTGATTTAGGTATCAACAACATATTTGCCTCATAAAAGGAATTTAGTAGGACTCCTTTGCCTGATTTTCTGAATAGTTTATATAGTAGTGAAATGAATTTTCTTCACATATTTGGTAGAATTTAGTTTTGAATCCATCTGCTCCTGGGGAACTCATTGATGACTTATTCAATTTCTTTTTTTGTAATGTAGGTCAATTTAAGTATTCCATTTCCTCTTCTGTTTATCAGGGAAATTGATTTTTATGAATAGTTATCAATTTCACTTAGGCTGTTAGATTTAATGGTATAAAGTGAGACAAAGTATCTCCTAATAATTGCTTTAATTTACTCTTTATTGTTGGTGAAATCAGCCTTCATTTTTATGTTAATTTGGTTTTCTTCTCTTCTTGAAAAAAATTAAACTACCAAATGCTTCACCTATTATATTGGTTTATCTCCTAAAACCAGCTCTTAGTTTTATTTATTGGTTCATTTTTTTTTTCCCTTTCAAATTTGTCTCTCCAACGATTTTCAGGATTTCCAGTTTGGTGTTTAATTGGGAATATTTGATTTGTTCATTTTCTAGTTTTTTTTCCTAGTTGTGTGCCCAATTCATTAATTTTTTTCTTTCTCTATTTTATGTATGGAAGCATTTAGCGATGCAAAATTTCCCCTAAATACTGTTTTAGCTGTATCTCACAAATTTTGATACATTATCTCATTGTTGTCATTATCTTTCATGAAATTAATGATTTGTTCCTATTATTTGTTCTTTAACTGATCATTCTTTAAATTGAGATTTAGTTTCCAATTAAGTTTTACGCATGTTTCCAAAGTGCTTTAGTAAGCGTAATTTTGTTGCATTGTGATTTGAAAAGGAATTCATTTAATATTTTTCATTTTCTACATTTCCTTGTTAGATAAGCAAATTAGATTCTGCTCTAGCCCTTTATTTTAACTCTGTGTGTGTCTGTTCAAATGTGTGTCTTGTAAGCAAAAAAAAGAATTGTAGGATTTTTGATTTCTAATTCCTTTGGCTATATACTTCCAGTTCATTGGTGAGATAATCCCATTCACATTCAGGTTTTTTCTTTCTTTCTTTCCTTCCTTCTCTCTTTCTCTTTCTTTTCTTCCTTCCTTTATTTCTTCCATCCTTCCTTCTCTTTCTTTCTTTCTTTCTTTCTTTCTTTCTTTCTTTCTTTCTTTCTTCTATTTTTTTTCAGAACTTGTCCTGAGGCCTTCAAGTTTTTGGTGCTTCCAAGGTGGTGTGATCCTGTAAAAGGTGCACTGACTTATTTCCTGGTCTGCTTGATGCTTTTCTTTTTTTTTTTTTTTTTCCAGGAGGCACCCATGTGTCCCTGCAGCCACAAACGCTGGTGATTCTTTTTGCCATGACACTGAGACCAAGGTCTCTGCACCCTTGTACCAAGATAGATATTTATTATACCAGATAGATATGTTCTTCATATCTATCTTCAGGCTAAAGGGCACCTGGAGCCTGGGGTGGGAGGCTTGTTTTTCAGTACATACTTCTTGATTGGCCAGTGAGTCAATAAGGGTGTTACATTCTCTGAGCCAGGAGAAGGCTGTATAACCCTGATGTGTAGCTTTGTTTTGGGGGCTCACTTTGAGAAGTGTTCTGTGATTTGATCAGATGAGACTCTGGGAGCTGTTGAGAAGCCCTCCCCCCGCTCCTCCCTGCTTTGAAAATCCCAGATGTTGATTTGGTATGGATGTAATGGTTGTAACATTAAAAAAATTTTACATAAAAAATGTAACAGACACTTTGGAAACTGTCTACTTGATCTGTTTCTCTGTCTTGATAATTATGTCTGTATATTCTGAAGTTCGTGGTGCTGACCTTTTTCCCCTGAACTAGGTAAACGATACATATTTGACTCATTAAAGTAAGCTTGTTAACCCAATTTAAGAACATACCTCTATCCTGTTACTGTATCCTAGAATTGCATATATGCAACAGCCTCAGTTGTACCCAGTGCCAACAAATTGTCCTCTGTAATCTTTTTCTGAACAATTGTCTAACCCCTTTACCATCTTTTGACTGAGAGCTTCTGAAGCTGTTGCTCCTGAGACAGTTACTCTTGCTGCCACTACATGTGTGGGTTTCAGACAGGCCTGCATCTTGGTGTTACAGACTTTTCCTGCCAATTTCCTGTTTTCTTAGGCTGAAAAAATGTCTCAACATGATCTTTTTTTTTTATTTTTTGGCTTGGCTATTCCAAAATTTGACTTGATGCATTGCTTTAAAGTTTTTTGGAGGGAAATGTTGAGAGAGTTTATCTGGGTTGTCTCTCATCCTCCATCTTGGTTCTGTCCCTATTGAAAGATAAATCATCTTTGAAATTTGATCTTTCAACCTAAAGCCCTGCATTGAGTCAATGTTCAAGGTACTATAGAAGGACCAGCACAATCATGCATTGTTGCTGGAGCTGTGAGTTAATCCAGATATTAGGTATATCAATTTGTACTTATGCAAGAAAAATGACTAAACTATCCATAATCTTTGATCCAGAAATTCATCTACTAGACTTATCTCTTTAGCTAGTTAAAATAGTTCAAAACAACAGTATTTGTGGTAGGAAAAAAATTGAAAACAAAGTAGTTACCCACTGTAATGGGAATGTAAATTTTTAAGATCTTCCCTGCCCCTAGGCTAAAGTGCACCTGGAGCCTGGGGTGGGAGGCTTGTTTTTCAGTACATACTTCTTGATTGGCCAGTGAGTCAATAAGGGTGTTACATTCTCTGAGCCAGGAGAAGGCTGTATAACCCTGATGTGTAGCTTTGTTTTGGGGGCTTACTTTGAGAAGTGTTCTGTGATTTGATCAGATGAGACTCTGGGAGCTGTTGAGAAGCCCTCCCCCCGCTCCCCCCTGCTTTGAAAATCCCAGATGTTGATTTGGTATGGATGTAATGGTTGTAACATTAAAAAAATTTTACATAAAAAAAATGTAACAGACACTTTGGAAACTGTCTACTTGATCTGTTTCTCTGTCTTGATAATTATGTCTGTATATTCTGAAGTTCGTGGTGCTGACCTTTTTCCCCTGAACTAGGTAAACGATACATATTTGACTCATTAAAGTAAGCTTGTTAACCCAATTTTAAGAACCTGTGCTGGCAGCCACCCTGGGACGCTGGAGTGCTTGCTGATACACCCACAGATTGAAGACCACCACGAAAATACTGTGATATAAATACTGCAAAAGATTACTATACCATAAAAATATTATTATACCTTAAAATATGAGGACTTCAGAGAATTATGGGAAGATATGTATGCACTGATGAAGAATGAAATAAGCTCCAGGTGGCACAGTGAATAGAGCACAGGCCCTGGAGTCAGGAGGATCTGAGTTCAAATCCGACCTCAGACACTCAAAACAAAATAAAGAAGCCATGAGACCTCAGGCAAGTCACTTAACCCCAATTGCCCTCCAAAAAGCAAAAAAAAAAATAAAATAAAAGAATGAAATAAGCAGATAGAAGAGAACTATAGAACATAATTGTAGTTGGATAAATTGAAAGAGCACTCAAAGGAATTTTAATTCTGAATTATTGAAAAACATTTGGGTCTTGAAGAAGATGCTATAAACAATATGTACTGAAGGGATCTATAAGGGCAGAATACTGCATACATTATCAGATATTTTCCCAAGTCTAGTTTTTTTTTTAATTTAATTAAATACAACTTTCTATGTAGGACCTTTCTTGCATTTTTCATCAGTTCTTAGTACTCTCTTTCGAAATTACTTTTTATCAAGTGACATTTTATGAAATGGCAGATTACTTCTATCCTATCAACTGCTAAAATTTAAAAAACTCAGAAAAAAACATTATTGATGACAAAAACAACAAGAAAAATAGAAAACATGTAGGGTAAAAAAAAAAAGTATATTCCAATTTACATTGACTCCATCAGTTCTTTCTCTGGAGGTAGATAACATTTTTCATCATGGGTCCATTTTCTAACCCATTTTTCTTAATTTCTTTTTTTCAGAAATACTCTATTTTTGAAAAAAAATTCCCAGTCCTTTTATTCTGTGTGTGTTTGTATACATGTATGCCCAGATACATACATACATTTATATAATGTGTGTTTTTATAGATGTGTGATGGTATTTTAAAATTCTTTTTATCCCTTCTGATTTTATGGAGCCTGTTGTTTAGACAAAGTTTTCTACCTTTTGTGCTAATTTCATTTAATTTTATAACATCTTTGTAGCCCAGTGCATAGATTGTCAGGCCTAGAATCAGAAAGATTCATATTCTTGTGTTCAAATCTGGTCTCAGACATTTACTAGCTATGTGACCCTGGGCAAGTCACTTCACCCGGTTTGCCTGAGATCCCCATTTGTAAAATGAGTAAACCATTCTAGTGTTCTTGGCAAGAAAACCTCAAAATAATTTCATGAAGAGTCACACATGACTGAACAACAGCATCCTTTAATTTTGCTTCTTGTTGTTTTTGTCCATGCTTTCTTTTGCAACATAGAAAATATGGAATTGTGTTTTGTATGACAGCACATGTAAAAACTATATAGATTTGCTTCCCTTCTAAAGGAGGGAGGAGGGGAGAGAGGAAGGACAGAATTTGGAGCTCAAATAAAAAAAGGAATAGTAAAAATGTCATATGTAATTGAGAAGATATATAAGAAAAATAAAAATGAAATGAAAAAGAGAATGCAACTAAAGGGGAATATGAATATACTGAAATGAAGGACAGCATAGAAGAAAAGCAAAAAAGCAGTAACGTTAAAAGAGCATGTGATCTCATTTCAAGCAAATTAGATACCAAACCTGACCTAGAACTCCAGCCTCTCCATTCCATTATTTTTACACTATACAATATTCACTTTTATTTCTTGAGAGTTTGAACATTTTCCTTAATCAGATAATCATAACATTTTAACACAGGAAGGAAATTGAGTTAGAAAACAATGCATAATGTCTTTGATTGTTGGCTTCCGTGTTACAGAAAAGAGTGTTTCGACTAGCACTCCTTTTCTTCAGTGTTAGTGTGGTTCAAGGACAATAACGTGGCCTTGATTTTACTAGTTGTACGACTATTAAGGTGGAAGCCACATTTTCTATTAACCTGGCATACTTTAATATAATAAAAATGATTCATGTTGCTGAGCATAATTCATTAAATGACATTTGTAATGGACTGAAAGAGTGAATATTATATTTAAAATCACCTACTTTATACCTGAGAAAGAGTTTATATATTGTGGTAGTTTGGATCACCAGGTGATAAATGTCCTGGAAATCTTTTGCAAATGTATATTGCCATATAAATATTAAATAAATCTATGTAGTGTTTTTACCTTGTGAAACATCAAATATCTTTTCAAAGGACAAAATGCCAAACTAAATAATGCATGTTTATACATATTCCTTAAATGGATTATTAAAACAACTTCAGATTATTTAGTATTTTAAAATTTCATATCTTTCATTTATTCACTTTTTAAAATTTCATTCAATGTGAATTATGAGAGAAGATTAGTCATTTTCCAATTTTGGTTCTATCTAGACTTATTTTCTAATTCACATTCACTAACCCTGATTTCCCAAGGAATCATGTTAGATTTTGAGACTTCTGTGTCTGCTATCACTGAATCTATGTTATGGTACTTGAAAAGTGTTGAAGGGCAACTGGTCTAAGACAGGACATTGCCTTAGCTAATGTGTTCCATTCAAATATTAAATATGGGGTGCAGGACCATCCTGTAGAAGCATGTGGGGATCAGGAATAGTATAGGACTCATCACAGCTTCTTCTACAACTTCAAATTGTTCCAGAATAAGAAGTGAACCAATGTGCCAAAAATCAAAGATGGAATTCTAATTAACAGCAAAGATTCTGAAAGATTAAGCAGGGAAGCTAGGTGGCACAGTGAATAGAGCACTGGCCCTGGAGTCAGAAGGACCTGGGTTTGGATCCAGTCTCAGACACTTAACACACACACACACACACACACACACACACACACACACACACCAAAAAAAAAAAAAGAACCAGCTGTGTGACCCTGGCCAAGTCACTTAACCCCAATTGCCCTCCAAAAAGCAAAGCCAAAAAAAAAGATTAAGCAAAAACTAGCAGCAAATATAAAAAATAACAGAGCTGAAAGAGGACCCAGCTATGAAAGTGATGTCCTAAATGTAGCTTGTGGTACTATTTACTATTGCAAATCTTGCCCTTATTTGTTTATTATGCTTTTTAAAAGTGGCAAAACAATAAATCTATTTCAAAATCTACATTTTTAAAATCCAAAGCAAAACTATTATTTCTGTTTTAAATTACCACCAGTTGAATGTTACCTTATGTTCAGATCCTGATCACCATTTTTCATCATATTTCTTTGTCAACAGTAGTAAAATATGTTAGAAAGGAAGGAGATATAAAATAAAGGCAAAAATATAAGTTTTTGTCCTAGATCTGTTACTAAATACCTATATGACCTTGAGGATGTCACACACTTTCTCTGAGGTTCAGTTCACTCATCTATAAAACTGGATTGGCTATGTGATCTTTAAGATTCAGCTGATTACCTTTAAAATTCCTTTAATGTTATATTTTTTATTCATTTAAGACATATTTATTAAGTGAAATATGTGCCAGGTATGGTGCTAAGTGCTGGGGATAGAAAAAGAGGTAAAAGAAAATCCCTGCCATTAAGGAGATTATAATCTCTTTATATGCAACATGCAAATAAATATGCAAAGCAAGCTATATACAGCATAAATAGGATATAATTACAAGAAAGAAAGCACTGGAACTAAGAAGGATTAGGGAAAACTTAGAAAGTAGGATATTAGTTAAGACTTAAAGGAAGTAAGGGAGCTCAGCAGTCAGAGTATAAGAAGGATAGAAATCCAGACATGGAGGATAGCCAGAATAAGTTCCCAGAGACAAGAAATGGAATGCTTAGTTCATGGAATAGCCATGAGTCTACTATCACTGGATTTCAGAGTATGTGTAAGGGAGGAAAAGGTAAAAAGACTAGAAAGGTAGGAGGGGGTTTAAATTAGCAAGGGCTTTGAATGCCAAGCAGAGCATTTTGTATTTGCCTTTTGAGGTAATAGGAAGTTCCTGGAGTTTATAGAGTAGGAGGTTGATATGATCAGATCTGCAATTTAACAGAATCACTTTGGTGCCTGAATGGAGAATGGATTAGATGAGAGACTTATGGCAGGCAGACTTACCACCAGACTATTGTAGTAATCAATACATGAGATAATTATGATTTCCACTAGAGTGGTGGTAGTGTCACAGGAGTGAAAAGGGGGCACATTCAAGAGATATTGACCAGATGAAATCAATAGGCCTCGGCAATGGATTGGATGTGGGAAGTGAGAGATAATGAAAAATCTAATTTCATGAGACTGAGGGACTAAGAGGATGGTGTTGCCATCTACAGAAATAGGGAAGGTATATGTGGATAGCTGGGAGGTGGATGGGGAAAGAATTTAAGGGAAAAGTTATGATTTATGATCCAGTGATTAATGATCCAATGTCTTAGACATGCTGAGTTCAAGATGTCCACTGGACGTCCAGTCTGAGATGTCTCAATGGCAATTAGAGATGCAAGACTAGAGGTCAGGAGATAGATTGGGGCAAGAAAAGTAGATTTGATAATCATCAGCATAAAGACTGTAATTAAAGCCTTGGGAACTGCTGAGATCACCAAGTGAATTAGTACAGAGAAAATAGAGAACAGGACATAGGAGCAGAACTCTGAGGGATAAGTACAGTTAAAAGGCATGACTTAGAGGAGGATCCATCAAGGAGAAAAATAAAGGAAGGGTAACGTAGAGAGGAGGAAAGCCAGGAAGGATGGCATCTTTTAATAGAACATTCATGCTACTCTATAATATAAATGATGTAAAGAATGACATCTTTAATATGTAGGCATATCCCACAAAATAAAGTTCCTATTCCTAGCAGTACATATAACAAAACAAAAACACTAGTGCTACCCTTCCTCCAACATTTACAAAGTACGCAGTCAGGACCAAGTCAAATAACACCAAGAAAAACAAGAACAAACAATATAACCATAACTAACAGTTTGTATAACACTTTAGTGTTTGGAAAACACTTCCTTTATATTTTGATCCTCATGACAACCCCACGAAGTAAGTTCTGTTCTTATTCCTGTTTTCCAGATGACAAAACTGAGTCTCAGAGAAAGGTAAATGATTTGTCCAAAGTCACACATTTCTTCTTTGTCCACCTATATCTCCAACAGCAAAAGAGGATGAAGGACAAGCTCTCTGCATTTAAGATACTTTGATTTTTTCTTTCAAAAATAGATTATTTACTTGAAAATTATTTGTACTAGAATATGTACTACCTTTTTGGCATGTGGGCATACATATACCTTTAGGAATTAAATATAGTTCTGATAAAGGGTTAAAAGTTTGGCCTTGAATTCAGCAGTACCTAGGTTTTTGTCCTGTTTCAATGACATGTTATTTTGATGACTATTTTAAAAAGTCTTTAGGCTCTCAATGTTGTATAAATATCTATAAGAATGTTGTTCCAGGTAAGTTATTAGTCTGCTTTGGTGGAGGAGATTTCTATGTCAAGAGTTACTTATATTGATTAAAGCACAGGGTGAGTCACCTATGCAAAAAAGGGAAACTTTCATGTTTGCATATAGTTTCAATATTTATAAAGCTTCATTTCCAAAGAGATGGTCACAGTACCACCATATTTTGCTATATCTTAATTTAGTTTAACTTGGCTATAGCCCTTGTTAACTCTAGGACTGTGGTAAATGAGTGATGTGATTTGTTCTGACAGAAATCCATTGGTAAAAGGTCAGTATAAGTCCCAGAAGCAAATGTATTATCTCAATTCATTATTAACAATCAAAATCCGTCTATGAACTTAGACATATGAGCTTGCATGCAGAGGCTCTGTCATTATAAATTCTTGATTGATTCTACCTTCTTTTTCTAGTTCTGAACAACAGATTAGTGAAAACTAGAGTAGTTCATATTTATATGATGTTTTCTGATTTACAAAATATTTTCCCCAAAACAAACTCTATTACCAACAGATACAGAAACTGAGGCTTGTAAAAATTAGATTACTTTTCCAAGGGCATACAACTCAAAATTGTGTAACAGGGGATTCATATGTAGGTAACCTGTTTCCAAAATTAGTGTTATTGGGACACGGACACACACACATACACATATGTATATATAACTTTTTGACAAACACAGTGCTAAGTACTAAAGATACAAAGAAAGGCGAAAAATTGTCCTTGCCCTGGAGGAACTCACAAACCATGGGGTACATAATATGCAAAATGCTATGTAGAAATAAGCTATATATGGGTGGCTAGGTGGCACAGTGAGTAGAGCACCAGCCCTGGAGTCAGGAGAACCTGAGTTCAAATCCAGCCTTAAATACTTAACACAAAACCTAGCCATGTGACCTTGTGCAAGTCAGTTAACCCCAACTGCCCTCCAAAAAAATAAATTAGAGGATAAATAGGAATTAATCAATAAAGGGAAGTCATGAGAATTTAAGAGGGATTGGAAAAGGTTTCCTGAAGAAGGTGTTTGTTAGCTGAGACTTGAAGAAAGCTGTGTTTGTCTATGAATCAATGAAGGAAGCATTTATTAAGTACTTAATATGTGCAAAGCACTGTCGTTAACTCTGGGATACCAGTAGGAAAGTAAGACAATCTCTGCTCTAAAGGAACCTCCTCTTACTTTAAAGGAGTCTCCTCTTAATGGAGAAGAGAACATATTTGGAGAATTTTAGCTATAAGTCAGATGGAAAAGTCCTAAGGTCCTTAGGATGAGGTGCTTGGGTGTTTGTGCTTGGACAGTTCCAAGATCACATTTCTCCCTAGATTCGGTTTCCCCCCAGCCCAAGGACACTATGCCCAACAATTACTTATGAATGGACCTCAGCGAAACACTTATCTCTCTCCCTGGTATAGTAATAAACCACACCTGTAGGAATTATTACTTTGAACTGGCTTTGTACTAGCTCATAAGATACTCAGTACCCACTGCACTATCTATACCATTGATTCCTGGACTCCTCATTATGTGTATCCTAGACTTTAGGCATATGTATACTCCCTTCATCTATATTGTGTAACAAGACCTTGATGGGTTGCAGACTGAGCATTTCTCAGTCATCCCTGATCACTAGTTGACAGTGACACTGCAGGCCTAAAACCACACCTCCACATGTAGCACCACCATCCCCCTTCCTCCCCCGCCAGGATTTCCTTGGTGAACTTTGGGTAAAACCCCTGTACAGTAGATAGCAAAAGTGCATGTTACTTTAAGAACTAACCACTCCCTAATCCTGCCCTGAATCACCTACTTAGCATATTTGGAACATGTTTTACTACAGTTTATCCTATTTAAACTTTAACTATACTCCTCTAAGGTTGCAGGTTCTCTATGAACTCTTGCCCACTTAAAAGCATAACAACAAAATTTGCCACCTTGACTTAAATAATGCTTAAGTCTGTAAATTTATTCCAGGTGACCCTATTCAGGACTCTGGTCCTTGAGGGGTCCCTGAAATCCACCCTTAAATCACATCACTTAGGGTACAGCAACACAACTGATGGCAATACTTATTTAATGTCATTCCCACTGAAAGAACACCAAGTTCTGATGCTGAACCATTTGACAGGACTTTGGTAGCAGTAACTTTCTTTTCTGGTTTCACTCACAAAATTAAAGAATTTCCCCAATTAGAATGGAATGAGATTGTTATCAAGTCAAATCTTTACCTGAACAAGGATCCCATTTATAATATACCTGATAAGATCTCATATAGATGTTCCTTGAAAATCTCTACTGAGAGAGAACCATTACAATATAGGAAAGCATATTTTCCTTCTAGATGGCTCCATTCATGGGGAAATTGTTTCTTAGTGAACCTAAATCAATCTTTCAGCAATAACCATCCCTAACTTTCAGTGATATCTTCTGTTACCAAATAAAGCTACTCTAATCACTCTTCCTCATAACTGTATTTCAGATTTTTTTAAAAAAAAGGAATTATGTTCCTAATAAGTTTTCTTCATACTAAATTTCCTTAATTCCTTTAACTACTTCTTTTGTATAATGAAGCAGGAACCCTTCATCTTCACATTTATCCATCTCTGAACACAATGCAGTTCATCACTGATCTTTCAAAATTTAATTAAATATACTTTATTTCAACAAATAGCTGTTGTCTCTCAACTGTGTTAGGTTCTAGGGGATGTGAAGATTAAAAGTACCATAATAGTTACCCTCAAAAAAGATGGGCTAGTTATGAAATAAGAAGAAGCCCTTGTGATTGACTGCAGATGCCTAACCTATCTTCTGCTTTTTCAACATAATTTCTAGTTTTGTGATGGTATGACAAGAGGTTACAAAGTCTTTGCCTAAATGAGGCAGATACCTCTTGAGTAAGTCCATTTGGCTTTTGATTAGTTTCATTGCTAGGGAGTATGTTACTTTACATCTAAATTTGCTAGTCATAGAAGGAGGAAAAGTATTAGTCCCAATGACAGTATGCTGTAGTGAGAAAGCAGAATGTGGCAGCCATAACTGAGGGCACTACTCCAGATGTAGTCAGGCTGAACCATAATGCAGCAGGATTATCAGCTCCCTAGTCCCAGGCACCAGTTCTCTTTATGTAATCGAAAACATTGTTTTGCAGTTCACATCTTTGTGTAATACTGAGCTTCCACTCTTCTCTCTGTTTCTTTCTCTGTCTCTCTTTCTCTCTCTGTCTCTCTCCCTGGATACAGTTATGCTTCTTGCATCTTGTACTTCTATTTAACTTGATTTAAAACCTTACCTTTATTGGCAGTAAATTGCATTTCACTGGATCACTATAATTGACTTAAGATTCTAGCCCATTGCAATGTTTTACATTCTGATTGGCATCAATGCATACATCAACCCCCTCAGCACTATGTAATTTGTGACTTTGCAAAGCAAGGAATTTAGCTATTCATCTAAGCCTTTTAGGGAAAATAAAAAGTCAAAGAGTACAGATCTTTATGTCACTCCACTTAAGACCTTCTTCTTAACTGACTTTGTAACATTAATGATTACTCTTTAGATTTAATCATTTTACAGAATCATCTTTTCAGAGACATTATAGAGTTTAAGAACTTTTTTGTTCATCTAGTAAAACTGATACCCCTAAGAGAATCCCCTTTCAACAATATCCTCAAACCTTCATTCCTTGTACCATTAACTCAATTTCATCCCTAAGCATTCTCTTCTTTCCTAGAACCCTCAGGCCCTGTGCCCTCTGTAATTATCCTCTTTAGTTCCTCAGCAATGTTTCCCCCATCTCCATTATATCAGATCCCATTCTCTTTTTTAATCCTATAAATATCTATAGTTATTTAGTATCCTCAAGTTCTTTAGCCTTTCAATCCTCTCACTTCCCTCAATATCCCTAGACCCCTAGTTTAAAATTTATTTGTTTACTCATTCATTTATGTATTTATGCATTTTTCTTTTTAATTAGCATTGTGCAAAAAAATTTTGTACAAGACCTTGTGTTGTTCTATTTTAAGTATTCTAATTTGACATGAAAATGTATTTACCTGAGGTCTACATTGTCTACTTGTTAATAAATAAAGTATGAAATGGTCAAATTAATCAAAATGTCAAGTATTCAGTCAATATTCAGTCAAGTTAATATTCAGTCAAGTTAAGTGGTATTCCCAAGTAAATTTAATTAAATATATTTTATTTTAACATATAGCTGTCAAGTATCTCAACTGTATTAGGAAAGAGATTACAAATATCACAATATTTACTCTCACAAAAGGTGAGTTAATCATGAAGCAAGAATAAGTCCTTGTGACATTGCAGATTCCTCACCTATCTCCTGCTTTATCAACATATTTTCTAGTTTTGTGATGGTTTGACAAGGAGTTATATAGTCTTTGCCAAAATGAGGAAGATACCTCTTGAGTAAGTCCATTTGACTTTTGAGTAGTTTTAATTGCTAGGGAGTCTGTGACTTCAGGTCTAAATTTGCTAGTCTTAGAAAAAAGAAAATATTGGTCCAAATGACAGTGTGCTGCATGAAAAAAGCAGAATTGAATTATGGGTTTGATTCAATTCCTGATTGTGTGACCTTAGAATAGTCATTTTACAACTTAAGCTGATACTGTCTTTCCTATAAAATTAGGAGATTGGACTAGATACTAGTTAAACTCCCTTCTAGCTCCAAAATTCTATGATATAATATAACATAGTTTGTTAAACTTTTCTTTGGATACAATCAAGAATACACTATGCTTCTATTTATGAACAATAACTAGAACTTTCATTATTTTACCTGTGTTGATCCACCCACAAAAGACTGATAATAAACAATTTAAAGTATCATCACCACATTTCAATAAAGCTTTATTCATCCATCAGTCATAAGGTATGGGTAGAGAGAAGATTCTGGGAAGACAGCAGAGTAGGTCAGAAAATTCTAAGTTCTCAAGATTTTCCCCCACAAAAGAGTTAAAATAGCACCTTAAGATGAACAAAATATGGATGGAGATAAATAAGAACAAGGGCATAACCAGGGTCCTCTTGTGACAATTTGAGAAGATCAGAAGAAAAATCCCAGGACAAGATTTGATTCTTGTGAATAGTAAACACCTGGAGGCTAGGTTCTGTTTTAACAGCAATTGGCTAGCCTCTTAACAACAGGCAAGCCTTGTGGTTGGTTAGAGGGGCTACCTTGACCCCAGCCAGATGAACTTTTTCTTCTAGATAGTGAAGGGAGTTGGGTATGTAAGTCCAGGAAGATTGAGGTAACCTCTGCTGACAAGGAATGTCAGACCAAGCTGTGTTGTGAAGAGTGGCAGGAGTGAGAAGGAACCTGTACAAGTCCATTGAGTGAAGAAGCAGTGGAGCAGAAAGCCCCTGGCTTTGGGCACTGACAGGAAGTTAGAGGTTTGGCTTTGGCTTCAGGCTAGAAGGAAGAAATGAGGATCTGGGGCAAGAGGCACCATTTCCCATATTCCAGGGCTATAGGTGATTACAAATAATTAAGCAAAAAATGCACAGGCAAAGGACAAAGAATCCAACTATAGTAAACTATTATGGGAATAAAGAGAACTGGAGTTCATCTTTAGAGGAGGTTATTGAAGTAAAAAAGCTGCCAAATAGTAATGTCAAATGAATACCTGCCCAAAAATAATTCATATAATATCTTTAAAAAGATTTCAAAAATAAAATGACAGAGATGGAGGAAAACCAAAAAAGAAAATAAGAATAACCCAATAAAAACAAGAAGGGTATGAAAGGAAAGTTAACCAATTAGAAATGGAGATCCAGAACCTTAAGGAAGAAAATGACATCTTGAAAATTAGAATTGGGCAAAGTGAAGCTAGTGAAATTATAAAAGATCAAGAATAATGAAAAAATAGACGAGAAAGTGAAACATCTTATAAGAAAAACAACAGATTTGGAAAATAGATCAAGAGAAAATAGAAAAATAATTGAACTAACTGAAAGTTATGATCAGAAAGAGAATCTTAATATAGTAATACATGAAATAATCAAAGAAAATTGTCCTAAAGTACTAGAACAAGGGGGGAAAGTAGAAATAGAAAAAAAAATCATCTATCACCACGTAAAAGAGATCCTATGAGGAAAACTCAAACGAATATCATAGTCAAATTCTGAATTTCCCAGTTCAAGGAAAAATTGTTAAAAGCATCAAAATTAAAACAATTTACATATGATGGTGCCACAATCAGAATTAGACAAAACCTAGCAGCAGAGACCTTAGAGGAACACAGGTCTTGGAACACAAGATATTGAAAAGCAATAGAACTGGGCCTCCAGGCAAAAATATCAAACCCTGAAAAGTTAAATATTCTCCTGAATGAAAAAAGTAGATATTTGATAAACTCTCAGACTTTCAAGACTTTAATAAACTCTCAGACTTTCAAGACTTTATTAAAAAAATCATGAACTTAATAGAAGATTCAACATATAAGAACCAAGAGAAATATAAGGCACATAACAAAGACTGATTATAAGGGATCCATAAGGACAGACTGTTTACTTTTTATATATTTAAAATGTAAATTGGATTTCTAAAATTATTATGAATAATAGGGTAGTTTATAGGAAAGATTGAGGTAAACCTGAGAATGATATGAATTTAACAAATTAAAACCATTTAGGAGCAGCTTGAAAGAGTAACTATTTGAGGTGCAAAAGGAAGAATTGATACAGAGGAATTAGATGGGGGAGGAGGGCTGAGAGTTCTGGTAACCTACTTTCATTGGGAATGGGTTTAAGAGGTAATAATACATATATACTTAGAAGAATATAAATGTCTTCTAAATTCAGAAGAAATAAAATGGTAGGGGCATAAGGAGGAGGGAGAGGACAAGGGAGGGATCTTTAGAGGGGAGGGTGAGGCAATAGGTAAAATAGGGTTATAGAATGCTGTTTAGATTTATGGGAGTGGGTGGTTAGGGAGGGATACATAGAGAGGGGTAGGCAAGTTATAGAGGGCAAGCTAGTGGGTAAAAGTAAATTAAAGGAAACAGGAGGGATAGGAAAGGAGAGACATAATAAATAAATAAAGATAAGGAGTAGAATATATATGGGAAAGTGTATGTCTATATAGGTATGTATATATGTATATGTGTATGTTTCTCTATAGCTATAGAGAAACATATATAAACTTTATTGTAGCCTTCTGGGGTGAGGAGGGGGGAAAGAACAAAGTAAAAGATGCACAGCAGAGAACAAAAGAAAATTCACAAGGAGGCAAAGAAAAGATGGGCAATTCTCAACATGATTATTAATTATTGCATAGGCTTTCTTGAAATGAAAATCTATTGTTACATATTTTGAATCCTTTTTTATTTTCTGCAATGCACATGACCTGCTTTCTCTTCTTTCTAACTTTGTATTTAAGTTTCAATATTTAAGTTTATCATATGTTTTTGTTTCTTTTCTCTTTCTGTGTTTGTGTTCTGGCATTTCAGTCTGAAATAAAATCTTATACAAGAAAAAAAAATGAGGTATGGGTAGTTCAGAGTCATTCCACATCTGTTTTTCTAAGGTCATGTATAAATATTTTCAGAATTATATACGTTATTGCTTCCTGCTAATTAACAGACATTCATTTGAGCAGCTCTCTAGCTTTTCTTTTAAATTCAACACTTATTTAGATACTATTATCCTCCTCAGATTTAGTTTTCCAATAACAGTTATTAACAAGCCATATAATTAAAGAGCCACAAGTTTATTATTTTTTTAATAGGTTGACTTATTAAGTCTTTTAACTGCTGAGTTCTTTACTCCCAGATAATTCAGCTGCATGTTAGGATATCTGACAATTATATTCATTTGCATAATTCAGGCACAAGAGACTATTTTGAAAAGTTCAATAGATTTTGATGGAAGATAAATGAATTCATGTTACCAGATTAGTTCACTATCTAAACAGGTGTGCTTTTCAGTTTTCTGTTGAATAATAGTAACCAAAGACCAGATGGATTTTGCAGTCAGAAATTCTTCCCTCTGTGGAACTGGATTCGAATCCTATCTTTTTTTTTTTTTTTTGCTTTTTGGAAGGCAATTGGGGTTAAGTGACTTACCCAAGGTCACTTGGCTACTTTTTGTGTTAAATGTCTGAATTTAGGTTCTCCTGACCAGTGCTGTATTCACTGTGCCACCAAGCTGCCCCTAAATTATACAATTTCCTTTATGCTTTTTGGGGGGAGAGGGGTTTGGAGGGGGGAGGACAGGGCAACACAGGGCTAATAACTCCTATCTTTGTTAATGACCATATTCCATTAAAAAAGTTGAACAAGATTTTCATGCCAGGCTAATCACATTTTCTTTTTTTCACAGTTACTAAACTGTGAAAATCTGTGATCATAGAAATGTTATAAATATAGTTTAACTAAATTTTAGCATATCATTTGATAAAATCCTTGATGGTATGTTCACAGACTGGATTAGACAACAATACAATTAAATGGATTCAGTACTGTTTAAATGGGTGGACCCAAAAAGTACTAATGAATGTTTTGATGTCCACTTGGAAGCAGGTCTCCTCGCTTTATCCCCTTCTATAGATCATGTTTTGCCTTTGTACTTTTTGCCATTTTATATTAATCACTTTGATAAAGATATTGTTACCAATTACATTGTAGGAAAGAAAACTAGAAAAGATATATAACCCACAGAATGACAGAGATGGAATCCAAAAAGGATTTTAAAAGATTAAACATTGGTGGAAATTAAGATGGTATTCAGTAATAATAGATGTCAATTTTCATTCTTGAATTTTAAACATTAAATCCAAACTCATAAGTACAAGATAGAAGAAGAATGTATAGATATTTGGTAAATGGAAAATAGCCAGAAGAAGACTTTCAAAATAAGGAAAAAATTCAAGTTCATACTTTAAAGGGATTGGCTAAAGGCACTGGGAGATTTTTTCATGGAAAATTGAGGGCCAATGGATTAGGCAAAGTAAATATCTATGATAATTTGAATAGCTAAAGATGTGGAGGGCAAAACCAAGATGGCAAAATACAGAAAGTACTCGACTGAGTTTTCCCAACTTTCCCTTCCAAATAACTTTAAAATAATGCTTTAAATTGACTGCTAGAGAGACAAAGTCAACAAAAGGTAAGACTGAAACATGTCTTGTCCAAAAGAACATAGGAGGTCAGAAAGAGAGACCTGTGACAAGAGGGTGAAGGCTGATAGGATTAGGTGTGGTGACTGACTCTGGAGCTGTGAACTAGTCCAACAATTCTTTAGAGCACTTTGAAACAGGCCTGCATAACCTGCAGCCTATGAAAAATGTAAAGGAAACTCCATTTTTCACGGGCTGCCTGAAATGATTTGGTAGGTCACAAGTATCCCTCAGGCTGCAAGTTGTACAGGCCTGCGTTGGAACCATGTCCAAAGGGCTATAAAGCTCTGTATTCTCTTTCATCTAGCAATATAACTATTGAGCCAATATCCCAAGACAAGGCTGTCTATTTCTCTTATGGGGCCATTTAAATAATAACTAGAGAAACCATATAATACCTATCCCTGAAGTGTGAATGCCTTTATAATTATTTAGGCCCATTGTTTTAGCCTAGGCCTGATTCAGACTGATGTGGTAGTTCAGATATAAGAACAACATATAAAAAGATTCTTATAGACAATCTAAGGGCTAAGAAAAAAGACGTTTTCTTAACCACATCAAAGAAAGACTATTTAGTGAAGAGGTTACCCATAAAGAGGTTTAGGATTGCTCTGAAGACCCCAAAATACCAACACGCCGGTCCTGCTGAATGAATTTGATTCAAGTCTTCTCAGCCAAAAAAAAGTAAAGTTTATTAAAAGTTCTCTTGTACTGGACACAGAGTAAGCCTGTGCTAAGTCATTCTATGGTGCTCTCACCCACATGCGGGCAAGATGGGGTCTTATATATAGAAAGGTTGTGGGAGGAATCTAGTGGTGGTTTAGAGGAGGAGTTTGGGCAAGGTCTTCAGGAGAAGTCAGATAATGTCAATGAGTAATTAAGGGTGGGAAGTTGCTGGAGGCTACCTGGAGACTACAGAGAATGGTGGGCTAGGCCAGTTCAAGGGTGGATTGATATTTTGATGGGCTCAAGGGTGGGAAATCTAGTAACAGAGGTTTGGGCCCAGCTACAATGTAAGACTTATTGCCTCATGCAAATGCCTCATCAAATGAGATGATTTAATCAGAGTTCAAGGGGGGTTCCCAGAGCCTGTACCTCAAGGACTCAAGGAGAACTCCTGGGGGCTCCCAGAGCCCATACCTCATCATTTAGCATGGATATAGATAGCACTGTGCATAGTAGTTTGTGTGCCTCTATGGTGGTCATGCTTATTTGCTAACAAGAAGTCTAAGAATAGAGTTGCTTATTCCTCATTCTTTTGGTTTTGGTAGTGAAGTCTTGAAGAAACTACATTAGTAGCCCATATTTTAGTTCCTTAGAGCAGAAAAATCTGTTGCTTAGTATCAATATCTTTTAAAGAAAAACAACAACAACAATACAATAACATAGCAACTAGCCTAACATACATGGAAAATATTGCTCCTACTACACCCTAGGTTCTTTAATAGAGAGTTAATGGCATACCCTTACTATTTTCAGATTATAAAATTCAAATCACAGAAAACATCTTTAACTCTTTAATATCATAAAGTTAATCAATATCCTTCCTAATAAACTATATATATATATATATATATATATTTAAATGCCAATTTTTTTTTTTGCTTTAATTTTCCTCATTTCAAATTTTGAAAGGCAAAGATGAATTTTCTGGTTTCAAACATCCTGGTTTTCCCCTCTTCTTTTCCAATTCTACTCTACTCCAAGGAAGTCATTTGGCATATACCTTGTTGAATGCAAGAACTACTAACTCCCACCTCACTTTTATCACCTATTCTCTTCTCACCTGTAATTACAGACAAAAGGGAAGGAAGACAATTTATTATTCTCCTTAACCGCATGAAAACTTAGAGTAGATATTTTGATGTAAGAAATACTACCAATAGGGTTATTAGGGCACTGGGAAATTATTCTAGATTTAGTTTGCTTCCCAAAAATGGTAGAAGGCAGAAGTCATTCATTTCACCTATTTTAGATGTTCTGAAATTGGTACAATGGCATAGGTGTTCTCAAAAGCCACCTGTTCTTCATGCTGGAGGAAAAGAGAAATAGACAAATCACTATGGATAGAATCTGTATAAGCAAAGCCAAGAGTATATCAAAGAGCAAAACCTATATTCATGGGCCAGGGTGCAACACAAAACTGAGAGATATAATAGAAATAATCAGAAGAATTTAGAAATCACAGTATCTATAGAGAGAGGTTGAGGCATCCCATGACCTTTGAGAACATGAATAAGACTTGAAACATTTTTTAATAGTTCCTCCTTCTTCTCTTCGGTCCCTGAAGTGAAGTCATATCTCAGTGTTATAGGGATTCTAAGAGACTGCATTTGTAAATGGGACCATAGAGTGGTACATTGATATGTTGTTAGAAAAGGAAAAGAGAGTTTGTAAATAACATAGTAATATCTAATGATCAATGTTAAGTTCTTAAAATAGATCAGATTAGCAGAATTACTTCTTTTGTCTGATGTGCCATATGGATGAGATATCTTCATTATCTCCAAAGTATTTAGAACTAGCACCAAAGCTTGGCTTTCTGCCAGAGCTACATGAACTATTTACAAATGTAGTAATTAAAATTAATGAATGAAAGGTTGAATTGCCTCAGCAGAGTAAAGCAATCAAAACTAACATTAACTTTCCTATCACACCTCCTAGTAAAATTAGTTTTAAGAAAACATTCCTTTGACAGTTATCAACAATGACTATTAAAAAGTGAACTTCAAGTTATGCATATAATTTTAATTTGGTCAATCTGACTTATTCTGATATTCTCAACTTTTCAGTATGGTAGAATAATCTATATTCAGCTATATTGACCAAGATAGAAATTGTTTCTCAACAATTTGGAATATCTGGAATTCAGAAATTCTGCCATACTTTAGAATACTTAATATGATGATAAAATCACTATCTTCTAAGAGACAGCCTTGCTCAGTATGGCTAGATATCACTAGAAGACTAAGAACATGGGGGCTAATTTTTAAACTATAGAAGCCTATGAAAAAATAAATTGTTGTTATTTTGATTATGATATTAATAAAGAAATTATATTTGGACAAATTTGAGTTTCCTATATCTAAATAGGCAAGATCAAATATATGACTTTGCAGATAGGAGATATGGTAAATTAAGATTAAAAAGTTATTAGAGTTGTGAAACAGATTCAGAACTCCAAATTATTTTTGGCAGTTTTGGGGTCATTAGCTTTAATAAATGATGACAAGTTGAATTCTAGCCCTCAAATAATTAAGTACCTAGATATATGAAATTTTACCAGAAGCTAAAATGATGTTCCTCCAGGGAAATCCAAGTCTGGTAGCTATGTCTGTCTTCAAAAAGATAGAAAGGAGCATGCAGACCCTAAGAATTTAGATAGGATTGTCTCTATATTTTTAATGCTCTGGCTCTAGAATCTAAGAAGTTGCTTCTAGAGATGAGGGGTCTTATAGCCAAGGCTATGAAGAAACAAAATAAAACACTAAGGACAATGTGGAGAAGGTAATTTTTGTTTTATTTTGTTTCTCCTAAGGAAGGCTTTTGTTGATCTGTAGTGGGGATGGTTGCTATTTAGTTATTGAAAATACCTATAGTTTTACACTAAAAATGTCACCAAAGATTCCACTTTTCACAGGAAGAAGAAATAGAAAGGGATTTCATTGAAACCAGAAGCTGTAATCAGAGAAATCTTAGGAACCTTATGCTCTATGGGCATATAGCTGGAAATTGTTGGCAGAAAGTGAACACACCAAGGAACACCATCAACCTGGGAAGCATCAAGTTAAGACAAAGGAGAGATATAGTATGATGCTATTGCTAAAAAAAAATATCAGTGGTTTTGTAGTAGGAGATGAATAGGTTGGACTCTGTTCACATATTCCCTACATGTGTATTCCTCCATATGTTCACCCTGGCTTTGTGTGTTCTCCCCTTGCATACCTCACTTGTGGTTAACTGGCTAGATTTCTTTTTAAAGACCATGCGTTAAACCAGGCTTCCACAACTTTCAGGATGGCAAAGGATTTTAGGCCATGAAAAATGTAGAGGACATCCTCAATATTTTTCTCTGGTGCCCAAAATTCTTTGGCAGAAATGACCTGCAGGTCATAGGTTGTGCTGGTCTGCCTTAAACCCAATACACCCTGGCCAACATTAGGTCCCAGCCCAAGCACCATGTAAGTGTCATTGTTTGGGCCCTGATGGCTCAGAGTGAATATAAATAGTAACTTTCTATTTTAGCCAGAAACCCTGAAGGTCTTCACTTTACAGATTATTTTTTTTTCTAAATTAAAGGAGCATTTCTGGGTTTTTTATTCACCTTGGCAGCCTTATTCATTCTGTGACTATTGTCTCTCAAAGTGAGAATTCAGAAAGACCTTAACTTAAAAAGGTCAAGTGTAATGTTAATGAAATAGGAAGCTCTTCCCAGCTCATTAATAGATCTATGTGAACTGCTTTGAACTCTGACCCACCTCATAGCTGTGATATCATCTGAGTCACATGGAGCTTGAGTGACAAGGAGGAGTGTGTGGGAGAAGCTTACCTAATGGAGCTGAGAGTGAGACTGAAACACAGCAGAAGAGGCAGAGCAGAGAGCTGAGGGAGGAACTTGCCTAGGAGAACTTGTTTGTGGGGAGGTCTGCTCAAAATGACAGAGCTTCCTGGATTAGTGATGAGTACCCTGCTAAATCTTACTTCCTGGTATCCTAATAATGATGTTCCAAATAAACATTTTGGTTTTACCTTTTAGGAAGAGAGTTTATTATATTTCACAAATCTACTCTGGAAATACATATGCATATTCATAGCAGCTGCTATGGGTATGACATTGGTGTTACACCAAAGTGTCCCACTGCATGGGGTACATGCAGTACTACAGTGGTACTGATCTATATCTTGCCACCAGATCCAGATGATTCTGGAGGAGAAATTAAGACTGGTGACCTTATACCGTCCTCCCTCTCTTAAATCCAACTCACTTGCAGGCCATGGCATCATCTTCCGGATGTCAAGAATGAAGGACAAACAACAGCAACAACAAAAACAAAGTGTTTTGACTTTTCTCATTAACAATGTGTGTATTTGTGGGAAAGTATTCTTCAGATTTATAGGAAAAATGTTTTGTTGCTAAGTTGTTTTATTAAATGCCTCTGAAGTTATTTTTTTTTCATCTAGATGACAACTAGAGGGAAACACATTGGAAAGGATCTCAAAAACTATGATTTAATTCATATTGATATACAGTTTATTCCTACTGGGGTAGTCTTAGCTGAATGACACACCCTATGAGTTGAGGGCTTCTATAGTTGTATAATGCTATTATCACTTCAGAAGCTAGACTTGTATAGTTCTTTTACGTTTTTCTTACAATTTTACATCTATTATCTAATTATAATATGTGCATAATATGTTAATTTTATTACCTTATAATTATTTTCTAAATCAAGAAACTTTTTTTAAAGCAAATTATTTACCTAAGGTCACACTTAACTTTATGTGCTGGTGCAATAATACAGTTTTCCTGAAATTCTGACATACATGTAGTATATGTTTTACTAGACTATGTTTGATTGATTTTGTTTTTCATCTGATGTTGCATAGATGAAAAGAAAGTATGAAAGCTACCTCAGGCAGAAACTCCTTGCTTCTTGAATTACATTTTGCTCTGCCCTTAAGGGAAAAAAAAAACTATTGTAACTGTACTTTGGCATAACTACAACTACACAAAAGAATTAGACTTAAGTGGGGAAGGTTTGGGAAAAAGCAAGAGAAGATCTCTAGGATAATTTACACGAATATATGTGTGAATGAACATACACATACATAGACATATATATTGATAAGGAGCCTTTCCTGAGTAATAGAGGACCCCTCTCTTCATATATTGGCCCAAGTGATGGTCTTAGGCACTCTGGTCATACTAAATTTAGTAAAGATTTAAAATAAATGTTTAAATTGCACTCAGGTACAGCATTGCATGGCCTATAGGAGCTGATAAGGACAGTGATATTAGGTAATTTAAATCCATTACTGAGTCGGCATTATTAAGAAACACTATAAGAAGTTTAATGGTTGTTCTTGAAGTGTGTGAAGTAAACAGACTGACAGATGTTAAAATTTCTTAAAAATGTTTCCTCAACAGTTTAAACAGTAATGATTGGTTGTTCTCTCAGTGATGCTTATTATGGCCCACCTTTCTACCTTAGCATTCCTCATAATCACAAAGAAATTTTGAAATTTCATTAGATAAGGACCACCTCAATATGCATATAATAGCCATCTCACTAAATTTATTTATGTCAAGTAAGAATTCTCTACAGTAATTATGAAATTTTACAGATCATGTATAATTCATGGGTCAGTAGGAAGTTTGATCACCTGCTTGTCCTGAAGCCATGACTCATGAATAGAATCAGTCATGCCCCACTACTTAGCTCCCCAGACAATACATTTACCATACCTCCTCCCAGTTAGGGATTCGTTAAGAGAAGATGACAGATTTATATACTCTATAAATAAATAGAGTATAACATGAACTTAAATTAAACCATTGTTTCTTAGCAAAAAGGCTGTGGCTAGATTTTTGCTTTTAACTCTTCTAAAGGGATAATCAAGGGAATATGTGGAAATACTATAGATAGATAAATAGATACATACATACATACATAAACATAGCTATAAAGAGACATTTGCATATATTATGTATTTATGTATATATAGACACACTAATGTCTCTCTCTATAGACACGCTAATATAAACATCTACTTAAATGTAAAATCATACTTATATAATATATATGCACATCTGTATGTATGTGTCTTTGAATGTGGGTGCCTGTATGTGTGTGTATGTATGTATGTGTGTGTGTGTGTGTGTGTGTGTGTGTGTGTGTGTGTGTGTAAAACCATCTCAACCCTATCTACTTTAAGAAGTACAACAGTGTTCCTGAATATTAACTACATTGATTGTTTGGGTGTGGCATCCCTTTATTATTTTTTTTTTTTGCTAATAGTTTCCAATTAGTAAGCTAATTTGTTCCTCTTTTATTGCTTGAATTTTCCTGTTGTCAAAACCAATGTTTATACTGTGTCTTTCAGTCTATATAAATCAATCTGGAGTAAGTCAGATAGCTTGATAGGTAGTTGACTTCTTCCTCCAAGTGAAAAGTTTATTATAATAATAGCACATAGTGGGTCAGTTCTTCCCAGTTGTTTAGCCTGCATTTAAAAAGTGACAAAATAATGTGATTTGAGATACCATTTGATATACAGAGTATGACTTTTTAAAAAGAGATTATATTAGTTAATTCTACCTGAAAATGCTTTTAAATTCTGCTTCTAAATTCTAGGTGTTTGTTTATTGTTTTCACACTAAAAACAAGGTCATTTTTAACCCTGAATCCATTATGCAACCCTGATAAAGCCACAAGTCTAATAAAAATTTTTTTGTTGCTACTATTCAGTTATTTTCAGTTATGTCTGACTTTTCATGATCTCATTTGGGATTTTCTTGGCAATAATACTACAGTGGTTTGTTATTTCCTTCTCCAGGTCTTTTTACATAGGAGGTAACTGAGGCAAATAGGGTTAAGTGAATTGTCCAGATTCAAACAGTTAGTAAGTTTCTGAGGCCAGTTTTGAACTCAGGAAGATGTCTCCGTGACTCCAGAGAACACACTCTATCCATTACACCATCTAACTTCCCATTAACAAACAGACAAACAAATAAGTTTAAATGATGTGGATGAAGCCTTTCCATAAGCATTTTTATTTGTATAGATATGAGTTCAACTAAATGCTCAAAATTTATTAAGAAGGTGTTTTGTGCAAAACATGGCACTAATAATTGAGAACAAATTTGAAAACCTATATAATGATTGTCCTCAAGGAGTTCATAGCATGTTAGAGTGTATCGATGGTGGAAATATGAAAATTTAGCTATAAAATTATAATATTAATATAGCTATTAAAAATGGCAGCTCGTCATAGTGGATAATGAGCTATCATGGAAGCCAGGAAGACCTATATTAAGTCCCACTCTCAATTCATATTATCTGCACAACCATGGGCAAGCCTTTTAGTGCTGCAGGAAACTCTCTAAGACTGTCAACTTCAGAGAAGATGCCAGCCTGCACTGAAAAAGGGAGATTCCTCAGCAAGGATTTCCTTATACAAGTGAAATAAAATGTCCAGTCCCTACTCACTTATATGACAAATTCATAGTAAAATGTCCAATATAGCAGCATGACATATTTGATAAAAGAGAAATCACTTCTCTCTTTGAGGATTAGGAAAAGTATATCATGGAAGAGACTAGCACAATGGAAGTGGACTTTGAAAGAAAGGATAAATTTAAGAGGCAGAAGGGAGAATGGAGATCACTCTAAGCATATAAAATGACACACACAAAGGTATAGAGATAGAAGAGGGCAAGATAAGATGAGTTTGGGGACTACAAGTTAATTCATTATATGAGGATAATTTGAGATAAAACTACTTCAGTTCACTTCAATAATTCCTTAATTATTCTCTTTCAGATTTAGAAATAAATGCCTTTGAAAAGGCATAGTTGATAGTCACATAAAAAATCTCTAAATTACTATTAAAAAGAGAAATTCAAATTAAAACAACTCTGAGGAACCACCTCATACATATCAGATTGACTAACATGACAAAAAGGGGAAATGATGGAATGGTAATGTATTTTTGCATAATTGGAAGATCTTTCCCATCCATTGATAGGCCATGTAACCTGCTTAAGTCACATGGAAACCTAAGGAACATGAGCTTGAGTCACATGGAAGCCTGAGTCACAGGAGCTTCCTGAATGGGTGGAGAAGAAGTTGGTCAGAGCAGAGTAGTTAGAGCTGAGGAGGAGAGAGGAAGTAGGCAGCAAGCTGTGAGTGTTCATTTGTGGGAAGGTCCTAGCAGGGGGAAGGCTTGAGGATGGCAGTACCCTCTGTGTTATTGTTTTGTGTAGATTTCTTTGTTGCTATGATGGATTTGACTCTCTGGTGTTGGAAATCAGCTTTCTGGTATTTGAATAAATTTTTTGGTTCTGTCTTCCATGTGGAAAGTCTGCTATATTTGGTAATTCAGAATTACTCCGGCATATTTCTAGGCACTGTAGTTGCTGTGAATATCATGTTGCACTACTTTTGGCAGCAAGGATGGAATTGCAAAATATCAGACCTCTATTTGAAGGCAAAAAGGCTTTAGAGAGAGAAATGGATATCCCAGGATGGGAGGATTTACCTTATTTCTGCCCATCAAGAGAATGGTCTAAAAGCACAGGCATCTGTGAAAACTTGGAATCAAAGCTACGGAAGGGAAAACCTACTGATTTGGAAAGACATTTGCAAGGAATGCCAAAAGAACCAGGGAAAGAAATAGCAGGGGTGTATAGGATAGGCTGGGATTTGATACAAGTTATTTCGTTATGTGTCAATGCAGAGACAAGCTGCTGGAAAAGAAAGCTCAGATGGAAAGAGGGTTGATGGTTTGCATGGCAATTTTGCTATGCCATAACATTAAGGCTCTCCTTGAAAAGAGCAAGTTAGTCAGGTAGCAGAAGAGAGTGTTGTTGTGGGTTTGACTTCAAAAAAGAAGAAAAAACTAATTAACAAAAAGATTGTTTATGCAGCCCTTGCACAGGCTGGGTCTAGCTGCCTCAGCAACTGCCAGGAGAATGTGTGGGAGGGAAATGAAACAAAGTTAGATGAGGAGTCTTTTACAGGTGCAGACATTTGCTCCATACTAAGAAAAAAGCAGGAGAATCAGGGAGGCCACACAGTCTTTAGGGAGGTAATTGAGGATTTTACTTAGCAGGAGGTCACTGATTTATTAAGTTGATTCACCAAAAGGATGGTAGAATTGTTAGTGTCTTGCAATCAGTGATGATAGGGCCAGAGGAGTATTGACAGATAATGTAGATTATTTGAAATTTATAAGTATTAATCAGAATCCATTCATTTAGCAAGCTTTTAGGGATAACCATATACAAGGAGATAACAATGCAACTAATCTGTTAGCTTTAGCTGAGGATGGATGCAATAGGCAATATCCTCCTGACTCTATGTGGCCTAATGGAGATAGGCCCTGGTACTCACTTAGAGACTATATGAGAAAGTTAAAGGAAGAGGTAATGAAGATTGAATTTATGATGGGATATGCAAATGTATATCACAATACCCCATTAGCAGTTTCTCAAAGAAATATCATAGTGGAGACAACTTCCCCTGCTTATAAGCACCTAATTTTGACTCTAGTAATTGAGGAGATAGGACACTCTTTTTAGATTTGCTTGATAAGATTTCACAGTTAGGTGACTTAGGGGAATGGGGAAAAGATAAATTTCCTCAAGAGAGAAGAGCAAGCAGATTCAAAGTCATAATAGATTGACAAGAAAAGAATTATTTACTGCTCTGCTGAAATCAGGGGTAGATTTTAGAAGAATTGATGGAATTCCAACTAATGAACTCTATAAAATGTACTTAGAAAAGGGGCTTAATATTAGACTGAGCAGGGAAGTAAGAACTGCTTCTATAGGTTCTCCTGAAACATTGTATAAAAGTTTGTCACACCCTCAGGGAGAGTAGGGAATTGGACAGGCCCCAGCTTAGATTAAAGAAAGTATACTTTTAGTCATAATGATGTCCCCAAAACCGTAAATTAGAAAACAGTAAACAACAATGAATGACGCTATGATAGTGGGTTCCTGGATTCCAGAAGCACAGCTGACCATATGTCTACCTTGCTTCTGGTTATTGTCTCCTTGTTTCTTTTTGGTTTTTTTTGTCTATTAAACTTGTTTGCTAGATTTGCTTCCTGTAGGCTTAGTACCCTCCACCTGCATATTCCTGATTACTTAAGCTGGATGTCACTCCCTGTCCATGACTGTTAAGTGTCACCCCTAGACCTGGTATCAACTAAGGGATGCCAGCTAAAGAACTGACCTCTTAAATGGGACCTCTTGGGGAAGGGACAGCTCCATATCCAGTTTCAGCAGGAAATAACTTTGGAAGAAGAGGTCTTCATCCCTTACCCTAAGATTTTAAACTCCATTCATTTGAGGTGGAAATGATGGGGTGCTTGTGTCAAAGCCTCACTCTAAGATACTGTTTTATGTGTTTATTTTGTATTATCCCTGTTATATTGTTGTACAGTTCTGTTGACAGCAGTTACCCCTAAACTCCTATTTACCTGTGTCATGAATACAAAAGATCTTGGGGCCAAATGTAATGGCAATGTATTTTTGCTTAATGGGAAGATGTTTCCCATCCATGTGACCTACATAAGTCATGTGGAAACCTCAGACACATGAATTTTAGTCACTTGGAAACCTGAGTCACATGTGTCTGTGGTGGGAGGAGCTTGCCGAATGGATAGAGCAGGAAGGTTGGAGCACAGCCCAGAGGAAGATAGTCATAGCAGTTAGAACTGAGGGCAAGAGAGGAAGCAGGCAGCAAGCTGTGAGTGTTCATTTGTGGGAAGACCCTAGCGGGGGAAAGCTTGGGGATGGTGGTGCCCTCTATATTTTTATCATGAATATATTTCTTTGTTGCTATGATGGATTTGGTTTTCTGGTGTTTTAATCAATGTTTTGGTTCTGTCTTCCATTTGGAAAGTCTGTATATTTTGCAACGCAGTATTACACTGGCCTAGTCATAGCCACCTTAAGTGCTGTGAATATCGTGTTGGTGGTACAGATTACAAATATTGGTGTGAATGTGTAAAAACTGGAACACTAATGCACTATTGGTGGAGCTGTTAACTGATGTAACCATTCTGTAATACAATTTGGAACTCAGTTCAAAGGATACTCTTTGATCCAGCCATACCACTACTACACCTGTATACCAGAGATGAAGGAAAAAGAAAAAGGACCTATATATACAAAATATTTTTAGCAGCTCTTTTTCTGGTGTCAAAGAATTGGAAACTGAGAACATAGGGAAAGGCTAAGAAATATTTGGTATATGGTTGTCATGGAACACTATTGTTCTATGAGAAATGATGAGCAGAACACTTTCATAAAAACCTGGAAAGACTTACATGAACAGATGTGAAGTGAGAGCCGAACCAGGAGAACATTGTACATAGTAACATCAATGCTATGCAATGATCAACTGTGAATGACTTAACTATTCTCAGCAATACAGTTATTCAAAATAATTCTGAAGGACATATATTTAAAAATCTATCCAACTCCAGAGAAATAAGTAATAAAGTCTGAATGCAGATTGAAGCATCCTTTTATTTTGCTTTTTTTATTATTCTTGGTTGTTTTTCTTAAGTTTTTGGTCTGTTTTCTTTTGCAATATATCTATATATATACACATAGTACGATTACACATGTACAATCAATGTGAAATTACTTGTTTTCTCAAGGAAGGGGGAGGAAAGGAAGGAAGGAGAGAATTTGACACTCACTAGAAGTGAATTAAAAATTTGTATTTCCAGGGGTGGAGTAAAGATGGCAGAATGGAAGCAGTAACTTTTCTAAGCTCCCCTGTGAATCCCATCACTAAACATTCAAAAGTGAATCTGAATGGATTTTGGAGTGTCAGAATCCACTGGGAGACAGACTTGGCAGAATCCAGCCCAGGAAAGTGCCCATGTGGGTCTGGGCAGGGGGAGTACAGAGCATGTGGGGGCTGCAGCAGCTTGGACTAGAGAGCAGATTACAGCAGAGAGAGAAGGACCCCCAGCCAGAGGACTCACCCACCCTAAGGGCAGTTCACAGCCATCTCACGAAAGAATAATTCACTAAAAATTAGAATCAGTCAAATGGTAGCTCAGCACTCTATGATGCACCAAGGGTCAATCAAAAACAAACATGAGGATTGAAAAATTGGAAGAAAGTGTAAACTATCTCACTAGAAAAACAACTTACCTGGAGAACAGATCCAGGAGACATAACTTAAGAATTATTGGTCTACCAGAAAGTCATGATAAAAAAGAGCCTGGACAACATCCTCCAAGAGATTGTCAAAGAAAACTGTCCTGAAGTCCTGGAATCATAAGATAAAATAGTTATCAAAAGAATTCACCAGACTCCTCCTGAAAGGGGTCCCAAATTAAAAACTCCAAGAAATATAGTAGTCCAATTCCAGAATTACAAGATTAAGGAGAAAATACTGCAAGTAGTCAAAAAGAAACAAATCAAATATTGTGTAACTACAGTCAGGACCTAGCAGCTTCCACATTAAAAGATTGGAGGGATAGGAATTTGATATTTTGTAAGGCAAAAGAGCTAGGACTGCAAGCAAGGATTAACTATCCGGCAACACTGAGCATAATCTTTCAGGCAAGAAGATGGTCATTTAATGATGTAGGGGACTTCCAGACTTTCCTGATAAAAAACCCAGAATGCAATGGAAAATATCATGTCCAATTACAAGACTCAAGAAAGACATAAAAAGGTAAACAAGGAAAACAAACACTCCCACATACACACATGCATATACACACACTCACACACGCATGCACATAACATGAGATGCAATAAGAGCAAAATATTTACATTTTTCTCTGAGAAGCTGATAACTGTCAATAGCAAAATCTATATGATTATCATGACCTTTAAAAGATTTATACATAGATAGAGGATGTGGGTATAAATGAACTAATTTGGGGTGGCTAGGTGGCTCAGTGAGTCAAGCGCCGGCCCCATAGTAAAGAGGACCCGAATTCAATTCCGGCCTCAGACACTTAACACCTACACAAAATAATACCTAGCCATGTAACCTTGGGCAAGTTACTTACCCCAATTGCCCTCCAAAAGGCAAAAAAAAAAAACCTAATCTGATGATTTAAAAAAAAACTTATTAAGGGGGTCAAAGGGACTATAATGGTATGAAAGGAAAGAATGAGACAGAAAAAGTTAAATTATGCCATACAGAAAGGCATAAAACCACTCTATAGTAGAGAGGAAGGAAAGAGGGAGAGGAACATCATTTCAATATTATTCTCACTGGTTCTGGTTCAAAAAGAGATCAACATAATCAGTTAAGTTTAAGATTCTAATGTGAAAAGACATGAAAACTCATTGAATAGAGGGAAAGGAGGGAGGGAGAGGAACAATGTATGAAATTTACTCTCATTGGTTTGGGGTCAAAAGAGGAATAACATACTCTGATAAGTATAAAAATCTATTGTGTCCTATAGGCAGTAGGAGGGTAAGGAGGGACAAAATGGTGGGGACTAGAGGGGAGAGAAATAGTAGTAAGGGGAGAGGAAGGTAAAGAAGGGAGGATGACTGGGAGGGAACACTGAGGGAGGTGGTGGTCAAAAGGAAAACATTTAAGGAGGTAAAGGGAGAAGGAAGAAAGAGAAACATAAGCAGGGAAGGGGAATATAAGAGGAGGGAGGGGAAGAGAAAGATAGTTATCATTACTCTGAATGTGAATGGGATGAACTCTCCCATAAAAGAAAGGCAGATAGCAGAATGGATTAAAAACCATAATCCTACAATATGCTGTCTACAAGAAACACATTTGAAACAAAGGGATACCTACAGTGTAAAGGTAAAAGGCTGGAGTAGAATATATTCTGCATCAGTTAAAGTAAAAGAAAAAAAGCAGGGGTAGCAATCCTTATCTCAGATAAAGGAAAAGCAAAAATAGATCTAATTAAAAGATGCAAGGAAGGAAACTATATCCTGCTAAAATGCACAATCAAGAATGAAGCAATATGATTACTTAACATATATGCACCAAGTAGTATAGCATACAAATTCCTAGAGAAGTTAAGGGAGTTACAGGAAGAAATAGATAGCAAAACTATACTAGTGGGGGACCTTAATCTCGCCCTCTCTGAACTTGATAAATCTAACCTCAAAATAAACAAGAAAGAAGTTAAAGAGGAGGACAGAATTTTAAAGAATCTCCATATGATAGATCTCTGGAGAAAACTGAATGGAGATAAAAAGTAATATACTTTCTTCTCACCAGTTCATGACAGATACTCAAAAACTGACCATGTTCTGGAGCATAAAAACCTCACAATCCAGAAGAAAAGGCAGAAATATTAAATGCATCCTTCTCAGAACATGATGCAATAAAAATTATATGTGATAAAAGGCCATGGAAAGACAGACTAAAAACTAATTGGTAATTAAACAATTTAACTCTAAAGAATGAGTGAATCAAGCAAGAAATTATAGAAACAATCAGTAACTTCATTCAAGAGAATGACAATATACCAAAATTTCTCAGATGCATTAAATGCAGTTCTTAGGGGAAGTTTTATATCCCTGAATGCATGCATGATTAAATTAGAGAAAATGGAGGTCAATGAATTGGGCATTCAATTGAAAAACCTAGAAAAAGAACAAATTGAAAACCAAAGGAAAGATTAAAAAATTGAAATTAAGAAAATTATTGAATTAATAAATAAAACTAAGAGCTGGTTTTGTGAAAAAAAAAAAAACAATATAATTAACAGACCCTTAGTCAATATGATAAAAAAAAATGAAAGGAAAACCAAATTATGAGTATCAAAAATGAAAAGGGTGAATCTATCTACCTCCAATGAAGAGCAAATCAAAACAATAATTAGGAATTATTTTTCCTAATTCTATGCACATAAATTTGACAGTCTTAGGGAAATGGATTAATATTTACAAAAATAAAAGTTGCCAGATTAACTGAAGAGGAAGTAAATTACTTAAATAAACTCATCTCAGAAAAAGAAATTGAACAAGTCATTAGTGAACTCCCTAGGAAAAATCTCCAGGGGCAGATGGATTTACTAGTGAATTCTATCAAACATTTAAAGAACAATTGATTCCAATACTCTACAAAGTCTTTGGGAAAATTAGTGAAGAAAGAGTCTTACGAAATTCTTATTTATGACACAAATATGGTAATGATCCCTAAATCAGGAAGAAATGAAACAGAGAAAGAAAATTATAGATCAATTTCCCTCATTAATATAGATGCAATTATTTTAAATAAAATATTAGCTAAAAGACTACAGCAATTTATCTCAAGAATAATACACTTTGATCAGGTAGGATTTATTCCAGGAATGCAAGTATGGTTTAATATTAGGAAAACCATCAGTATAATTGATCATATCAAAAATAAAACTAGCAGAAACCACATGATTATCTCAATAGATGCAGAAAAGGCTTTTGAAAAAATATAGCATCCATTCCTATTTAAAACACTAGAAAGTATAAGAAAAAATGGAGCCTTAAAATAATAGGTAGCATCTATTTAAAACCATCAGTAAGTATTGTATGTAATGGGGAAAAGCTAGAAGGATTTCCCATATAAGATGAGGGTTGAAACAAGGGTATCCACGATCACCCCTCTTATTCAGTCTGGTACTGGAAATGTTAGCAGTAACAATTAGACAGCAAAAAGAAATCAAAGGAATCAAATTAGGCAAAGAAAAGACCAAGCTATCACTCTTTGCAGATGATATGATGATATACTTAGAGAATCCTAGAGAATCAAGTAAAAAACTAATTGAGACAATAAATGAATTTGGCAAAGTTGCAGGATATAAAAAAAAACCCACATAACTCCTTGGCATTCCTGTATATTTCTAATGAAATTCAACAGCAAGATATAGAACGAGAAATCCCATTTAAAGTTACTGTAGACATTATAAAATATTTGGGAATCTACCTGCCAAAACAAACCCAGGACCTATATGATCACAACTACAAAATACTTTTCACACAAATAAAGTAAGATCTACTAACTAATTGGAAAAATATCAATTGCTCATGGCTGGGTCGAGCTAATATAATAAAAATGACAATTTTAACCAAATTAAGTTATATATTTAGTGCCATACCAATCCAATTACCAAAAAACTAATTTATAGAGATAGAAAAAAATAGTAACAAAATTTATTTGGAAGAAGAAACGGTCCAGAATATCAAGAGAATTAATGAAAAGAAATTCTATGGAAGATGGACTAGCTGTACTAGATTTTAATCTGTACTGTAAAGAAGCAGTCATCAAAACTACTTGGTACTCACTGAGGAATGGAGTAGTGGATCAGTGGAATAGATTGGGAACAAAAGAATGAGCAATCAATGACTACAGTAATCTATTGTTTGATAAACCCAAAGACCGAAGTTTTGGGGATAAGAACCCACTATTTGACAAAAAACTGCTGGGGAAACTGGAATATAGTATGGCAGAAACTGGGCATAGAACATTATCTAACACCATATATGAAAATCAAGTCTAAATAGGTGCATGATCTAGGTATAAAGGCTGATACTGTAAGCAATATTGGAAAGCAAGGAATAGTTTACCTGTCAGATTTGTGGAGAGGGAAAGGCTTTATGACCAAACAAGAATTAGAGAGCATTATAAAAGGCAAAATGGATAATTTTGATTAAATTAAATTGAAAAACTTCTGTACAAATAAAGCCAACGTAACCAAGATTAAGAGGGAGGTGGGAAATCGGGAAATAATTTTTCAATATATGTTTCTAATAAAGGACTCATTTCTAAAATATACAGAGAATTTAGTCAAATCTCTAAGTCATTCCCCAATTGATAAATGGTCAAGGGATGTGAACTGGCAATTTTCAGAGAAAGAAATTAAATCTATCAGCACATGAAGAAATGTTGTAAATCACTATTGATTAGAAAAATGCAAATCAAAACAACTCTGAGGTACCACATCTTGCCAGTCAGATTGGCTAAGATGAGAAAACAGGAAAATGACAAATGCTGGAGAGGATGTGGAGAAATCGGACCACTAATGCATTGCTGGTGGAGTTGTGAACTGATCCATCCTTTCTGGAGAGCAATCTGGAATTATGCCCATAGGTCTATAAATACTTTCATATCCTTTGACCCAGCAATATCACTGCTTGGGTTATATCCCAAAGAGATCATAGAAGTGGGAGGAAGACCCATATGTACAAAAATGTTTATAGCAGCTCTTTTTGTGGTGGAAAAGAATTGGAAATATAGAGGGTGCCCAGCAATTGGGGAATGGCTGAACAAGTTGTGGTATATGTATATTATTGAATACTATTGTGCTATAAGAAACGAGGAGCAGACAGTCTTCATATTTTTACCTGGAGAGGCTTATATGAACTGATGCTGAGAGAGAAGAGTAGAACCAGGAGAAATGTGTACACAGTTACAGATACAACATATGTGTGATGACCCACTTTAATAGACTTGACTCTTCTCAGCAATGCAGTGATATAAGTCAATCCCAAAAGACTCATGATAGAGAGAAATGTGTGCATACAGAGAAAGAACTAGAAAAACTGAGTTTATATCCAGATGGAACCAAAATATCTGATCTTTTTCCTTTTCTTGTTTTGTTTTATGTCCTCTTTACCATTTTTCATTCCATCTGATCCAATCCATTTTTATAACCTAATTAATGTATAATGTGGAAGTATTTACAAATCCTATACTTGACTATATGCCAACATGGGTGGGAGGGTAGGGAGGGGGACAAAATGTGAAACTCAAGGAATTGTGGAATTGAATCCTGTAAACTAAAATAAAGAAACAAATCAATTTTTAAAAAATAACTTAAAATATAAACCTATATTGAATTTTAAACATAAGTGGCTATTAGTGAATTCTTTAAATTCCAATTTTTCCCTCTACTTCTAGAATATTAGGGCGATTTTGCTTAATAATTTCTTGAAAGATGTTACCTAGGCTCTTTTTTAATCATGGCATTCAGATAGTCAAATAATTTTTAAATTATCTCTGTTGGATATATTTTCCAGGCCAGTGGTTTTTCCAATACGATATTTCATATTGCCTTCTATTTTTTTTTCATTTGTTTTGATCTGGTTTATATTATCTTGATTTCTCATAAAGTCATTAGCTTTCAATTGGCCTAATCAAATTTGAAGGAATTATTCTCTTCAGTGAGTTTTTGAAATTCCCTTTCCATCTGGCAAATTCAGCTTTTTAGGGTATTCTTCTCCTCATTGGCTTTTTGGGCATTTTTTTTTGCCATTTGTATTAGTCCATCTTTAAGGTGTTATTTTCTTTAGTATATTTGAGTTGTTGAGTTGTTTTCATAATTTTCTTGCCACATTCTCATTTCTCTTCCCAGTTTTTCCTCCACTTCTCTTACTTGAGTTTTAAAATATTTCTTGAGCTCCTTTATGGCCTGTGACTAGTTCATATTTTTCTTGGAAGCTTTTGATGCGGAGTTCTGACTTCATTGTCTTCCTTCTGTTCCATGCTTTGATTCTTTTTATCCCCCAAATAATGATTCCATGCTCTGTTTGTGCTTTCTCTGCTTGCTCATGAATTTACATGTATTCTAGCTCTTCTGATGCAAGTCAATGAGCTTTTTAATAAACATTTTTGATAAATGAATTTTGATATAATTTATTTCTTTTGTTATCCCATGCATTTTTGTTTATGTATTTTAAAATATTATTGTGTAAAGGAGTCTGTAGGGTACTTTAGAGTACCAATGGGATCCATGGATCAATAAAAAAGTTTTAAAAAATCATTCACCTAAATAAAGGAATTAATCTGTACTGAACATTACGTAGAAAACATACATTGGTTATTAGTTGAGCATTATATGCATTCTAATGCTATTTCATTTGATACCATAGTCTTGAAATTAAACTAAAGTAGAATAGAATATCAACTTAGAATTGGAAAGAACTTCCTAGGTGATCTAGTCCAACCTCTCATTTGATAGCTCACAGTATCCTAGTTTTAGAGGAAGAAAGAATCTTAGAGGATTTCAAGTTAAGCTCCTTCATGTTCTATATGATAGAAATGAGTCAAGGAGGGCAGAAGGAATTTACTTGAAAACTGACTTCTTTAATGAAAGGAAATGATGCGGTAAATTTGTGGCTCAGTGGATAGAATACTGGCCCTCGAATCAGGAGGACCTGAGTTCAATTCAGGCCTCAGACATTTGACACATGCTGGCTATGTGGCCCTGACCAAGTCACTTAACTCTGATGGCCTCACCAAAAAATAAATGAATGAATAAATAAATAAAAATACAAATAAGGAAATGGAAGAAACATCCACTGACCGTCACATCAAACATGAAGCTTGAAATGCAAAGGATATTGAAATTAGATTGTGAAACACTCAATATCCACCACCTACTACTACATATACTATTTTCAGTAGATGTTGAGAATCTGGCTCTACCTCTGCAAGATGGGACTGGTTTTGACTAAGTTAAAAGAAAAAGGATAGAGCTTAAAAGACACATGGATCTTCTAAGTCAAACCCAATCCCTCCATCTTTCTCCTTTCCCCATCTTTTTTCCCTCCCCTCCTTTTACCTTGTCTCTCCTCCCCTTCACTTTCCTCCAGTCCTTTCTAGAGGACAAAAAAGTAGATAGCAGCATTGCTCTTCATCTTCTCTTTGGAGGTCATTTCTGATGGCAGGTCATCAGGGAGATATATTTCTCTTCATTTTCCTTTTAGGTGCTTCATGAAGGACAAAGGAACAATTAACAAACTGTTACTTTGTTTCTCTCACACTTCCCTCCTCCTTTCTTCCTCCCTGTCCTCTATCTCTTTCTTTGTCTTCTCTCTGTATCTAGCTCTGTCTTTTCTCTCTTTATCTCTGTGTCTCTGCACCTGTATTTCTTTCAATGTCTCTTTCCTTCCCTCCTTTCATCTGTCTCTCTGTCTGTCTGTCTCTGTCTCTCTGACTGAAAGTGGAGAAAGTCTTGCATCAATTGCCACCAAAAATATAGTCTAATTATATTTTTTTTCCTAAAATGCTTTTGTATGTCACATCATTAGGATTATATTCTCCATTTAAAAGAATAATTTTTGATGAGCTAAAATTTTTTCTGAAAGTTCAAGTGCTTTTTTGACATCAGTAAGTATATTTCTCCCTCTCTAGAGCAACGCTGCCTGTTTATTCAGTGGAATTGAATTCATGAAACATGTTGCTCTCTCTCATAAAATATTCCTAGTTAAGGAGTACATTTGGCCTTCAGAGAAGATTTGGAGCAAACACTTATCCTTTATCGGTTTTCTTGTAGGGGAAGAACCATTTTATCCCCCTTCAAGAATAGAGTATTTATGTGCAGAGCAACTCCATCTAATCATTTCTCAAGTCACAAAGACTAGTTTAGCTGTGTGACTGAGGGAAGAAGTGGCCAGAGAAAGAATTGGGCAGGAGATTATTATACTTAGTATGAGACACCAGTGGAAGCTTTCTACCTCTGTAAAATCCAACATGTCATTTTTCTTGCTTTTCCTAAAGTATTGCCCTATAGGTTTTTGATGTTCTTACATAACAACTTTTCACATATCTTGGCTAACCCTCTCTGATACAATTCTGCCACTTTGGATATTGGAAAACTTCCTATGCTTTGGTATGAATATCTGTTATTTTCTATTGTAAGGATTTCAATTCACCCCTCACAGTAGACACTAATACAAAAATATTTACCCGATAAGTCTCTATTCATAATAGCATGTCATTTTTCTTCTTCTTTTTTTTGTATATTTTATTCCCTCATTAGATGGTAAGTACTTTGAAAGCAGGGATGTCATTAAAATTGAAAAAAAACAAATCTATGTCTTGTGCTTAGCATAGTGCCTGGCACAGAGTAGGTATTTAATAAGTGTTTATTTAGTTAATTATGTATATGTATACCTACATATACATATGTATACATATATACAAATATACGTGTATACATATACACATGTGTACATATACACATTCACACATACATACACAAGTTACATGTGGATATATTTGTATGTGTGTACACATATAAGCATGCATACATACATACATGTGCATATATCAATTAGGTGGTACAGTGGATAGAGGGTTGGGCCCAGAATCAAGAAGACTCATTTTCATGAATTCAAATATGGCCTCGGATACTTACTAGCCAAATGACCCTCTGCAAGTCACAGCCCTATTTTCCTTAATTCCTCCTCTAAAATTAACTGGAGAAGGAAATGGAAAACCACTAAAGTGCCTTTGCCTAGAAAACATCCAATGGCATGATGAAGATTCAGATATGACTGAAATGAATGAACAATAACAACAAATATGTACATACATACATGTGTGCATATGAAAATATATGATTCTTTAACTCTTTTTATTATCCATCTTCTCTTTTTAATCTAGGGCCAAATTCTCTGATCCATGATCCCTTATAGTCTCACTTTTCTTTGTATTTTTCATATAGTCAAAACTTCAAAGATAGACATTTTAGGGTCTTCCCTTGTAAGGGAATTTGAAGATCTTCCCTAACCCTTAATGGGCCTCATTTGGAGCCCAACAAGAGAAGCTTGCTTATGGAAGGCTTGTGCTTATGGGAAGAGTTGCAAGATTTAACCAGATGAGACTATGGGCAGCCACTGACCTCCCCCCCCCCCCCCCCTTTCCCTCCCCGCCAGCTTTGGAAACCCAGACGTTGGTGCTTCGCTCTCTGGTAACTAACACTGGATCTATGTAATGGCCATCACCTAGCAGCCCTGTCTGTTGGTCTGTTGAATTGTGTTATTTTCTCTGTCTGTATTTTTTTATCTGTTTGTAATCTGTTTATATTTTCTGAAGTTGAAGGTGCTGACTTTTTCCCCTGAACTAGGTGAATGATACGTATGTTTGAGTTAAGTAAGATTGTTAAGCCCTTTTCAGTTGCTTACCTTTACAAGAGAAAATCAAAGAACCAGTGGTAGCAGCCATCCTGTGTATGCTAGGGTGCTTACTGTTACATCCCTCTAGTCACTTCCTGCCACTGACTTATAAGACTTAGACAATGGATTCCTCTTTTCCATATTGAGACACTCTTAGACCATTGTTAGTTATTATACGTGTCAAAAGAGACAGTGACCCATTGTAGGACACTTGCTCTTTCCCCACTGCAATGGGCTACATAGCCTTTCCTATTAACTGTTTTGTTTTTCTACATTAGCCTAGAAATCTTTCTGTATCTATGCTCTCTTGCTCTTTCAGGTGCTAGTTGCCCCCAGTATTCTAATTACCTCCATCCCATGACTAATGGAATTTTCAGGCACCGAATATCCCAAATCTAATCTTCCTTCACTATAGAAGAATTTATCAGTAGAACCCCTTCCATCACAAGAGTGAGGCTTCCTTCCTTCCTTCCTGTTTAACCTTTCCCTTGCCTCGTTACCCACTCCCCTTTAGGATCTTCTTTTTCTGAGACCACAGAGGTTACCTTACTTTTTTTGTTTTGTCATTGACTTGATACCAATACATTACTCATTCTTTTCTGTCCCCTGCTCCTCCACTCCCTGCACCCTTTCATGTTGCAATGTAGGCCCACAAAAGAAGCATTCACCTGTAGATAAAGTAGGTGTTTCCAAATTCTGTCCATAATGCCCTCTGTCTGCTTTTTCGTTATTACATCTACCAGGTTTCTTCATTCATGCCTGTCTACTTGTATACATAAAGAAAAAAAATCTCTAAGTTCTCTTTATATTATCACTGAGTTGCTCTCTGCATTTATTTATTCCTCCTGAATTTCTATTTTTGGGGTATTTCTGAAGCAAATAGTCTGTTCAATTCTGGTATTCTTTATTAAAAAATTGAATTCTCCATTATTTTTTTAAGCAATTGGGGTTAAGTAACTTGCTCAAGGTTACATGGCCAGTTTGTGCATGTGTGTGTGTGGGGAGGGAGGTGGTTGTGAAGTATCTGAGGCTGGAACCGATCCCATGTCTCCCGACTCTGGGGCCTGTGCTCTTACTCACTGTGCCACCTGGCCACCCCTCTCCATTATTATTGAATATTCATCATTTGTCCTATATGGTTAAGCTCAGATTTGCAGGAGAGGGTATTCTGATCTGCATTCTTAACTCCAGTGCTCTTCAGAACACCATATTCTAGTTCTTCTTCCTTTTTCTCTTGGATCTAGAAGAGTATTACATTATCTGAATGCTCTTTCATTTGTATGTATGTGAAACTCTTTCTATTTGTGTCTCACAGACTTTTTTTTTCATTTAATTGATTTGTTAAATTTAACTGCTATGTGTCTTGGAATTTGCAGCTTTCTTCTCCCTGTCCCTCCCACACACCACTCCCACTGCCTAGGACTGATCTATGAATCCTTTCAATGTGAATCTCATTTTCTATGTTTAGAAGTTCTGGACAATTTCCTTCATAATGGTATTAGGGTTTTGGGTCTTTTCTTTTGTCTTATTATGTTCTTCTGGAAGACCTATGGGCCTTAAGATGTCTCTATCAATCCTGTCTCCAAGATCCATGTTTTAATTTCAAAATGACAATACTTTCTTTTAGTGTTCCTGTTTCTTGTTTCTCTTCTTCTAGGTTGTCTTTCAATTTTCTGTACTTTAATTCCTAATTTATTGTTTTCTTTCTCCCTGCCCTCTCTGTCTCTGTCTCTGTCTCTGCCTCTCCCTCTCTCTCTCTTCCATTGGTGAGGCTTGTCCTTGCAAATTGAAGTTTTTCTATTCTGCTTATTTTTTTGTTGTGTAGGAAATAAATTATGCTCTAATAATTCTTGTTTCTCTTTTGAACCACTCAGTTGTAGCATATTATAGTTCCATTTTTCCTTGAATTCCACAGGATCTTCTGTTTTTTCAGATGGCAGATCATTTCCCTTTATTTTGAAGTATTTATTTCATGGATACCAGCATGTGTTTACTACATCTGGAAGCCATATTTCCTTATGTTGTTACTATTCTTCCTGTTGACTTATCTTTTTATGTTCATAGTCTCTGAAATTTCTTCTTTCTAAAATTTTTTATGGTTTCTGGATTTTTTTCTCACTTATTTTCCTTATTTTTAACTTCTGACTCCTTCAATTCTGATTGAAGTTTCTTTGAGGACTAGATTTCAACATGTCTCAGACTCCTTCAACACTGAGAATTTCATGGTTTAACAACCTAGGTCTTTGCTTCAACAGACTTTTTGGTGGTCAGAACTGAATCCATCTAGATACTGTGCTCTTTTCTTCAGGTTGGTGGAGGGCTACACAGGAGAGGCCACTATGCACATCCTATTTCACTCCCTCTGCTCCACAGTTCTCTGACCTAACTCTATCAGTTTAGGGCCTGCTATCTATGTCACTGGAAGAGACTTCTTCCTTTGTCAAAATAACTTCAGAACTACTGGCAATTCAGAGCTTTGCAGCATTGGTGCTTCTGGATTGCAGTCCTCAGTAGGCTTTTACTCTTTTGGGGCTGTGATCAAACTGGTTGTTGAGGCCTGAAGAAACTTTCCTAACCTGAAACTGAGATCTCTGTAGGACTAGAGGGAGAGAGAGGGGATGGATTGGAGGGGATATTTAGATATACAGATAGACAGAGACATCTATATCTATATAGACAAATAGGTGTAGATGTAGACACAGATATAGATATCTATAGACAGACACAATATGCATGGGGATATTTGTCTCTCTCTCTCTCTATATATATATATGTGTGTGTGTGTGTGTGTGTGTATGTGTATATATATATATATATATATATATATATATATATATACTTATCTATTATTGAGAAAAGTTGAGATTTACCTTTTTTCTAGTCTCAACTTGGGTTTATGTATGTGAAGCAATTTTCTTTCTTTTTGAAAATAACTCATTAAATTGTTGAAAGAAGTAGATAGACATGTAGCTTCATGGGAAATCTTTTGTTTTGTTTTGTTTCTGTTTTAGTATTCATGTGCAAATTTTATTTTGTGTTTACTAAGTACTGAATAAAAACAAAAAATAAAACAAAAAGGACAGGAAATTAACATAAAGCTTTGCCAAATTAGAGAATATAAGAATTAGAAGTATATTTCATAAAATTCCCTAATTTGGTCATCTAGTCTCTGCTTAAATATCTCCAGTGAAACCATTTCATTCCACTTTTGTACATGTTTGATCTGCCACTTATTGACCCCATAGTTCTCATATTTGCTTCCAGTGTTCAAATATAACAAATATAATCTGTCTTCAACATGATTAACCTTCAAATACATGAAGACAGATATCAATCCATCACTCCCTAATTTCAAGTCATAGGATGTTAGCTATAGTGATCACTGATTGAGTCCTATCACCTTAACAAATGCAAAAACTGAGGCCTAAAAAGGCAAAATGACACACTCAAGGCCACATACATAGCAAATTTCAAAGCTAGAATTCAAACCCAAATCCTCTAACTTCAATTCCAGCACCCTCTCCACTGTAATACACTTCCTCAATCAATATTAAGCACCTATTTGCCAGTTGTTGGGCAGCTGTGGTCATAGTAGTTAGAGTGTCAGGACTGAAATTAGGAGAAATCTTCTTGAGTTCAAATCTGGCCTCAGACACTAGCAATGTGACCCTGGACAAGCCACTTACCCCTGTTAGCCTCAGTCCTTCATTTGTAAAATGAACTAGAGAAGGAAATGGTAAACCCCTCTAGTATCTTTGCCAAAAACATTCTCAAATGGGGGCACAAAGAGTCAGAAATAATTGAAATGACTGAACAACAATGTGCCAGGAACTGTGCTAAGCTCTATGGTTGTAAAACCATGCTATGTTGCCACTATCCTTGCATTTTATCCTATTCCTAATGACATGTCATTTTTAAATACGAGTTAGATTTTTTTCTGCCTGGACTATAATTTTTTCTCTTCACATCTGTCTTCAAAGAGGTATTTCCCATTTCTCCTGCCTCCTCTTTCCCAAGCTCTCACAATACCATTAACATCTGTTTACACAGAATATAAATAATAGGCATCTGCTGGATTGAAAATACATTGATATGTTTCCAAACTTTATGACTTTTCCCTTTATATTCGATCTTCATAATGTGAGCATTTTGTTATGATCCAATTAATCTTAAACACGATACTAAGCATGCAGATTGTTTGGTTTTAATTTAATGGGTTATAACCAGTGGTATTTTCTTCCTCTTTTGTGTAGCTGTGCACCTATAAATTATTCGGTAGCAATTATCTTTTAAAATGCAACTGAGGGCTTTCCAGTTATATTTTGAATTTAGAGCAATGTTTCTGCTCTGATGTTCCTGAGAACATATCTGCCTTCTTTCCCCCACTTAAATGCATGCATGTTTTCAGGAACTGGTCTTGCAAGTAAGCAAAATAAATAGATATCTAAATAGTGTAATTTGAGAGGTGACAAGAAAGCCTTCTACCAATAAACACAGTCTTCTACACTCAGCCTAATCTAGCAAAATAAAATGTTCATTTCAGAAGGTCTTGAGGAATTTTTAATCATTTAGTAATATACAAATATCCTTGGAATTAGTAAAATTAAGTTGTCATCAGACAAAAATTTGTAGGAGGTAAAATAATAATAATATTTAATTGATGTCTATATATGTAAGAGGGAATTTGTCAAAGATCTCAGTGTTTATGAGTGCTAACAACATAATCCCCTTATCAAAAGACTGAGGAGCCCATTTCAGGGAGAATCAGGAGATTTGGAGAATGCATAGCATAGACATTCTGTAACTGAATAGAAACTTCATTGATTGACTGCAGTTGAGGAACAAGAACTGAGGTGCATAAAGAAGGCATTGTTAAACCCAGCCTCCTTCTTTTGGTTTTGATTTCTTCCTAGATGATGGTGTCTTAGAAGAGACAATGTTGAAAGATAAGAGAACTCTAAGATAAGACACATGGTCTGTGAATATAGGCTTCAGTTCTTTGCCTTAGTGATTGTACTTTTCCCATTACATATAGAACTTATGGTTTTTAAAGTACTTTACTTATATTTTCTCATGTGATCATCATATCAAACTTGTGAGACAGGTATTATAGGTATTAAAAGCTCCATTGTAAAGGCCAATTAATAATAAGATTATTCAATTAATCACTTATCATTTATTAAACCCATATCAGGAAATGTATTAGGCACAGAAAATAGAAAGATGAAAAAGAAACCATCTTCCTCAAGAAATTGTCTTTTATCAAGGGAGACAACATATACAGGTACGACTATATACCAAATTAATACAAGGTAATTTGGAAGGAATAGGTGGCAGTTTCAAATGGGTGGATCAAAAGTGACCTCTGGTAGAAGGTAGTATTTGACAAAGAAACTATGTCTAAAATATTGAGTCAGGATTCATTTCCAGGTGTTCTAACTGCTAATTCAATTCCCTTTCCACTACAGAACCAGAATAAGACTCTGTAGAGCTGTCATACCTCATGTAAAATTGATAACTTTTAATAACTGACATTTACAGTGTGTTTTAAGATTTAAAGAAAACTATTTTCACAACTGTTCAGGAGGTATGCAAGTATTCCTGTTGAAAAAAAAAATGAGAAAGCGTGACTCTGATAGAGGAGCTACATGGCATCTAGGTGAATAGAGTGCCACACCAGGAGTCAGGAAGACTCATCTTCCTCAGCTCAAATCTGGCTTCAGATACTTGCTTACTATGTTTGAAAATGGGTAAGTCACTTACTCTTATTTTTCTCAGTTTCCTGATCTGCAAAATTAGCTAGATAAGGAAATACCAAACCACTTCAGTATCTTGGCCAAGAAAACTCCAAATAGGGCCATAAAGAGTCAGACATGAGTGAAAGAATTGAACAACAACAAAGTGTATCTGATAGATTTAGGAACATGCCCATGAGCACAGAGGTAGTAAGTTCTAAGGAAGAATATCAACTAAGAATTATTACCTATCCACAATTTCACATAGCCTATAAGTGAAGCTAGTCACTTCACTCTATTTCACTATAAAAATTAAGTATACATATCTATAAAACATCTAAAAAAACTCTTTATTTCCGCATAACTCAAATTCTGCCTCATTGCTGACTTGGGGCACCACAATCTCAGAAAACTATTCCATTTTAGATGTGCATGGGAGCTTAGAAGCAATCTACCCCACCTCCCTCATTTTGCACATGAGGAACATGAAATTTAAATAAATTCATTAGAACTATTAAGAAGCAGAGACCTGGGTTTCTGCCTCCAAGTGCAATTTTCTCTGTCTTACACCATTCCAAATCTTGGAATAAAGGAAAATATATTTCTGGGGACAAAGGAAAACACCATTCTGGGGCTAATAGAGAGTTCCTTTATTGGATAATGGAGAGCACCTTTCAGAGGTTATAGAGACCTGGCTACCAATAATTAGTCTTCTTGTGCAGCATAGACAACTGTGTCAGAAGACTTGAGTATGGTCAATCATACAAATTCTAAAAATACCCAGATGTAAAGAATGTGGAGGTAAACAAAGAAAACAATGTTTCAGGTGGGATTGTGAAAGTCACAGTGCCCTAGTTGAAATCTGTACTGATAGCCTCAGATCAAGAACTTCAACTAAAGAGTTTGCTGGAAATAATTTCTCTTTAAAAAAAATCCACTTTTACTTTAATTACCCAGATCAATTCTTTGAATGGTCGCATATCTACTAGATAATTGCAAAACTCTCCACTTAGTTTTAATTAGCTATGCATGAACTAACTGGGATGAAAATCAAGCAGATGGCAAATTGATGAAATTGAACCTACTCCTTCACCAAATGTTGAAGACCCTCACAGATCAAATCTGTCCTCCCCCACCTCTACTCCCACTACCATTCCAGTTTTTCAAATTCTTTCTTCTTATCTTCTCAGCTAGACAATGATAACAGTGGGAAGAATCTAAATATCGTCTACATTAAAATCAAGAAAGGAAAAGAAAAGTATCCTGCAGATTAACAACAATTCAAAAATCAAGGGGAAAAAGTATCTTGCAGAATAGGACTTAAAAGAAATCTGAAAGTGTAATGGAAGGCACTAGAATATGAACCATGAGAAAGACCTGGAGTCTAGTTCTAGCTTTTCTATTTAGTAGTCATATAATCATTAAAAAGACACTTCCTATCTGAATAGTATTTACTGATTTTTATCATGTGATCCTCATATCAAACCCATGAAATTAGTATGACAAGACAGGTATCACATTTCACCCATAAAGATGATGCAAAACGGGGTGGAGTCAAAATGGAGAAGAAGAAAAAGGACTTCCATGGGCTCCAGCTATCAAATCCTCCAATTCATGTAAAAGGTGACTTTGAAGAAACTTTGGAGCTACAGAACCCACAAAAATGACACAGAGAAGCTACCGGCAGCAAGTGGCCAGTGCAGCACTCTGGGAGCTTAGCCCAGCCCCACAAAAGCCTGAGGTTTTAGCCCCAGGGTGGCCTGAGCAGCCACCAGCTGGAGGGACTTCAGATCACCAGAACATGTGGTGGTTTCCGGAATTATCAACCCACAGATGCAAAGGACAAAGTGAGAGGTCAGCACAGTGTTGACTTTGGGATCCAGTAGTTGGGATTGGGGTCAGGATCTGCCCCCAGGGCGAGAAGCCACTAAGGAGCCACAGCCGTGCAGCTGCCACCATGTGACAGCTTCAGTTCCTGCTCTGCAGTTTGTAGGGGGTCCAAGCGACCAGTATGAGGGGCAATAGCTCTTGCTTTAACCTGCATGGATCTGGATAGTAGTCTGGGGTGGAGGTCCTGTTGTGTGCAACCAGCTTGCCAGAACGTGTGGAGGCTTTAGAGAGGGCACTTGACTAATACATTCAGCAGTTGAGAAAACCCCAGTGTTTGGGATGAAGTTCCCCTGACTGGTAGCAGAGTCTTACTGTGCCAAAAAGCCCAAAAGTCAAGTAATTGAGTGGCAACATGACTAAATGAGGGAACAAAGTAAGCAGAACAAAACAAATTTACACTCCTATTTTGGGGACAAAAAGGATCAAAGCATAGAACAGGAAGAAGACAGTGAATACAGAACTCCAGCACCAAAAGCTTCCAAGAAAAATACGAGTTGATTACAGGCCATAGAGGATATTAAGAAAGGATTTTGAAAATCAAGTAAGAGAAGTGGAAGAAAAATTGGGAAGAGAATTGAGAATGATTCAAGAAAATTATGAAGAGTCAACAACCTGACTTAAGAAAATAACACCTTAAAAAATAGACTAGCTCAAATGGCAAAAGAGGCTCAAAAAGTCAATGAGGAGAAGAATGCCTTAAAAAGCTGAATTTGCCAGATGGAAAAAGAATCTTGAAAGCTCACTGAAGAGAATCATTCCTTCAGAACTATATTGGAGGAAATGGAATCTAGTGACTTTATGAGAAATCAAGATACTATTAAAAAGATCCAAACAAATGAAAAAATAGAAGGCAATGGGAAATATCTCATTGGGAAACCACTGCCTGGAAAATAGATCCAGGAGAGATAATTTAATAATGATTGGACTACCTGAAAGCCATGATCAAAAAAAGAACCTAGAAATCATCCTTCAAGAAATTCTCAAGGAAAATTGCCCTGATGTTTTAGAACCAGAGGGCAAAATAGAGCTTGAAAGAATCCACATATCACCTCCTGAAAAAGATCCCAAAAAGAAAGCTCCTAGGAATCTTATAGCCAGGTTCCAGAATTCCCAGATCAAGGAGAAAATATTCATGCAGCCAGGAAGAAACAATTTGAATATTGTGGACACAGTCAGAATAACACAGGATCAGGCAGCATGTACCCTGAGGGATAGAGGGGCTTGGAATATGATATTTCAGAGGTCAAAGGAGCTGGGATTAAAAACCAAGAATCACCTACCAAGCAAAACTGAATATCATGTCTCAGAGGAAAAAAAATGGTCATTCAGTAAAATAGAGGACTTTCAGGCATTCTTGATGAAAATAAAAAACAGAGTTGAATGGAAAATCTGACATTCAGATACAAGAAGCAAGAGAAACATGAGAAGGTAAACAAGGAAAAGAAACCATAAGGAACTTATCAAAGTTGCACTATTTACATTCCTACATGGAGAAACTATAATTGTAACTTATGCAACTTTTCTACGTATGAGAATAGTTGAAGGGAATAGAAATGTGTGTGTGAGTCTATATAGAAGGATATATGGGCATATGAACACATATGTGAATGTGTGTGTATATGTGTACAGGTATACATAGGTCACAGTACCAATTTAATAGGAAGGGATGATACTTAAAAGTTTAAATTAAGATGTGAGATAGGCATTTAATGAGAGGAGATGAGGTGAGACAGAATGTGGTAAACTATCTCACATAGAAGAGGCAAGGGAAAATGTTTACAATGGAAGGGAAAGAGAGGAAGGCAAAAGGAATTAGGTCAACCTTATTCTCATTGAATTTGGCTTAGGGAGGGGATGACATACATACTAAATAGGATATCAAACCCTACAGGAGAGTAGAGGGGAAGGGGATGAGAGGGGGGGCATGATGGAAGGAAGGTCAGGCTGGGAGGAAGGGAAGTGGGAAGCACCCGCTTTTGAAAAGGGGCAGGATCAAAGTAGAGAATAGAACAATTGGCAGGTTGGATAGGAGTGAGGAAAATATAGTCAGTCTTTTACAAGATATCCACTATTGAAATGTTTTGCATAGCTACACATGTACAAACTATACTGAATTCCTTATCTTCCCAGTAAGGGTGGGTAACAAGGGAGGAAGGGAATGAATCTGGAATTCAAATTTTTAAAATCAAATGTTTAATATATATGTATACTATTATTAATATTATTTTACATGTAACTGGGAAATAAGACATACAGGCACTGGGTCATAGAGATCTACAGTGCCCTATTAGAAAGTTGGAGGGAGGGGGTATGGGAGAAAATATGCGAGAGAGCAGATTGGAGGAGGGGATATTTTGGGGTGGTGCATAGGGGAAAAAGTGGGAGAAAATTTGTAACTCAAAATCTTGCAGAAATGAATGATGTAAACTAGAAGTTAATAAAGCATTTGATTAAAAAAAAAAGATGATGCAAAAGGCCCCTATTGGGGGGCCTAATTGGACCATTTATATAATCTTCCAAAATTAATAGTATTTACAATATGACATTCACAATCAAATCTGAAACAAAGAAAATATTCATTGTAGCTACACACTGACGTGTACATATATTTCATCTATGTACAAGATTTGAAGGTCATCTACATCTCCTGTGTGGATGATTTATAACTTGCCCATCCATATTATTTTCATGTGAATAATAAATCTTTTTAAACCTATCAACCAATTAACAAACATTTATTAATAGTTTTCTATATAACAAGAAATGTACTGAGTTAGCATTATGTGATCTTTTAAGACTTTCAAAGCATTTTACATATATCATCATTCTATCCTCAGAAGAATTCTATGGGATAGATGCTTTTATTGTATCTATTTTATAAATGAGAAAACTGAGGCTAAGAAAGGCTGAGTTGCCAAGAGGTAATACTGGTAACAAGTGTCCTAGGTAGGATTTGAACTCAGATTTTCATGTCTTTGATATTGTGATGGTAATGGCATTTAAAGATTCCCCTGTATTGGCTTAGTTTTTCAAACTGATTGTGTTAAAACCCAGAGGTTGTTAATCCCACCTGTGGGATGGACTTGTTGATGTGAAAAGAAAGTCCTGAACTGGGAGGAGCTGGTGACGTAGATTTGGAGAGACACTAGAGAGAGGCGGAAGATCTTTTTGGAAGCAGCACCTTGTGGAGAGAGACAGACTAAGAGAATTGCTGGTGGCCGCTTTGAATTGCCCTGGACTTTTGAGACCTGCCCCCTGAGCTGCCAAGGACTGAGGAGACATGGCTGTTTTGCTGGTACTTTGTCTGTCTGTTTTGATGTTGTTTTGCCAGATTTGTCCACTGGTGAAAGACAGTCCTTTTGTTGAAGAAGTCCTGGAACCTGGCTGTTCGCTAAGAAGCCCTGAGACTGTCCTGCAGACAGAGAGTGAATACTGTCCACTGGTGAGGGACAGTGCTGTTGTTGCAGGGGTCTGGAGACTGTCCTGCAGACAGAATGAATACTGTCCACTGGTGAAGGACAGTGCTGTTGTTGCAGGGGTCTGGGAGCCTTTCTGTTGGTTCAGAAGCCCTGAAGAAGGATTTTCTTGTTGTATGTTTACAGAGATCCTGGGAGAGGGCTTTGCTAATGTTTTCAGGGGTTCTAGGACTGTTCTACAGACAGAGGATAAATTCATAAAGGGACTGGCAATGTGTCTTATGGCCTTGCTAAGCCTTGTCTCCCCAGGAACTAAGATTGCTGAGAACTTGCCTCGTGTCAAGATGAAGAAAAGACCTCCATTTGGGTATTAAGTGCTGTGTTTAAACTTGATGTAACTCTGGGGTAGATTCAATTGTGATCCAGGGGTGGGGAACTTTTGACCTTGTGTTTGGAAACTAATCTCCATTTGAGAAGAGGGGTTTTGTGGTGGACCAAATGAAGGTATAGCCTAGGGGTGGAGAAGTATTTAGAACAGGGACTTTGTAATTGATTGAATGATTGGAAGGTCCTGGGGTGGGGTAGTACTTGGAGATTATTTAATCACACTTAGTAAATGCTGTATTTTGAATGATGTCATGTTTTGATCTTCTCTGTTCTTGGTTTGTCACTGAATAAAATAGAGAGCACCTATGCTGGTATTTTGAACCTGGGAAGTTGCCTTTGCTTGGCATTACATTACAGATATGTTATCCATCCGTGGCATAATAGATGCTACCTAAATTTTAACTACTATATCTTTCCATTTGGCAAGTAAGTTAAGCATTTGCCAAGTGAGGAAATTTTTAGGTACTCTGTATCTTGCTTTGATAATCAATGAACATTATTCAAACATCTTTAATAATGGAATTATTATTACCAGTATGGATATTCTTTCCACCATTTATATGCTATTCTTTGGCATCAATAATTTCTAAAAGTAGTATATCAATTTGCTTTAATTACATGCCATATGTGTGTGTGTGTGTGTGTGTATAATTTTCCTTCTGTTCTGTATTAATCTAAGTAGTGAGCAAAACTGGAGAAAGAAAACATTTTTAGAAAAATACTGTAAGATTTGTTGCTGGTGTCTTTTGCCCAGATTCAACCTTTTTGACTGACAAACTCCTACCACCTCTTCTCCTAATCTCTAGCATGATAAATTGCCAGCCTCTTAAGGAATAAGTCACACCCCTTGTAACTGAAAGCACAGAAGTAGTTCACATCTTGTTTCAGCTATTGAATTAACACCTTGTTTCAGGTTAAGTTTTTTTTTGAGCCTCCTATCAAGTCTGTTAAGAAACAGAACCTGTGAACCCTGAAACTCATGAACTCCTGCAACAGGAAAGGGAAGAGCTAATGAGCATATATAAGGAGAATTTCCAGGCTAGAGACAGTGGAGATGAGAAGAGGATTTTTGTGTTGGCAGAGTCAAGAAAGAGAAAACTTGTGGTATCCTGGCACTCTGTTTGTCTGCTCTGTCTGTGTTGATGTTTGTTTGTGATACTTTGTACAGAAGCTCTGCGACCTTACTAGGAGCCCTGAAAGAGGACCTACTGGTTTTATGTTTGCAGAAGTCCTGGAGGAGGGTTTTGGAGGTCCTAGAACTTTACTGATGATTTGAGCTGACCTCTTGGACCTTGTTTGTGGGTCTGTGTTGATTTCTATGTTGATGATTTGTGTTGAGTTCTCAGACACTGTTCGTGGGTCTGAGTTGATTTCAAAGGTAGATAGTGAATTGATTATGGTGCCAGCAACGTGCATGAATATTATTGTGGCTCTGTCAAGCTTTGTCTTCCCGGAAACAGGAACTGTAAAAGACTTGAGGTGGACTGGACACTGTGAACTTCAATATGGAACGGAAACTGGATGAAGAACTGGACAAGGAGCTGGACAAGGAACTGGGAGCTGCCTGCCTTTGAATGCAGGTGACAGTTGGAGCTGGAACCATAGAAGAGGAACCTTAGAATCTGAAAGCCTGCCCTGAATCAAGATGAAAAGACCTCTACATGGGTATTGAGTAGTAATGAAATTGTGATTTACTTGTGAATGAGGGGTGGATGACCTGTGTATTTCCCACTACCCCTAAGAGGGTACTAAAGACTGAGTAGTGGCTGATGATTGAATAGTGATTGATGACTGAATAGTGACTGATTTGTAACTTAGTGTGCTCCATGGGTGGAGGACTTTGACGTTTTGTACTTTATGATTGAATGGCTGAGTTACTAAGTAATAGATTGACTAAATTATTGTACTTTATTACAACTATGTGAACACTTTGGTGAAAACTTTGTGGCCATTTTAGTGATAAGTTGTTGTGAATGCTATATTTTGATTTTCTATGATAAGTTGTAGCATTCTGAATGCTGTACCTTGATTTTCTGTGAATGTTTTGCTCTGATTTTTTGTTGAATAAATAGAGTATTCACTATACTATGTAATCAGAACCTTGAAAGATGTTCACAGCATCCATCCTCTGGAAAGCTGCTCATGTTTGGCTTTACACCCCTCCACACTCCTCCACTTCCCTATATCTCTTTTCCATTTACCTCAACTCTACATTTCCCATATCTCCTTCCAATTCTGCCCCATGCAACTCCTATTTTATGGTTAACAATCTTTACTTCATTTAAACCTTTCCTTAAGCCCTTCTATTTATAAACAGTGACAGGGACCTGACTTCCCACAGTTGATGTTTTATCTTTAACTGTTATCTCTGTCACTAAACTGAATGTTCCATATACGGATGGTATGGTTGCGTGTGATGGAGCAGCTGTGTTTTCTAGGTGTTAATTGTAAGGCCAAAATTAGCACAAGCAGCAGAGAATTGATCCATATTTTGTTGCTTCTCAGCTTCGGAGGCTGCAATTGAGTGCAGCCTGTTCTACAAACAGAAAATCATGCACCAACACTCCCACGACCGTGGCCTTGGTTAGCAATTTGTAGTTTTTTTTCAAGTTTTTACCATTAAGAATTTACCATTTTCAAGAATTTACCATCAGTATCATAGCTGACCTTGATGGAGAAGTTTTGAATACTATGCATAAGTTCACTTTTCTTTGGTAGTGTACTTCCTAGGGCTGTACACATATTGAGATTGAAGCACGCATTGCCAGAGTTAGTTCAGTGATTGGAAAGCTCCAAAGGAAACTATGGGAGAGATGAGGTACTACACTGACTACCAAACTGAAGGTCTACAGAGCTGCTGTGCTGACTTCATTGATGTGTGACTGTGAAACCTGGACAGTCTACCAGCACCATGCCAAGAAACTAAATCACTTCCATTTGCATTGTCTTAGGAAGATTCTGAAGATCACCTGGCCGGATAAGGTACCAGACATTGAGTTTCATACCCAAACTAAACTGCCAAGGATTCAATCTCTGCTTCAGAGAGCTCAACTCCCATTGGCTGAACACATTGTTCAAATGTATGTTTTCAAAAAATACTATTTTATGGAGAACTCACATAGGCAAGTGTTCACATGGTGGTCAGAAGAAATGATACATGGACACTCTCAAGATGTCTCTTAAGAACTTTTGAATTGATCATGTGATATGGGAGAAACTGGCACAGGACTGCTTAGCATGGCATGCCCACATCAGAGAAGATCCTGTGCTGTATTAAAAAAGCAGAATTGAAACAACTCAAAGGAAATGCAGGATGTGCAAATTTAGAGAATCCATCCTAAATGTTCCAAGAGAGTATTTTTGCCCAACCTGTGGTAGAGCATTCTAAGCTTATATTGGTCTGATCAGTCAATCTGGCACGTGGAAACCTGACTCTAGCATAGTGCTGGCATTTTGGCCTTCTTTGAGAATAAAGGACAACAACCATTACTGAATTCATTTTATTATATGATCCCTGATATGCAGTTTCTGAAAGGGGTAGAAGAGAACATGTTCATCTCTCCCTAATTGTGAAAGATAGAAAAAAAAAACCTCACAATCTTTTCATCTCTGTTAATTGTAATCTAGTATCTCTTCTACCGTTTGTGGCTAAACTCCTTGAAAAGGTTAGCTACAGTAGGTGCCTCTTTTTTTCTCTCTTCTAACTTTCTTCTTAACCCCTTAAAATATGCCTTCTGACCTTATTCCATAAAAATTGTTCTCTCCAGTTATCAGTGATCTCCAAATAGCCGTATTCAAAAATCCTTTCTCTATCTTCATTCTTCTCAACCTTTCTACAAAATTTGACATTGTTGATATTCTTTGTATCAATGCTGTTATGACATAAGTTATTGTTGGACACTCCTTTGTTATTGTCTTCTTTCTGAATTCTTTTCAAATATCTGGGACATCATTCTCTCCTGAATCTCCTTCTAAATGGTTGCTTCTCAATCTCCTTTGCTAGATCCTGTCCAGGCTGGACCCTTTAATCACAGGTGTCCCTTAGAACTCTATTCTAGACCTTTTTTTTTTTTACATTCTTCCTTAACTTCACTAGGTGATCTCATCGGCTGCTGAGGATTTAATTACAATCTCTCTGCTGATGATTATCATATCTACCTATTACAACCCAACCTCTCTGTTGACCTCCAATCTCACATCTCCAACTGCCTTTTAAACATCTTAATTTGGATGTCTATTTGATATCTTAAACTAAACATGCCAAAATCAGTATTCATTATCTTTCCACCCTCCCACCCTTACTATTCTAATACTTTTGAGAGCATTACCATTCTTCCAGTCCCTCAGGCTCATACCCTTGGACTAATTCTATACCTTTCACTATTTCTCAACCCCTCTCCCCCCATCCCAGCCCCAAGTTCAATCTATTGTCAAACTGTATATTTCACCTTAGCAATACCCTCCAAATACATTCCCTTCTCTTTTCTGTCATTGCAACCACTCACTAGAGTGCTGGCCCTCACCCCTTACACTTGGACAATTCCAATAGCTTATTGGTGGGTTTGCCTGCCTCATGTGCCTCCTTATTTTAATCCACCTTCTATTTAGCCATTAAAGTAATTTTCACAAAGTGCAGTTTCGACCATGTCATCATTCTACTGAATAAATTCTAATGGTGCTCTATTACCTCCATGATCAAATAGAAAATGCTCTGGCATTCAAAACCTTTCATAAACTTGCCCCCTCCAACCTTACTAGTCTTCCTAAATCTTGTTCCCTTATATGTACTCTTTGACCCAGTAGCACTGGTCTCCTTGATTTTCCACAGACCTGTCACTCCATTCCTTAGCCCTGGTCACTTTCTCTGAATTTCTTCATTTCCTGGAGTACCCTTTCTTCTCATCTCTGCCTACTGACACCTTGGCATCCTTTAAATCTCAAACAAAATCCCTTATTTTAATGGAAACCTTTCCAAATCCCTCCTAATACTAATTCTTTCCCCTTTGTTAATTATATTTATTATTTGAATATATATTCATTTGATACAAATATATATTCATATATATGATATGAATATATATTCATATATATGATATGAATGTGTTTGTATATTCATATCATATATACATGCATCGTATATGTGTGTACATATTTAATTATTTATTTGTTTGTTTGTTTGTTTATCTTGTCTCCTCCATTAGATTGTCTGTTTCCTGTTTCTTGAGGGAAGGGGCTGTCTTTTGCCTTATTTTTCAGCAAGAAGTCAATACAATGTCTGGCCTATAGCATGCACTTAATAAACATTGATTAACTGATTCACTTTCATTCTTTTGCTTCCACATCATTTAGCAAATTATACTCATTTGATATTAACTCAATTCAAATTAATGGATCAATCAAGATACTTGTAGCAGTTATCTATCATTTCATGACATCCTTACCCCTGCAATATTTTTTTTTCCAAAAGAACTAATAACTAAGCCAAAAGTTGTCTTCTCTACTTTAAATTCCTACTCTATATTAATGGACTTGAACATGTATCCTCTATTTATTCCACTTCTAGCTTTGCATGATTAAAGAGTGTTGAATATACTGTTCTTACCATGAGTCTACCCTAAATCTAGGTCCTGAGTCCTTTTCCATTTTCTCATTATATTCTATCACTAGATGACATGATTTTAGTGGTCATCTGTAATAGATAATTCCATAATCTATGAGACATGTAGGTGTTTCAGTGGATAGAGTTCTGGGCCTAGAGTCAGATAGACTTATCTTTCTGAGTTCAAATCTGACCTCAGAGACATAATAGCTTTATGACCCTAGGCAAATTTTTACCTCATTTTCCTCATGTGTAAAAAGACCCAGAGAAATAAATAGCAAACTACCTTAGTATCTTTGCTGGAAAACCCCAAATTGGGATATGAAGAGTCAGATAGACTGACATGTTTGAAATGAAATAGCAACAACAGTCACCACTATAATTTATATACCTATCTCTAGTTTCTTTCTTGAGCCTTAGTGAAATATTCCCATTCCCAACAAAATGTTTTAAAATAGTAATCCTTTAAATTTGTGTGCACTTCTCTATAGCCAGGAACAAGCAGCTTTCCAAAGGGCTGCTACTGTGAACTGCTTTCAAGATTCTGATTACTCAGAACTCTCTATTTATTCAGGAAAAAGAAAACAAAACTAAGACAAAACATTTAGAGAAATAAAAGTGCAGCATTCTGAATGTTATGGCATAATAACTTATCACTAAAATGGACACATAGTTTTGATCAAAGTGATCACACATTTTTTATTTTTTCCCTCTTTTTTATTTTTTAGTTTACATCATTCATTTCCCCAAGATTTTGAGTAACAAAAGTTCGCCCCATTTTTACCTATCCACCACCCCAAAACAGCAATCCCATTGAATACCCCTCCCCAAATCTGCTCTCTCTCATATCTTCCCCCATTCCCCCTCCATCTTTCCAGTAGGGCACAGTGGATCTCTATGCCACAGTGCCTGTATATCTAATTTCCCAGTTACATGAAAAAACAATAATGATGTACATATATTTTTAAACAATAGATTTTAAAACTTTGAATTCCAGATTGTTTCCCTTCCTCTCTCATCACTCACCCTCACTGGGAAGATAAGCAATTCAATATAGTTTGTACATGTTTAACTATGCAATACACTTCTATAGTGGATATACTGTGAAAAACTGACTATATTTTGCTCCATCCTATTCTACCACTTATTTGTTCTATTCTCTACTTTGATCCTGTCACTTTTCAAAAATGGGTGCTTCCAACATCCATCCCCCACAGCCTGGACTCCTTTCCATTATTCCCCCTCTCTTCCCCCTCCCCTCTACTCTTCTGTAGGGTGAGATATCCTATTTAGTGTTCATGTCATCCCCTCCCTAAGATAAATTCAATAAGAATAAGTTTGACTCATTGCCTTTTGCCTTCCTGTTCTTCCCCTCCATTGAAATCGTTTTCCCTTGTCTCTTGTATATGAGATAATCAACCCCATTCTGTCTCTCCCTATCTCCTCTCATTATATTCCTCTCTCACCTCTTAATGTCACCTTTTAAGTATCATCCCTTCCTATTCAATTGGTGCTGTGCCCTCTGTCTATGTACACCTGTACACATACATACACACACTCACATATGTATTTATACGCACATATACCCTACTATATTGACATATATATGTATGTATACATACTTATATACATTTCTATTCCCTTCAACTATTCACATACTAAGAAAAGTTTCATAAGTTATACTTATTGTTTTTCCATGTAGTAATGTAAGTAGATCAACTTTGGTAAGTTCCTTATGATTTCTTTTCCCTGTTTACCTTCTCATGCTTCTCTTGCTTCTTGTATCTGAGTGTGAAATTTTCTATTCAACTCTGGTTTTTTCATCAAGCATGCTTAAAAGTCCTTTATTCCACTGAATGAATTCCACTGAATTTCCCCTGAAACATGATACTCAGTTTTGCTGAATTGGTGATTCTTGGTTTTAATCCCAGGTCCTTTGTCCTCCAGAATATCATATTCAAAGCCCTTTGATTCCTCAGGGTGGAACCTGCCAGATCCTGAGTTATCCTGATTATGTTTCCACAACATTGAAATTGTTTCCTCATGGCTGCTTGTAATATTTCTCTTGATCAGGGAACTCCAGAACCTGGCTATAATAATCCTAAGAGTTTTCTTTTGGGGATCTTTTTCGGAAGGTGATCAGTGGATACTTTCAACCACTATTTTGCCCTCTGGTTCTAAAACATCAGGGCAATTTTCCTTGAGAATTTCTTGAAGGATAATTTCCAGGTTCTTTTTTTGATCATGGCTTTCAGGTAGTTCAATAAGTTTTAAATCATCTCTCCTGTATTCATTTTCCAGGTCAGTAGTTTTCCCAATGAGATTTTTCACATTGACATCTATTTTTTCATTTGTTTGGACCTGTTTAACAATATCATGATTTCTCATAAAGTCGTTAGCTTCCATTTGCTTCAATCTAGTTCTGAAGAAATGATTCTCTTCAGTGAGCTTTTGAGATTTTTTGTCCAATCTGGAAAATTCAGCTTTTTAAGGCATTTTTCTCCTCATTGGCTTTTTTAGCCTCTTTGGCTATTTGAGTTAGTCTGTTTTTTAAGGTGTTATTTTCATCAGTCAGGTTGTTGACTCTCATTTCATAATTTTCTTGAATGCTTCTCATTTCTCTTCCCAATTTTTCCTCCACTCCTCTTATTTGGTTTTCAAAATCTTTTTCAAGGTCCTCTATGGCCTGTAACTGGCTCATATTTTTCTTGGAAGCTTTTGGTGCAAGAGTTCTGACTTCACTTTCTTCCTCCTGTTCCATGCCTTGATCCTTTTTGTCCCCAAAATAGGAGTCTAATTGCTCTGTTTGCTTTGCTTCCTTTGTTTGCTCATGTTGCTACTCAATTACTTGATTTTTGAGCCTTTTGTCACAGTAGAACTCTGCTACTAGAAAGAGGAATTTTATCCCAAATGCTGGGGTTTTCACAGCTGCTTGGAGATAGTAGTGGAGTGCCTTCTCTGAACCCTCCACACACTCTGGCAGACTGTTCACACCCCGCCATGACCTCCACCCTAGACCATAATCCAGATCCAAGAATGTTAAAGCAATAGTGATTACCCCTCAGACTTGTAGCTTGGTCCCCCTACAATCTGCAGACCAGGAGCTCTGAAGCAGCCACAAGGCAGGTGACTGCACTGCCATGAAGTCTCCATTGCTTCTCACCCTGTGGTTAAAGGCTGGATCACACTCCCAAATTCCCAGGTCCCAAAGTCCGCACTGCACTGACTTCTCACTTTGTCTTTAGCATCTATGGATTGATTATTCTGGAAACCACAACAGCTCCTGGTGATCTCAAGTCCCTCCAGCCAGCAGCTGGCTGTGGCAACCCTGAAGCTAAAACCTCTGGCTTGTCCGGGGCTAGGCCCTGCTCAGAGAGTGCTCTGCTGGCCACTTGCTGCCAGCCTGCCAGGTTGTCCTCAGTGGGAGGTTATCCTTCTCTGTGTCTTTTTGTGGGTTCTTTAGCTCCAAAGTTTGTCTAGAGTCATTTTTTTTACATGAATTGGAGGAGGTGGGAGCAGGAACTACACAGAAGTCCTGTTTCTACTCCTCCATCTTGATTCAGTAGCCACAGATTTTTAAGCCAAAGATAACATTCATTTAGTAAGTACTTCATTTAATAAGTCCATAATTCAATTACCCTTGAGGCAAGCCTCCTTATTTGATACAAAATACAAAGGTCAAAGTCTTCTATCTCTAGGTCACATTATCTTACTCTCCTCAATCAAAATATCTTCTTTCTTCTTGATTGGAAATTAGTTCCCAATCATCCTTAATTAGTAAGTACATAACTCAATCATCTAAATGTAAAGGTCAAAGTTCTCCACCCCTAGTAAATCATGATTTTCTCAGTTTGCATTAAATACCCAAAGACAGGTTTTTTCATCTTGACTGGAGGCTGGCTCTCCGCTTCCATGGTTCCCCTTCTTTAAATATTCACTTTTTTGGCTATAACGGCATGAACCCTAAGTATGAAAATGCCTTGATATTTTCATCACAGGATATATACCAGGCTCTAAGGAAATTCATAGTAATGATGCCAGTCTTTGATTTCTGAATAGTATTAATAGGGATAATTTAAAAGCCTATTTTCAATAAAACTTTAGATTTTTTAAGTATTAAAAGGAACCCAGATTTTGAAATATTTTACATTAGGATATTTTTAACCTTTCTAGATAACTGAGGGTTAGTTCTCAATGTTATTTCCATTTTTTTAATCTAAAGACAGCCATAATAAAATATTTGGAGGAAGTGAGGGGTGGGTAGATAGAAATGACAACATTGAATATTGCTGTCACGTGAACACATACAAAAAATGTGTCTGTTAGTCATTGGGAGGATGATTAGGGATTCAGCTTTTAAGGGTTCCTAAAATGTTGAATATTGGCCTTATAATTTATTATTTTTTCCAAATTTAGTTGAAATAAATTTGGCAGGAATTTTTTAAAGAAAATAGTTTATGGAACTTTACCCTCACTATTTTGGATTTCAATGAATTCTGTGCAGTCTATTCTGTGCTGCTGTATTTGTTTTACTTCTGCCTCTAATATTGGATGAAAGTAATTGAATGAAAGAAGGAAGGGTCAGAGAAAAGGGAGGAGAGATGAGAAAGGAGGAGAGAATGAAAATAAAGATTGTTCTTGGTATTGATGTAGCAAATCTATATCATCTATATCAATGCCTCAATAAAGGCTTAGGTCCATACATAGTGGGAAAAGGATTGTTCTTTCAGTTTTCATTTTCTGCTTCTGTTCACTGTAACCAGAGCACTTTCTCTCTCTCTCTCTCTCTCTCTCTCTCTCTCT